>NC_059205.1:33103643-33451143 GCF_020615455.1 Coregonus clupeaformis | reverse complement strand
TTGTGGCACCTGACCACACGACTAAAAAGTAGTCCAGGTGCGACAAAACTAGAGCCTGTAGGACCTGCCTTGTTGATAGTGTTGTTAAAAAGGCAGATCAGCGCTTTATTATGGCCAGACTTCTCCCCATCTTAGCTACTGTTGTATCAACATGTTTTGACCATGACAGTTTAAAATCCAGGGTTACTCCAAGCAGTTTACTTGCTCAATTTCCACATTATTTATTATAAGATTCAGTTGAGGTTTAAGGTTTAGTGAATGATTTGTCCCAAATACAATGCGCTTAGTTTTTGAAATATTTAGGACTAATTTATTCCTTGCCACCCATTCGGAAACTAACTGCAGCTCTTTGTTAAGTGTTGCAGTGATTTCACTCGCTGTAGTAGCTGACGTGTATAGTGTTGAGCCATCCACATACATAGCCACACTGGCTTTACTCAATCAGTTATACTTGGATGTGTAGTGGCAGCGTTTGTTGCTGGCATGTCATACCTAAGTTTGCTAATCTTGCCGATGAAAAAATCATTAAAGTAATTAGCAATATCAGTGGGTTTTGTGATGAATGAGCCATCTGATTCAATGAATGATGGAGCTGTGTTTGCCCTTTTGCCCAAAATTTAATTTAAGGTGCTCCAGAACTTTTTATGTCATTTATCTTTGTTTCATAGTGTAGTTTGTTATTTTTAAATTATTTTAGTCACATGATTTCTCCATTTGCAGTACGTTTGCCAATCGGTTGTGGAGCCAGACTTATTTGCTATTCCTTTTGCCTCATCCCTCTCAACCATACAATTCTTCAATTCCTCATCAATCCATGGGGATTTAACAGTTTTTACAGTCATATTCTTAATGGGTGCATGCTTATTAGTAACTGGAATAAGCAATTTGATAAATGTGTAAAGTGCAACTCCTGGTTTCTCCTCATTACACACCATAGACCAACAAATATTATTTACATCAACAACATAGGAATCACTACAAAACTGATTGTATGACCTCTTATACACTATATTAGGCACAGCCTTTGGAACTGGTTTTCCTAGATATGGCTACTATATTGTGATCACTACAGCCGATGGATTTGGATACTGCTTTAAAGCAAATTTCTACAGCATTAGTAAAGATGTGATCAATGCATGTTGATGATTTCATTCCTGTGCTGTTTGTAACTACCCTGGTAGGTTGACTGATAACCTGAACCAGGTTGCAGGCACAAGTTACAGTTTGAAGCTTTCTGTTGAGTGGGCAGCCTGATGAAAGCCAGTCAATATTTAAATCACCCAGAAAATATACCTCTCTGTTGATGTCACTTACATTATCAAGCATTTCGCACATGTTATCCAAATACTGACTGTTAGCACTTGGTTGTCTATAGCAGCTTCCCACCAGAATGGGCTTTAGGTGAGGCAAATAAACCTGTAACCATATTACTTCAACAGTGTTTAACATGAGATCCTCTCTAAGCTTTACAGGAATGTGGTTCTGAATATAAACAGCAAAACACCTTCACCTTTGGCATTTCTGTCTTTTCTGCAGATATCACGGCTCAGGCTAAGACCCAGATGCAGACACAGGAGGCGGCTAGTACGAGTCTCCGAGTGTATTATAGTACAAGGGGCAGGCAATCGGTAGGTCAAGGCAGGCAAAGAGGCAAAATCCAAATCAGAGTCAGGCAGGTACAGGACGGCAGGCAGGATCAGGGTCAGGACAGGCAGAAAGGTTAGAACTGGGAAGACTAGAAAAAGCAAAAACTAGAGCACAGGAAACACGGAAACATGCTGGTAGGACTTGACGGGACAAGACGAACTGGCAACAGACAAACAGAAAATGCAGGTATAAATACACAAGGTAATGGGAGACACCTAGTGGGGTTGGAGACAATCACAAGACAGGTGAAACAGATCAGGGTGTGACAGTGGATGTTATAACCATGTATTGCTATCATCAAAGGTATTATCTAAGTGAGTTTCAGAGATTGTCAGAATATGAACGTCATCTGTTACTAGCAAATTATTGATTTCATTAACCTTGTTAAGCTAAGTATGTTAACATGGACTATTTTTAGCACTTTTCTGGGATGCTTGATTGTTAGAGGGACATAAATTATGTTACTTAAATTGTGTCTTCCAACACACATGGGATAATGTACATTTGCTGAAGCATTATTCCAACTCAGTGACTCAATGCTAGGGATTAACTGAGCTGGCCTTGGGTCATTGATAAATCCTTGTCTCAACGCATCCTTATAATGCTGTGAAAGGATTCAGGATCCAGGAACCTTTTGGACGAAGGACTTCCACAGGGCCGCCATCTCTAAAGTTCACTCAAAAAGGCAATAGTTCTGAACTGGGTTAAATTTTTTATTTTTCAATGTTTTATTATTGACATTTTGTTAATGATCTTTTAAAACTTCAATTACTCAGTTATCACTTGGCTCATGTAAATAATTATGCCCCTTTAAACATCCTAACGTCAACATCCCAATAGTGTTCAAATTTCTCTAATGTAAATGTTGTAGTTACATCCAAATATTACATTTATTTATTTATTTTGATCTGTTAAGACATTAAATACATGTGTAGTATATTTACTACATTTAATGTTTAGTTTTTTTAAATCTGAGAAGTTCATTTGAAGTTGTGATATGATTTATGTAGATGCAACATTTCAAAGTTGTTAACACACAGTAACTAAAAACCTGATCTAATTTGCATATTCATACTGAGTTTGCAGCAAACAGTAGAATGTTTGCCACAAGTTTCCCAGAATTATTTGCCAGAAGTTTACAAGTTGCCGCAAATTTGCCGCAATAGTTTGCCCCAAAACTAATCTGCATATGAAAATATGAGCTTGCCGTAAATTTACCGCAATAGTTTGCCACAAAACTAATTTAATGTGTAAATATGAGCTTGCAAAAAATTGGCCAAAGGTTTGCCACAACTGTTTGCCAGAATCCTGTTTTTCCAGTAAGGGTACTTAAGTACTTTACACCACTGTGTGTCATCACTACACTTTCAACCTAAAAGCACAACCAAATTCCAATGGAAAAACAATGTCTGATTTTTTGTTTAGTTGTCACTGCACTTTTATTTATGTTTTTACCCCTTTTCGTGATATCCAATTGGTAGTTACAGCCTTGTCCCATCGCTGCAACTCCCGTACGGACTCGGGAGAGGCAAAGGTCGAGAGCCATGCATCCTCCGAAACACAAACCTGCCAAGACACACTGCTTCTTGACGCACTGCTCGCTTAACCTGGAAGACAGCGGCACCAAGGTGTCAGAGGAAACACCGTCCAGCTGAGCCAATTGTGCGCTGCCTCATGCATCTCCCGGTCATGGCCAGCTGTGCCTGGGATCGACCCTGGGTCTGTAGGGACGCCTGAAGCACTGTGATGCAGTGCCTTAGACTGCTGTGCCACTCGGGAGGCTTATCACTGCACTTTCAAACATATAAAAGCACAGCAAAATTCAAATGTCAGATATTTTGTTTATTTATACAACAGATTAATGTGTTATCACAGTGATTCATCTAATAGCAGAACCAATTCACCTGGATTGCAGTCAAAATTACTTGGGGCAAGTTATCAATGTTGTTTGAGATTCTGCACAGATGATTACAGCAGACCTATGATGACCTATGCATGCTATCTTGAACATGCATGTTTTATATGATTACATATATATATACATATATATACAGGGTTCAATTCTTGGGCCGACTCTTTTCTCTGTGTATATCAATGATGTCGCTCTTGCTGCTGGTGATTCTCAGATCCACCTCTACACAGACAACACCATTTTGTATACATCTGGCCCTTCATTGGACACTGTTAACAAACCTACAAATGAGCTTCAATGCCATACAACACTCCTTCCGTAGCCTCCAACTGCTCTTAAACACAAGTAAAACTAAATGCATGCTCTTCAATCGAACGCTGCTGGCACCCTCCCACCCGACTAGAATCACTACTCTCGACGGGTCTGACCTAGAGTATGTGGACAACTACAAATACCTAGGTGTTGGTTAGACTGTAAACTCTCCTTCCAGACTCACATTAAGCTTCTCCAATCAAAAGTTACATCCAGAATCGGCTTCCTATTTCGCAACAAAGCCTCCTTCACTCATGCTGCCAAACATGCCCTCGTAAAACTGACTATCCTACCGATCCTTGACTTCAGCAATGTCATTTACAAAATAGCCTCCAACACTCTACTCAGCAAATTGGATGTAGTCTATCACAGTGCCATCCGTTTTGTCACCAAAGCCCCATATACTACCCACCACTGACCTGTATGCTCTTGTTGGCTGGTCCTCATTACATATTCGTTGCCAAACCCACTGGCTCCAGGTCATCTAAAAATCACTGCTAGGCAAATCTCCGCCTTATCTTAGCTCATTGGTCACCATAGCAACACCCACCCCTAGTATGCGCTCCAGCAGGTATATCTCACTGGTCATCCCCAAAGCCAACACCTCCTTTGGCCGCCATTCCTTCATGTTCTCTGCTGCCAATGCCTGGAACGAACTGCAAAAATCTCTGAAGCTGGAGACACTTATCTCCCTCACTAACTTTAAGCATCAGTTGTCAGAGCACCTTACCGATCACTGCACCTGTACACAGCCCATCTGAAATTAGCACACCCAACTACCTCATCCCCATATTGTTATTTATTTTGCTCATTTGCACCCCAGTATATCTATTTGCACATCATCTCCTGCACATCTATCATTCCAGTGTTAATACTAATTGTAATTATTTTGTACTATGGCCTATTTATTGCCTTACCTCCATAACTTGCTACATTTGCACACACTGTATATATATTTTCTATTTTCTGTGGTATTTTTGACTTTATGTTTTGTTTTACCCCATATGTAACTCTGTGTTGTTGTTTTTATCGCACTGCTTTGCTTTATCTTGGCCAGGTCACAGTTGTAAATGAGAACTTGTTCTCAACTGGCTTACCTGGTTAAATAAAGGTGAAAAAAACAACAACAAAAAAAACATATGAAGAAACCTCAAAATGTGGCCATGGATGTGTTACTCATTTTAGGGTTGAATGTCACATTAGTTTGTAATATAACATTAGGCTTTTTACTGTATTACAAAAGTAATATTGCATTGTGTTTGGTTGATAATGCAACCAAATATCAACATTTAAAGGCGATGCATCTACTGCTTGGATAGTTGCATCTGTGCCACTGACTTAGTCTGGTTTTAATTCCAGTTTGTCTACAAATGAATAATCGATATGTTGGATTCACGTCTCCATCTCAACCAAAAATCTAAGTTAAAGAATAGGACTAAATCAAATCAAACTTTAAATGCACTTTAAATAAAGTTTGATTTAATTTAGTCCTATTCTTTAACTAAGAATTTTGGTTGGGATGTAGACACAGCTCCTACTTGGTTAACATGTTGCGCATTTTTTTACTTGAGAAATACTGCACCAATACCAACCACCTTAGTTAGATGGAAAATAGCGCATCTAACACATTCTCTAAAAAAGTCAAAATTAATTACAGGTTTATTGAGTTATCTTAGATTCATTCTAGGGATTTTGAGGAAGCGAAATAGGAAACACACATCCATGACTGAAATGTCATTTTTCTAATGAGCAACCAAAAAACACAACTGCCAATCGGCGTGTTCAGTAGCTCTTTAAAACCCTGGATGGGAGACCAAAGGGTAGCTGTAGATAGATGAATTTCCCAGTAGATGTTTTTTTTTGGGAGGGGGATAGTGGATATAACGTTGAAGACCTGAAGTTATTTTAAAGGTATAAATTCAACATATATTATACAAGGTTTGTCTATGTTGAAATTTGTTTACCATGATGCCACGTGGAATCTAAGTGGAAAATCCATTGGATTTGAAAAAAGTCATCAACTATTTCACCCGCAAAACAACAGTTGATTACCTTTTTCAAATTGAATGTATTTTCCACTTAGATTCCACTTCACAATATGTTGACAAATTACAGTACGTTGAAACAATGTTGATTCAACCAGTTTGTGCCCAGTGGGGAGGCATAAGAGACAGAGCTTTATAGCTTAATTCATGCTCTGAACCATCTGAGCTGTGCATGATCCTCAAAACCTACTCATAGCTCTTTCATTATCTCCTCATCATTAGTACTACCCACCTTCCTTGGAGAGTAGAGATCTCTCTCTGAGTCACATCCCAACTGCTGCTGAGATCAGTGGAGGCTGCAGCAACCTTATACTTAAAAGTCTCATTTTCATCCCATACAGCATGTCAGATCTCTAATGTTTAGGTGTAGCCTAGGCTGCTGCAACATTTATGTAATACATTTTTGCTTGTGTCTGTCCAGAGTGATTATGTGTTATCATCTTTGCTAAATAAATACCGGAGCAAAGTGGAAAGCCTACTTGAGTGCGCAAGAAAAAATGTGCTGCGTCAACCTCTCTCGTTATTCTAACTTTTAATGGACGATGCGATGGAAGCTATCAAATCATTCTGAATTGATTTCGACATCCCAGAAAAGACAGTAGAATGTTCCATATGTTCAGCAAGTAAAGCATCGTAACGTGCAATTACCGCTGCAAGCTCCTTGTAGTTGCACTTTTTAGCGGATCTTTCCCTCTCGTCGTGTCCTCTAAAAGCCAATTCTTGCATGCCCAAAAACGCAGTGGTGTTGATAAGCCGCTTGAGAACATCCCTGTTTCTTCTTACTTTCTCGTTGTGTTGCGCAGTTTGAATACGCAGACCTTCGTCATGATCGATACGGCTTTTTCCCAGAAGCTTGAATCTGATGTGGGCATTTATATGCTCCCTGCTTTTGTTTTGCCGTTTAGCTGAAAGATCGATGTTCTTCAGGTCACTGTACCCCTCTTTCGTCCAAGGCTCAGACCTTCCAAAAAGCAGGCAAGGCCAGCAATACAGGCGGCTTGATGAAAGGCTCCCTGTTAAGCAGCTATACTTTTGATACCAGTTGGTATTGAACGCCCTCACCTTTTCATCCTTCTTCATGAAACTGATCTCAGGCAGAGGTTGACCCTCAGTTTTAATTCACACCTTTTCCGTGTACCCCAGAGAATGAAAGGGCTTCTTCAACATAAAGTCAACAACATTTGCTGTAGCGTTGGCGGCGAAAACTGCACACTGAAGCTGGTAGCTAGCTTACTAAGTTAGTAAGGCAAATTGAAATAAATTGCACTAACTGGACACAAAAATAAAGTTCTAAAACCAAGAAAGCAATTTATAATCTACCTCCTCCGTCTCCTGTAATTTGAAGAAACTAATATTTTGAATTGAATAATATCCCCAAAATGCTCAATTATCACTTTTCAATCTCTGTCCAATATTCTCACCAAGCTTCTCAACACATAGAACCCCCCCTCCCCCCATAATGCTCTGCGGCACAACCCCAATAAAACACACTACCTTCATTCTCTGATCCTAATCCTATGATTGGAAGGACAACATGTCAGTTCATACCGCAAAAGCTTTGATTGGTTGGAGGTCGTCCTCCGGAAGTGGTCATAATTACCATGTAGGTCTATGGAAGGGGGTGAGGCCTACGAGCCTTCTAGGTTTTGTGTTGAAGTCAATGTACCCAGAGGAAGACAGAAGCTAGTTGTCCTCCGGCTACACCATGGTGCTACCCCAGAGTGCTATTGAGGTTACTATAGACCATTGCAAAACAGTGTGTTTTAATCAATTATTTGGTGACATGAATATATTTAGTATAGTTTTATCTAAAAAGGATAACTTTTTTAGTGTTTCACAATTTTTATTTTTATGAAATTTCACTGAGGAGCCTCCACTGGCTGAGATGGAGTGATAGAAGGAGAGAGCCAGATGTTCCCTAGAATCCCTAATGAAACTATAGTAGCAGCAGGGTCCATATCTGGGGTAATAACATTATGTTCTTTCTTCTGAGGATTTTGAAGTGGTTAGAACATTTGTTGGAAAAGTTCCTTCCTGAGCAGAGACTGATATTGTTATGTCCTCGGATACTCTTTATCCTTCTATAACTCCTACAGTATTTATTTGACAGAGAGCGTCTTGCGTACTTTAATCGCAGCATATTCTTATTCGAGGTCGTCCATTGGGACATTTGTTTCTTTTCAGTTACTTTTCTGTCCATCATAGACACAGTAGTACAGGGACACAATACAAGACTCAAATTATCAGTAGCTTTCATCAGAATCAGCACAACATGACACAATGTTGCCATGGATACAACTGTACAGCCGCAACAAGATCTGAAGCCTATACAAGGCAGACGGACAGGCTTGACAGAAGTTCAGCTCCAAGTCTGAAATTACAAGTCGCGGCGGAAACTCTAACTGAAATGACTCCATTTCTGCCGTTAGTAAAGGAACTTGTTCTGCCTTAGCACTGACATAATTTGAGATGATTTGTTCTTCCTCTCAGCCTCTACGAGAATAGCCACTGGCCAGGGAAAAGATGATGTGAGGGCCCTTCAGCTAGTTCAGTAAGAGAGGGAGATGAAAGAGAAAAATTGTGAGACTCACATTGGATATGCTCTAGAACAGGGCTGTTCAATGTCGGTCCTGGAGGGCTTTAACACTTCTGATTTTCATCCTGTCCTAATCAGGGACTGAGTGCAATTAACTACGAGGTAGAAACAAACACCAGAAGTGGTATCGGCCCTCCTGGAACAGATTTGAACAGCCTTGCTCTAGAAAATAGAAAATAGCTTAATATTATGTGCTATAATATTACCTCATATCCAGTGTACAGTGAGGGAAAAAAGTATTTGATCCCCTGCTGATGTTGTACGTTTGCCCACTGACAAAGACATTATCAGTCTATCATTTTAATGGTACGTTTATTTGAACAGTGAGAGACAGAACAACAACAAAAAAAATCCAGAAAAACTCATGTTATAAGTTGATTTGCATTTTAATGAGGGAAATAAGTATTTGACCCCTCTGCAAAACATGATTTAGTACTTGGTGGCAAAACCCTTGTTGGCAATCACAGAGGTCAGACGTTTCTTGTAGTTGGCCACCAGGTTTGCACACATCTCAGGAGGGATTTTGTCCCACTCCTCTTTGCAGATCTTCTCCAAGTAATTAAGGTTTCGAGGCTGACGTTTGGCAACTCGAACCTTCAGCTCCCTCCACAGATTTTCTATGGGATTAAGGTCTGGAGACTGGCTAGGCCACTCCAGGATCTTAATGTGCTTCTTCGTGAGCCACCCCTTTGTTGCCTTGGCCGTGTGTTTTGGGTCATTGTCATGCTGGAATACCCATCCACGACCCATTTTCAATGTCCTGGCTGAGGGAACGAGGTTCTCACACAAGATTTGACGGTACATGGCCCGTCCATCGTCCCTTTGATGCGGTGAAGTTGTCCTGTCCCCTTAGCAGAAAAACACCCCCAAAGCATAATGTTTCCACCTCCATGTTTGACGGTGGGGATGGTGTTCTTGGGGTCATAGGCAGCATTCCTGCTCCTCCAAACACGGCGAGTTGAGTTGATGCCAAAGAGCTCGATTTTGGTCTCATCTGACCACAACACTTTCACCCAGTTCTCCTCTGAATCATTCACATGTTCATTGGCAAACTTCAGACGGGCCTGTATATGTGCTTTCTTGAGCAGGGGGACCTTGCGGGCGCTGCAGGATTTCAGTCCTTCACGGCGTAGTGTGTTACCAATTGTTTTCTTGGTGACTATGGTCCCAGCTGCCTTGAGATCATTGACAAGATCCTCCCGTGTAGTTCTGGGCTGATTCCTCACCGTTCTCACGATCATTGCAACTCCACGAGGTGAGATCTTGCATGGAGCCCCAGGCCGAGGGAGATTGACAGGTCTTTTGTGTTTCTTCCATTTGCGAATAATCGCACCAACTGTTGTCACCTTCTCACCAAGCTGCTTGGCGATGGTCTTGTAGCCCATTCCAGCCTTGTGTAGGTCTACAATCTTGTCCCTGACATCCTTGGAGAGCTCTTTGGTCTTGGCCATGGTGGAGAGTTTGGAATCTGATTGATTGATTGCTTCTGTGGACAGGCGTCTTTTATACAGGTAACAAGCTGAGATTAGGAGCACTCCCTTTAAGAGTGTGCTCCTAATCTCAGCTCGTTACCTGTAAAAAAGACACCTCGGAGGCAGAATTCTTTCTGATTGAGAGGGGGTCAAATACTTATTTCCCTCAGTAAAATGCAAATCAATTTGTAACATTTTTGACATGCGTTTTTCAGGATCTTTGTTGTTGTTATTCTGTCTCTCACTGTTCAAATAAACCTTCCATTAAAATTATAGACTGATCATTTCTTTGTCAGTGGGCAAACGTACAAAATCAGCAGGGGATCAAATACTATTTTCCCTCACTATAAACAGTCTAAATAGGTTATTTTAATTATTTCAAGGCTATAGCCTACAAAGAAATACATTGTGAAGCATGTGCGAGTGCTTCACAATAGGCTGGTAGGGACATAAAACGCTCAGCATTTAACCAAGCCCTGCTTAGCTTTTGTTTTGTTCACTGATTACTACCAATGTGCTATCATGAGAATGATAATCAAGAGACCTCTTAATAACAAAATATATTGACTGTTGCTATCGAAGTCATTCCAAAGGGTATGTTTAACAGATCAAAATAAATGTAACCATACTTTATAAGTCATACAGTATATCATCAATGATACTATGTAGGCCTATATAGCAGTCATCAACAGCTATTGTTTCAATTCAACCCAGGGTTAAACTAAAAATAGACAATACGTATTGGCCTAGGTTTTCAAGCTTTGGTTGATTTCAGATTTAATCTTCAAGTTAATCATGAATATGTTGGATTCACTTCTCCATCTCAACCAAAAAGTTTTTTAAAATAGGACTAAATCAAATAAAAGGTTATTTAAAGTGCATAAAAAAATGTATTAGACTATTCCCTATTGTTTAACTTCAATTTTTGGTTGAGATGGAAACGTGAATCCAACATATCAATTGTTAATTTGTAGACAAATTGGATATTGAATTGTTTTTGGTTGTCAACGCAACCAAATATCAACATTTGAAGGAGATGTAAAGTATTTTCTGCTTGGATAGTTCTATCTGTGCCACTGAGTCTGTTTTTAATTCTAGTTTGTCTACAAATTAATCATTTATATGTTGGATTTACATCTCCATCTCAACCAAAAATCTAAGTTAAAGAATAGGACTAAATCAAATCAAACTTTGAATGCACTTTAAATATAAATAGATTTGATTTAGTCCTATTCTTTAACTTAACACAAATCAATATCACTATTGTAATACAATAAATAGCCAAACGTTAAGGCTATCTTACAAACAAATGGCACAGTATTTATTCAACCTTAAAATGAGTAGCACCTCCATGTCCACATAGTAACATGAGGTTACTATTAGTATAATGTCTTCCTATGTAATCGTAGAAAGTGTGCATGTTCAACATACAGCAGCATGCAAAGGTCACAGGTCTGTGGAAATCTTCACAATTGCTATAATAATATGTGCAGAATCTTGAACAGCAGTGATCACTTACACTACATACAGTGGGGAAAAAAAGTATTTAGTCAGCCACCAATTGTGCAAGTTCTCCAACTTAAAAAGATGAGAGAGGCCCGTAATTGTCATCATAGGTACACATCAACTATGACAGACAAAATGAGAAAAAGAAATCCAGAAAATCACATTGTAGGATTTTTAATAAATTTATTTGCAAATTATGGTGGAAAATAAGTATTTGGTCACCTACAAACAAGCAAGATTTCTGGCTCTCACAGACCTGTAACTTCTTCTTTAAGAGGCTCCTCTGTCCTCCACTCGTTACCTGTATTAATGGCACCTGTTTGAACTTGTTATCAGTATAAAAGACACCTGTCCACAACCTCAAACAGTCACACTCCAAACTCCACTATGGCCAAGACCAAAGAGCTGTCAAAGGACACCAGAAACAAAATTGTAGAACTGCACCAGGCTGGGAAGACTGAATCTGCAATAGGTAAGCAGCTTGGTTTGAAGAAATCAACTGTGGGAGCAATTATTAGGAAATGGAAGACATACAAGACCACTGATAATCTCCCTCGATCTGGGGCTCCACGCAAGATCTCACCCCGTGGGGTCAAAATGATCACAAGAACGGTGAGTAAAAATCCCAGAACCACACGGGGGGACCTAGTGAATGACCTGCAGAGAGCTGGGACCAAAGTAACAAAGCCTACCATCAGTAACACACTACGCCGCCAGGGACTCAAATCCTGCAGTGCCAGACGTGTCCCCCTGCTTAAGCCAGTACATGTCCAGGCCCGTCTGAAGTTTGCTAGAGTGCATTTGGATGATCCAGAAGAGGATTGGGAGACTGTCATATGGTCAGATGAAACCAAAATATAACTTTTTGGTAAAAACTCAACTCGTCGTGTTTGGAGGACAAAGAATGCTGAGTTGCATCCAAAGAACACCATACCTACTGTGAAGCATGGGGGTAGAAACATCATGCTTTGGGGCTGTTTTTCTGCAAAGGGACCAGGACGACTGATCCGTGTAAAGGAAAGAATGAATGGGGCCATGTATCGTGAGATTTTGAGTGAAAACCTCCTTCCATCAGCAAGGGCATTGAAGATGAAACGTGGCTGGGTCTTTCAGCATGACAATGATCCCAAACACACCACCCGGGCGACGAAGGAGTGGCTTCGTAAGAAGCATTTCAAGGTCCTGGAGTGGCCTAGCCAGTCTCCAGATCTCAACCCCATAGAAAATCTTTGGAGGGAGTTGAAAGTCCGTGTTGCCCAGCGACAGCCCCAAAACATCACTGCTCTAGAGGAGATCTGCATGGAGGAATGGGACAAAATACCAGCAACAGTGTGTGAAAACCTTGTGAAGACTTACAGAAAACGTTTGACCTGTGTCATTGCCAACAAAGGGTATGTAACAAAGTATTTAGAAACTTTTGTTATTGACCAAATACTTATTTTCCACCATAATTTGCAAATAAATTCATTAAAAAGGTAACGAGTGGAGGACAGAGGAGCCTCTTAAAGAAGAAGTTACAGGTCTGTGAGAGCCAGAAATCTTGCTTGTTTGTAGGTGACCAAATACTTATTTTCCACCATAATTTGCAAATAAATTCATATAAAATCCTACAATGTGATTTTCTGGAATTTTTTATCTCATTTTGTCTGTCATAGTTGACGTGTACCTATGATGAAAATTACAGGCCTCTCTCATCTTTTTAAGTGGGAGAACTTGCACAATTGGTGGCTGACTAAATACTTTTTTTCCCTACTATATGTTATTTGGTTGTCAATGCATGAACAGAGTGCAGATAGTGTACATACAAACTATATGCATATATGACCAACAAATATTTAGAAACAGATTATAACATTGTAATACAGGTTGTACACATGCACAAACAGTTAGATTTTTACAGTAAACATAAATTATAATTAGAAACAGGAGAGATTTGTGTTGATCCAATACTGTAATCTCCATGATCGGTCATGTATTACCATGGCTATTAACAGTACATTGATTCATCTACCCTACAGAATTCCGTGGAATTCTATCAGAGTGAAAGGCTCCTTCCTCCTCATGGACAGACAAAATGGCCAGCTAAATGTTCAGTACAGATATCTTCCCGGAAACACAATGGAACTGAATCTCAGTAAAGTGTCTAAATTAATTTGGCTTCAATCACTTTTCACTCTTTAAAATGTATTATACTCCTGTCCTCCACACAAGGCTAGCCAAAAAGAAAGACATTAAGGTGAATGTCATGAATTTAACAATTCAATGAATAATCATTCAGTCCAATGAAATGAAAGACCCTCATATTGTCAAGCTCTTTACAATGATATTACCTGTGATCACTCAGTTTAATAGAGTGGAAATATGTGGTCAGAACTCACTGGCCCCTATTGTAACATACAGTAATCTGTTTCAAATGTGAATATTGTCTATATATACACACCTAAAATCTTTGAAACAGTCCCTTTGAACATGAAATTAATTAATTCAGTGTCAAGAAAAAGAAGATAGAGAAATAACACTGAAAGCTGAATCTGTAATGCAAGACATGACTTGACATGCATCAACACAAACTTGGCACTCAATGAAATCCCAACCAGCTCAGGAACCACCTCAATTAACTCTACAATGATGGGAAAGTGGCTGTTGCCTGCCTGCAAGCAGAAACAGAGGTCAACAAAGGTCAACAGTCATAGTAATGCAATCACTTTTCACTCTTTAAAATGTATTATACTCCTCACAGGTGGCTGGTGGCACTTTAATTGGAGAGGACCAGCTCATAGTCATGGCTGGACCGGAATGAATGGAATAGTATTAAACACATGTGTTTGATACCATTCCATTTACTCCATTCCAGCTTTTATTATGATCCGTCCTCCCCTCACCAGCCTCTTGTGATACTCCTGTCCTCCACACAAGGCTAGTCACTCTTTAAAATGTATTATACTCCTGTCCTCCACACAAGGCTAGTCAAAAAGAAAGACATTACAGTGAATGGCATTAATTTGACCATTCAATGAATAATCATTCAGTCCAATGAAATGAAAGATACTCATATTATCAAGGTCTTTACAATGATGTTACCTGTGATCACTCAGTTTAGAGTGAAAAGATGAGGTCAGAACTCATTGGCCCCTATTGTCACATAAAGTAATCTGCTTCAAATGTGAATATTGTCCATGTATTTACAGCTAAAATCTTAAAGCAGTCCCATTGAATATACAATTAATTAATTCAGTGTCAAGGTAAAAGAAAATAGAGAAATATCACTAAAAGCTGATTTTGTAATGCAAGACATGACTTAACATGTATCAACACAAATTAGATTTCTGCCTTTATTCACCTACTCAAAAAGACAGCAAGAAGTTTGTTGAATTCCCAATGTGTTATCACTATGCTTTCAATCATCTAAAAGCACAACCAAACTCCTATGGAAAAACAATGTCAGATATTTTGTATTTATACAACAACTTAATGTGTTATCACTGTGCTTAATTTAATAGCACAACCAAATGCCATGGATTGCAGTTGAGATTACATGAAAAGTACAGTGGGGCAAAAAGTATTTAGTCAGCCACCAATTGTGCAAGTTCTCCCACTTAAAAAGATGAGAGAGGCCTATAATTTTCATCATAGGTACACATCAACTATGACAGACAAAATGAGAAAAAAAATCCTGAAAATCACATTGTTGGATTTTTTATGAATTTATTTGCAAATTATGGTGGAAAATAAGTATTTGGTCAATAACAAAAGTTTCTCAATACTTTGTTATATACCCTTTGTTGGCAATGACACAGGTCAAACGTTTTCTGTAAGTCTTCACAAGGTTTTCACACACTGTTGCTGGTATTTTGGCCCATTCCTCCATGCAGATCTCCTCTAGAGCAGTGATGTTTTGGGGCTGTCGCTGGGCAACACAGACTTTCAACTCCCTCCAAAGATTTTCTATGGGGTTGAGATCTGGAGACTGGCTAGGCCACTCCAGGACCTTGAAATGCTTCTTACGAAGCCACTCCTTCGTTGCCCGGGCGGTGTGTTTGGGATCATTGTCATGCTGAAAGACCCAGCCACGTTTCATCTTCTATGCCCTTGCTGATGGAAGGAGGTTTTCACTCAAAATCTCACGATACATGGCCCCATTCATTCTTTCCTTTACACAGATCAGTCGTCCTGGTCCCTTTGCAGAAAAACAGCCCCCAAGCATGATGTTTCCACCCCCATGCTTCACAGTAGGTATGGTGTTCTTTGGATGCAACTCAGCATTCTTTGTCCTCCAAACACGACGAGTTGAGTTTTTACCAAAAAGTTATATTTTGGTTTCATCTGACCATATGACATTCTCCCAATCCTCTTCTGGATCATCCAAATGCACTCTAGCAAACTTCAGACGGGCCTGGACATGTACTGGCTTAAGCAGGGGGACACGTCTGGCACTGCAGGATTTGAGTCCCTGGCGGCGTAGTGTGTTTCTGATGGTAGGCTTTGTTACTTTGGTCCCAGCTCTCTGCAGGTCATTCACTAGGTCCCCCCGTGTGGTTCTGGGATTTTTTCTCACCGTTCTTGTGATCATTTTGACCCCACGGGGTGAGAACTTGCGTGGAGCCCCAGATCGAGGGAGATTATCAGTGGTCTTGTATGTCTTCCATTTCCTAATAATTGCTCCCACAGTTGATTTCTTCAAACCAAGCTGCTTACCTATTGCAGATTCAGTCTTCCCAGCCTGGTGCAGTTCTACAATTTTGTTTCTGGTGTCCTTTGACAGCTCTTTGGTCTTGGCCATAGTGGAGTTTGGAGTGTGACTGTTTGAGGTTGTGGACAGGTGTCTTTTATACTGATAACAAGTTCAAACAGGTGCCATTAATACAGGTAACGAGTGGAGGACAGAGGAGCCTCTTAAAGAAGAAGTTACAGGTCTGTGAGAGCCAGAAATCTTGCTTGTTTGTAGGTGACCAAATACTTATTTTCCACCATAATTTGCAAATAAATTCATATAAAATCCTACAATGTGATTTTCTGGAAAAAAAATTCTCATTTTGTCTGTCATAGTTGACGTGTACCTATGATGAAAATTACAGGCCTCTCTCATCTTTTTAAGTGGGAGAACTTGCACAATTGGTGGCTGACTAAATACTTTTTTTCCCCACTGTAGTATGGTCATGACTTGAAGTGTTTCTTCTTTTTTTGTACGATTTTATTGTATCTTTTATAAACAATACAAAACCTACACATACAAACGACAGCTTCATACAAACATCAACTACATCACACCTGCCCAGACACACTAGCACACACCCCCATCTCCAACGCCCGCATCACTTTCCGCCACGTAGCCCATGCACTTTAAATATTTAAATTATAAATCATTTAATATTTCCATTGTGTTAATAATGGCTGATTTATTGATTTCCATGTTTGTGGTATAAATTTTTTCAAGATCAGTGATCAGAAGAGGATCATTCAACCCATCGGGTATCTCACTACACCCCCATATGCCATGTCTTGAAATATGCAGACAAACTGATTAAAAGTAAGTTTACATTGTAATACTTCTGACAGGCAACTTTCTAGCTCCGCCCACAACTTCTGGACTTTATAGTATTCCCAGAAAGCATGGATTATTGAGTCATTATTAGTTTTACACTTAAAACATGACTCTGCCATTGTGTTGTAGAATTTGTGAATTTTGTCTCTTGTATAATACATTCTATACATTAGTTTATACTGGATTAAGCGTACATTTTCATTAACTATAATGTTGTTGGTTATGCTCCAACTTTCCCTCCATCTTGTGCCAACATCAGTTATTGTCACGATCGTCAAAAGGAGCGGACCAATGCGCAGCATGATGAGTGAACATACTTTTTTATTAGAGAACAAAACAACAAAACGATAACGTGACGTCCTTGGTTACAAACAAACCAAACGGAACAAGATCCCACAAACACTGTGGCCAAACAAGCTGCTTAAGTATGGTTCCCAATCAGAGACTACAAGCAACAGCTGATTCACGTTGCCTCTGATTGAGAACCACACCGGCCAACCTAGAAACAAATAACTAGATAAAGAACCTAGAAACTGTCACGCCCTGGCTCTGGGACTCTGTTATGTTGAGCCAGGGTGTGTTGTTTCTATGTGTTTTGTGTGCTAGGTTTTTTATCTAGTTCATTTGTTTCTATGTTGGCCGGTGTGGTTCTCAATCAGACGCAACGTGTATCAGCTGTTGCTTGTTGTCTCTGATTGGGACCATACTTAGGCAGCCTGTTTTCCACAGTGTGTTGTGGGATCTTGTTCCGTGTATGGTTTGTGTCTGTTACTAAGGACTTCACATATCGTTTTGTTGTTTTGTTCGTTGTGGTGAATTAAAATAAATAAGTATGTTCGCTCATCACGCTGCGCATTGGTCCACTTCCTCCTACGATCGTGACAGAAACAAAACACATAGAAACAACACACCCTGGCTCAACATAACAGAGTCCCAGAGCCAGGGCGTGACAGTACCCCCCCCCAAAGGCACGGACTGCGACCGCGCCAAACATAAACGAACAGGGAAGGGCCGGGTGGGCATTCCTCCTCGGAGGCGGTTCCGGCTCCGGGCTTGACCACCACCCTCCGTAGCTCCCCTGGTCCGGTCTGGCCCTGCTGGCTGGAGCTGGACTGGACATCGGTGGAGCGGATTGCTTAGGCTCCGATGTGGAGCAGCTGACCGGTACCTGACCAGGCACCGGTGACCCAGGCACGGGCTGTGCCGGACTGACGACGCGCACCACAGGCTTGGTGCGGGGAGCAGCAACGGGCCGGACCGGGCTGACGACGCGCACCACAGGCTTGGTGCGGGGAGCAGGGACGGGCCGGACCGGCCTGACGACGCGCACCACAGGCTTGGTGCGGGGAGCAGGGACGGGCCGGACTGGGCTGACGATGCGCACCACAGGCTTGGTGCGGGGAGCAGGAACAGGCCGTGCCGGGCTGGCGACGCGCACCGTAGGCTTGGTGCGAGTGGCAGGAACAGGCCGGGCCAAGCTGGCGACGCGCACCCTTGGCTTGGTGCGGGGAGCAGGAACAGGCCAGGCCGGGCTGGCGACGCGCACCACAGGCTTGGTGCGGGACAGGAACAGGCCGGACCGCACTGGGAACACACACCACTGGCCTTACATGGGGATCAGGAACGGGCCGGACCGGACTGGCTACACACCTCAGTACCTCTCGCCGTGCCTCTACATATTCCTTCCCTCTACTCGCCAATGGCTCCCGTAACCCGGTGGCCTTCTCTCCTCGTCCACTAACTCGCCCCTTATCTGCCTCCAGCAGTCCCGTCGTCCACGGTGTGAGCCCCCCCCCCCTAAAAATTTATTGGGTTCATCTCTCCCCCGTGGCTATGGCCTCCATGGCTCTCGCCAGACTCTCCCTCTTCTGCTCCCAAGTCCAACTTCTCTCCTCCTCCCGCGGCTTGACCCAGTCGAGGTTGATATCCTTTAGAGCCCTCTCTGGCGTTGGCTCCTGGACACGCTGCTTGACCCAGTCGAGGTTGATATTCATTAGAGTCCTCTCTGGCGTTGGCTCCTGGACACGCTGCTTGGTCCAGTTATGGTGGGATCTTCTGTCACGATCGTCAAAAGGAGCGGACCAATGCGCAGCGTGATGAGTGAACATACTTATTTATTAGAGAACAAAACAACAAAACGATAACGTGACGTCCTTGGTTACAAACAAACCAAACGGAACAAGATCCCACAAACACTGTGGCCAAACAGGCTGCCTAAGTATGGTTCCCAATCAGAGACAACAAGCAACAGCTGATTCACGTTGCCTCTGATTGAGAACCACACCGACAGTTATTTTTAAGTCCTGGTTCCAATAGTTTATATTTTTTTCTAAGAGTTTGTCAATTGGATATGCTCTCTGCAAGGTTTTGCATATATTCCCTATCATATGAACATCCTTTTCTGACTCAAATAAGATTCCCTCAATGACATTTTGTGATATGTAACTTTTAAGTTGCATGCATTTGAAACTAGTCAGTCCAAAAGTACTTTTTAATTCTGTCATGGAAATACATTTATTTCCTTTTACCAAGTCATTTACTTTTCTATGCCTTTAGTTTTCCATGTGGACCAATTTATCGGTAAATTCTGAAAAGCTATCCAAGCATTGTTCCATAAGGTTGTGTTTTTAGGGAGTGATATTGATTCTTGAGGAATACATTTCATTTTCTTCCATATTGTTATAGTGTTCTTAACTATGAAGTTGTTAATGTTCTTAACTTTATCCTTTGAAAATAGACACGTAAAAAGGTTCTGGGGATTAGCATGTGCATCTTCAATATAAAACCACCCTCAGACTTAGGAAGACGTCAAACTTTCCTTTTTATTCTATGAATTTTATTTGCCCATATAAAGTCTGTGGCAGGATCTACAGACAATAACAGATTACAAAGGGAAAAACCAGCCACGTCGCGGACACCGACGTCTTGCTCCCGGACAAGCTAAACACCTTTGTTGCCTGCTTTGAGGATAACACAGTGTCACCGACACTGCCCACTCCCAAGGACTGTGGGCTCTTGTTCTCCGTGGCCGACGTGAGTAAGACATTTAAGCGTGTTAACCCTTGCAAGGCTGCCGGCCCAGACGGCATCCCTAACCACGTCCTCCGACGATGAGCAGACCAGCTGGCTGGAGTGTTTACGGACATATTCAATCTTTCCTTATCCCAGTCTGCTGTCCCCACTTCCTTCAAGATGTCCAACATTGTTCCTGTACCCAAGAAAGCAAAGGTGACTGAACTAAATGACTATCGCCCCGTAGCACTCACTACTGTCATCATGAAGTGATTTGAGAGGCTAGTTAAGGATCATATCACCTCCACCTTACCTGACACCCTAGACTCACTTCAATTTGCATACCGCCCCAATAGATCCACAGACGATGCAAACGCCATCGTACTGCACACTGCCCGATCCCATCTGGACAAGAGGAATACCTATGTAAGAATGCTGTTCATTGACTATAGCTCAGCCTTCAACACCATAGTACCCTCCAAGCTCATCATTAAGCTTGGGGCACTGGCTCTGAATCCCGACCTGTGGAACTTGGTCCTGGACTTCCTGACGGGCCGCCCCCAGGTGGTGAAGGTAGGTAACAACACCTCCACTACGCTGATCCTCAACACAGGGGCCCCACAAGGGTGCGTGCTCTGTCCCCTCCTGTATTCCCTGTTCACCGATGACTGCGTGGCCACGCACGCCTCCAACTCAAATCATCAAGTTTGCAGACGACACAACAGTAGTAGGCCTGATTACCAACAATGACGAGACAGCCTACAGGGAGGAGGTGAGGGGCCTGGCAGAGTGGTGCCAGGAAAATAACCTCTCCCTCAACATCAACAAATCGAAGGAGCTGATCGTGGACTTCAGGAAACAGCAGAGGAAACACACCCCTATCCATATCGACGGGACCACAGTGGAGAAGGTGAAAAGCTTCAAGTTCCTCGGCATACACATGGTCCACCCACACAGACAGTGTGATGAAGAAGGTGCAACAGCGCCTCTTCAACCTCAGGAGGCTGAAGAAATTCTGCTTGGCCCCTAAGACCCTCACAAACTTTTACAGATGCACAATTGAAAGCATCCTGTCGGGCTGTATCACCGCCTGGTACGGCAACTGCACTGCCCACAAAACTGCAGGACTCTCCAGAGGGTGGTGCAGTCAGCCCAACGGATCACCAGGGGCACACTGCCTGCCCTCCAGGACATCTACAGCACCCGATGTCACAGGAAGGCCAAAAAGATCATCAAGGACATCAATCACCCAAGCCAGGGCCTGTAAACCCCGCTATAATCCAGAAGGCGAGGTCAGTACAGGTGCATCAGAGCTGGGACTGAGAGACTGAAATCCAGCTTTTATCTCAAGGCCATCAGACTGATAAATAGCCATCACTAGCCGGCTACCACCCAGTTACTCAACCCTGCACCTTAGAGGCTGATGCCCTATGTACATAGACATGGAATCACTGGTCACTTTAATAATGGAACACTAGTCACTTTAATAAGGTTTACATACTGCTTTATTCATTTCATATGTATATACTGTGTTCTACTGTATTTTAGTCAATGCCACTCCGACATTGCTTGTCCTAATATTTATATATATTTCTTAATCCCATTCTTTTACTTTTAGATTTGTGTATATTGTTGTGAATTGTTAGATACTACTGCACTGTTGGAGCTAGGAACACAAGCATGTCGCTACACCCCCCCCCCAAAAAAATAAAATAAAAAATAATAATAATAATAATAATAATAAAAATAATAAAAATAAAAATAAAAACATAAATAAAAACATTGTAAAGTGGTTATCCCACTGGCTATAAGTTGAATGCACCTATTTGTAAGTCGCTGTGGATAAGAGCGTCTGCTAAATGACGTAAATGTAAATGTAAATGTAATAACATATGCTAAATATGTTTATTTGACCAATACAATTTGATTTGATTTGATGAACGAGTATACTTTTTTAAAGAATGTCTTTAGTGGGATAATTGGTATTGCTGAAAATACAAAAACTTTTGCCATTCTAAAAGAGGTTTATTCTATCTAAGCTTTATGGGAAGATTCATTTAATTAGATTTGCTATCATATTGTTGAGTAATTGAATGAAGTTATCTTTCTATATTTGTTGTTTTTTGTCACTTATTAAGCATCTTAAGTATTTTATATTTGTTTTGCTCCACTTAAAGGATTGCTGTAGATCATCAGTTATTCTTGTTCTTTTTCCTATTGCCATTATTTTGTTTCTTCCACATTAATTTTAAACCTGAGATTTTTGATATTCTGAAAATATTATTTTTTAGCAAAGGGGGCATTTAGTTTTCAATATTGGTCAGCTACATCAGGAGATGATCTGCAAATAAGTTTAGTTTATATTCATGTTTACCAATACTGATACCGGTTAAGTTTGGGTCTTGTCCAGAGCATGTGAGTGAAGTTGAGCACTGCTCTGGTGCTCCATGTGCTTTCCTATTGCTCCACTAAAAACCACTCTGCGCTCACAGGAAATAAGAATTGCTGCTCCAAATTCGCTCCATTCATTATAATCACAATTTAACCAACACCCATCTATTTTTGTGACTACCTAGACCTACCAATTGTTTTTTTAAGTATTGAAACCAAACCATCTGGATTTGAATGAAAGGTATTTGAATAAACATGAAAAGGTGAATGTAAGAAGTGAACGTCATTTCAAATAGGCTACATGTCATATTAAACAGCATACAAACAGTCTAAATAGGTCAGGAGCCAGACAGGGAGCCTAAGAAGGAATTAAAATGCATTATTTAGGCTGTATTATTTTAATTATTTCAAGGCTATAGCCTACAAAGAAATACATCGTGAAGCATGTGCGAGTGCTTCACAATAGGCTGGTAGGAACATAAAGCGCTCAGCATTTAAACAACAGTTTGTTGTATTAATTCATCAACATTTTGTTGTATATAAATTGAGCATATAGGCTGTGATTTACTTAGAATTAAATACAAATTATACGAAAAATGACTTATAACTGCCTTTGAATTCAGTTTTAGAATTCATTTTTAGAAACACCAGTTTGGCCAGTCTCTGGCTTCAGGTTCATGTGGTGGTGCCTGGAGACCAGGCCAGCAGCAGAGAATATCCTCTCCACACCTGCAGAGCCACTGGGGATACTAAACACTATTTTGGCCACTCTTGCCAGGCTGGGCAGAGATGCAGAGTTGTTTATTTTTATTTTTCTATAGGTAGGCCTAAAGGATTTAACGCAAAATAACCCAATCAAATTAAAAGCTCCTTGAATGTGGGAATATGCCAGGCCTATTGGGCCAAAATCAATTACTTTTCACACTTAGTTATCAACCCACCTCATTCCTTTCATTTAGCATGTGCACATAGCATGCTTTTGGGATACGTGTCTTTTCAGATTCCACAATGATTCTTTAGTTGTGGACACTACATCACCACACTCCCTCTCCTGCTCTAGTTCCTCATCTTTGTAAGTCACGTTGATTTAGCACCTGTGTGTTTTATCAGTTTATTTATGAAAATATTTAGCGAACTCCATGACAGTAGCTAAAGTAAGGGGCTATAGCAGCACAGAAGTAGACTACAAATGCATGCTGGGGTGGGCATGCCTTGAACTCTTGAAGTGAGCGCTACTTGGAGCGCTACTGGAGTGAAATTGGAGCGGGCGAGAAGGCCAACTCCAGCCTTTAGGAATCTCGCTCCACGCTCCAGTCAAATTGTGCACGCTACTCTTGTCCTCTCTAATTCTTTCTGCAAGCGGTTAAATTGCCAGTGCAAACAGGAGGGGGAGGGGACATCCCTGTCTTGTGTCCCTTTCTAAAGCAATTTCATCAGATAATGTGTTATTTGCATATATTTTTGCTTTAGTACATTAATATAATATTCTTATCAAATGTATTATTTCAGCTGGAAAGTTAAAAGCTTCCAAATTTTAAATAGAAAAGGCCATTCAAGATGGTCGAAAGCCTTTTCGGCATCAACAGCCATTATTGATAAATCTATACCTTGTTTTTTTACGTATTGTATTAAACTGAAACATGTTCTTGTATTTGTTTGCAAATGTCTATTTTTAATAAACCCTGTTTGATTGATATGTACAGTTGAAGTCAGAGGTTTACATACACCTTAGCCAAATACATTTAAACTCTGTTTTTCACAATTCCTGACATTTAATCCTAGTAAGAATTCCCTGTCTTACAGTGAGGGAAAAAAGTATTTGATCCCCTGCTGATTTTGTACGTTTGCCCACTGACAAAGAAATGGTCAGTCTATAATTTTAAATCAATTTATAACATTTTTGACATGCGTTTTTCTGGATTTTGTTGTTGTTATTCTGTCTCTCACTGTTCAAATAAACCTACCATTAAAATTATAGACTGATCATTTCTTTGTCAGTGGGCAAACGTACTAAATCAGCAGGGGATCAAATACTTTTTTCCCTCTTTTTTTTAAGAATGTAAAATGTCTAAATAATTGTAGAGAGAATGATTTATTTCAGCTTTTATTTCTTTCATCACATTCCCAGTGGGTCAGAAGTTTACATACACTCAATTAGTATTTGGTAGCATTTCCTTTAAATTGTTTAACTTGGGTCAAACGTTTCGGGTGGCCTTCCACAAGCTTCCCACAATAAGTTGGATGAATTTTGGCCCATTCCTCCTGACAGAGCTGGTGTAACTGAATCAGGTGTGTAGGCCTCCTTGCTCGCACACGCTTTTTCAGTTCTGCCCACACATTTTCTATAGGATTGAGGTCAGGGCTTTGTGATGGCCACTCCAACACCTTGACTTTGTTGTCCTTAAGCCATTTTGCCACAACTTTGGAAGTATGCTTGGGGTCATCGTCCATTTGGAAGACCCATTTGCGACCAAGCTTTAACTTCCTGACTGATGTCTTGAGATGTTGCTTCAATATATCCACATAATTTTCCTTCCTCATGATGCCATCTATTTTGTGAAGTGCACCAGTCCCTCCTGCAGCAAAGCACCCCCACAGCATGATGATGCCACTCCCGTGCATCACGGTTTGGATGGTGTTCTTCGGCTTGCAAGCAATCCCCTTTTTCCTCCAAACATAACGATGGTCATTATGGCCAAACAGTTCTATTTTTGTTTCATCAGACCAGAGGACATTTTTCCAAAAAGTACGATCTTTGTCCCCATGTGCAGTTGCAAAGCATAGTCTGGCTTTTTTATGGTGGTTTTGGAGCAGTGGCTTCTTCCTTGCTGAGTGGCCTTTCAGGTTATGTCGATATAGGACTCGTTTTACTGTGGATATAGATACTTTTGTACCCGTTTCCTCCAGCATCTTCACAAGGTCCTTTGCTGTTGTTCTGGGATTTATTTGCACTTTTCGCACCAAAGTACATTCATCTCTAGGAGACAGAATGCGTCTTCTTCCTGAGCAGTATGACGGCTGCGTGGTCCCATGGTGTTTATACTATACCATGGTTTGTACAGATGAATGTGGTACCTTCAGGTGTTTGGAAATTGCTCCCAAGGATGAACCAGACTTGTCGAGGTCTGCAATTGTTTTTTTGAGCTCTTAGCTGATTTCTTTTGATTTTCCCATGATGTCAAGCAAAAAGGCACTGAGTTTGAAGGTAGGCCTTGAAATACATCCACAGGTACACCTCCAATTGTCTCAAATGATGTCAATTAGCCTATCAGAAGCTTCTAAAGCCATGACATAATTTTTTGGAATTTTCCAAGCTGTTTGAAGGCACAGTCAACTTAGTGTATGTAAACTTCTGACCCACTGGAATTGTGATACAGTGAATTATAAGTGAAATAACCTGTCTGTAAACAATTGTTGGAAAAATTACTTGTGTCATGCACAAATCAGATGTCCTAACCGACTTGCCAAAACTATAGTTTGTTTAAAATAAATTTGTGGAGTGGTTGAAAAACGAGTTTTAATGACTCCAACCTAAGTGTATGTAAACTTCCGAATTCAAGTGTATCAAGTCTGGTAAGACTTTTGCCATTCTATTACCTGTAAGTTTTGTTATTATTTTATTGTCACAATTTATTTAATATATGGGTCTATAATCAGTAGGGGACTCTCCAGATGTTCCTGGTTTTAATATTACTGAAATGACTGTTTGATACATGGAAGTAGGAATTCCTGAATTGAGTGACATGTGTTATCATTTGTGTAAATATGGGGGATACTTTGTCCCAAAATGTTGAATAGACTTCTATAGGAAAGCCATTCATTCCTGGTGCTTTTCTCAGTGCAAATGTTTTAACAGTATCTAATATTTATTCTTGGGTGATCTCTGTTTTTAGTGATTCTATTTTGTCTGCTGATCATTGTTTCAGAGTTGTTGAGTCTTAGATACTATAGGATCTGTCCAACTGTTGTTTAATTCTGATTTATATACATTTTCATAGAAGCTTTTAAAATTGTCATTAATCGCATTGCCGTTTCTAATTACCACTTTTGTATCTTTATCTTTTAAAACTATAACTGGTTTAGCATGTATTCATTTTTTGAGAGCTGCGAGATATTTATCAGTTTTATTTGCTATTAAGTAGTATGCTTTATTTGAGTTTAACCTGTAGTTGTTGGCTCTCTTCAAAAGTAAAATATTGTATTCCTGCTTAAGTTCTGACATTTATGGGCTTTTTCTAAGAGAGTGACTTCTTTTTCTTTAATTTATATTTCTAAATCGGATAGAACTTTTGCTGAGTATGAGATTATCATTGCCCTAATGTACACCTTAAAGGCAACCCAAATTATATTGAGGGTTGGCTTTTCTCGGTCCTCTATGTCTACATTTGTAATGGTAAAGGTTTTTCTTTTTTAGTTCACGTATTTAACACATTTCTGGGCCAGAAGATGCGCTCTGTTCATTCTCCAAATTCTGTCGCTAAGTGTATTTTCTATTGGTGTAATTAAGCATGATACCGGAGAATGATCCGATATGTCTATATCATGAATTTTTGAATCCAGTAAATTGTTGAGTGCATTTTTTGAGAACGAAAATGTACGCTTTTCTTACTTTGAGAAAAAAATGAATTGGTTGTTGTAGTTGGGAATAGTAATCTCCAGGTGTCCTGTAAATTATTTGTAGAGACAAACATTTTCAGCCTCTTTGGAGGCTCCCTAAATGTGCCTCAATCTTATCAAATGTATGATTTAGGTCACATGCTAAAATAACAGCTCCTGTCTGGATTTGATCTAATATAACTTGAATTCTATCTAAAAACACCAGATTTGCCCCTGGTGGGATATACAATGAAATCAATGTGTATTTTTCAGCATGTAAGGTAGAATTCTACATTAGAAAACATCCTTCTTGGTCCATATGCTGGGATACAAAGGAAAAAGGTGTATTTTTATTTATCAGGATGCCTACACCTTGACAATCTCTTTAGATGTTTGAGAACCATATGCTTTTTTCCCCCCATCATGGAGCCCGTGCACATTCCATGTGATAAGTTGGATTTTGTTGGTCTTTACTTGTATAGAATCAAAGTTAACCTTATTTTCCGTCTATTATTGAAGAACCAAGAAAAACATTTTAGCAGACATGACATATTAGGGTGGTGGGAATTCCATAGAATGGGAGGATCATAGTATAAATACATAGTTATTGTATACATTGCATATATAGAGTATGTGGGCATGTGGGCTGAGCAGACATTTAACAAAAAACATACAACAAAAACATAAAGCAAAGTACTTCTTTGTACTTGAGGTGCTATGCCTTTTTAGGGCTTTTTAGCTCCGACTCCTCTCCTAATCTACCAAAAAAAACTGTGGATACATACATTGTACTATACATACTTTTGAAGGAAGACTGCCACTTAAGTATATATTACCTTATAAATTACATTAAAGTATAGTGGCTGGTGGGGGTCTGCTCGGGGTGAGTGGATCCTCCGAGAGACTGAAATGGGATGAATGGAGGCCCCAAAAACACCTCATAGAAGTGTCGGATGCTCTCCCAGTCCCCCCATCCCAATCCCCCAGATATTAAGTGTTTCTGAAGAGGAGCTACAGAGAGACAGAGATGAGCAGGACAGAGATGACCGTGGCTCAGTGCCTGAGCTACCTGTCACTCTACGTGGACAAACTGTGCAGTGAGGAAAGGAAAGATGAAAAGCAGCCGATTAGGTGGAGGGAGCACTCATAATGCACGCTCAGGGAACCATGCAGTGTAAGGCAAACCGGCAGCTCACCTACAGTGAGGGAAAAAAGTATTTGATCCCCTGCTGATTTTGTAGGTTTGCCCACTGACAAAGAAATGATCAGTCTATAATTTTAATGGTAGGTTTATTTGAACCGTGAGAGACAGAATAACAACAACAAAATCCAGAAAAACGCATGTCAAACATTTTATAAATTGATTTGCATTTTTATGAGGGAAATAAGTATTTGACCCCCTCTCAATCAGAAAGATTTCTGGCTCCCAGGTGTCTTAATGGGAGTGCTCCTAATCTCAGCTTGTTACCTGTATAAAAGACGCCTGTCCACAGAAGCAATCAATGAATCAGATTCCAAACTCTCCACCATGGCCAAGACCAAAGAGCTCTCCAAGGATGTCAGGGACAAGATTGTAGACCTACACAAGGCTGGAATGGGCTACAAGACCATCGCCAAGCAGCTTGGTGAGAAGGTGACAACAGTTGGTGCGATTATTCACAAATGGAAGAAACACAAAAGGAGTGTCAATCTCCCTCAGCCTGGGGCTCCATGCAAGATCTCACCTCGTGGAGTTGCAATGATCGTGAGAATGGTGAGGAATCAGCCCAAAACTACACAGGAGGATCTTGTCAGCTGGGACCATAGTCACCAAGAAAACAATTGGTAACACACTACGCCGTGTAGGACTGAAATCCTGCAGCACCCGCAAGGTCCCCCTGCTCAAGAAAGCACATATACAGGCCCGTCTGAAGTTTGCCAATGAACATCTGAATGATTGAGAGGAGAACTGGGTGAAAGTGTTGTGGTCAGATGAGACCAAAATCGAGCTATTTGGCATCATCTCAACTCGCCGTGTTTGGAGGAGGAAGAATGCTGCCTATGACCCCAAGAACACCATCCCCACCGTCAAACATGGAGGTGGAAACATTATGTTTTGGGGGTGTTTTTCTGCTAAGGGGACAGGACAACTTCACCGCATCAAAGGGACGATGGACGGGGTCATGTACCGTCAAATCTTGGGTGAGAACCTCCTTCCCTCAGCCAGGGCATTGAAAATGGGTCGTGGATGGGTATTCCAGCATGAAATGACCCAAAACACATGTCCAAGGCAACAAAGGAGTGGCTCAAAAAGAAGCACATTAAGGTCCTGCAGTGGCCTAGCCAGTCTCCAGACGTTAATCCCATAGAAAATCTGTGGAGGGAGCTGAAGGTTCGAGTTGCCAAACGTCAGGCTCGAAACCTTAATGACTTGGAGAAGATCTTCAAAGAGGAGTGGGACATAATCCCTCCTGAGATGTGTGCAAACCTGGTGGCCAACTACAAGAAACGTCTGACCTCTGTGATTGCCAACAAGGGTTTTGCCACCGAGTACTTAGTCATGTTTTGCAGAGGGGTCAAATACTTATTTCCCTCATTAAAATGCGAATCAATTTATAACATTTTTTACATGCGTTTTTCTGGATTTTGTTGTTGTTATTCTGTCTCTCACTGTTCAAATAAACCTACCATTAAAATTATAGACTGATCATGTCTTTGTCAGTGGGCAAACGTACAAAATCAGCAGGCGATCAAATACTTGTTTTCCTTACTGTAGCTGAGGCTGAGCCAGGTTCACGGAGCAATTAAGACAGGTAGGAGAACCACTCTGGCTTAACCCTGGTGTATCTGCTGGTTGTTGAGTGCACAGTGAGAGCAGAGGGTCACTTTCAACCCCCATCAATCCACCTGGTGTGTCTGTGTGTGTTAATGCACCTGTCCACACTTCACTGGCAGCACCGCAGCAGGCGAAACCAAATCAGAGAGATAGCCCGGAGCCCAGAGAGCCAAAGGAACAACGGCCTCAGCAGCAGTGTATATCGGGGGAATTATTATCTCGGTTCCCTATAATTGTGTCTGATGGATCCTTTGGCCCTTCTCCTAGATCACAAGGCAAAATACAGTGCCTTCAGAAAGTATTCACACCCCTTGACTTTTTCTACATTTTGTTGTGTTACAAAGTGGGATTAAAATGGATTTAATTGTAATTTTGTGTCAATGATCTACAGAACATACTCTGTAATGTGAAAGTGGAAGAAAAATTCAAACATTTGTAAAATTATAAATACAATGAAAATACTAATATACAGTATCTTCATTAGATACGTATTCAACCCTCTGAGTCAATACTTGTTAAAATCACCTTTGGCAGCAATTACAGCTGTGAATCTTCCTTGGTAAGTCTTTCCCCACCTGGATTGTGCAACATCATTGCTAGACAACCATTTTTAGGTCTTCAGATTTAAGTCAAAACTGTAGCTCGGACACTCAGGAACATTCACTGTCTTCTTGGTAAGCAACTCCAGTGTAGATTTGGCCTTGTGTTTTAGGTTATTGTCCTGCTGAAAGGTGAATTAATCTCAAAGTGTCTGCTGGAAACATGATGCAGCCACCACTATACTTAAAAATGTGGAGAGTGGTACTAATTCATGTGTTGTATTGGATTTGCCCCAAACATAACATTTTATATTCAGGACAAAATGGGAATGACTTTGCCACATTTTTTTCAGTATTAATTTCATGCCTTGTCGCAAACAGGATGCATGTTTTGCAATATTTTTATTCTGTACAGGCCTCCAATTAGGTTATTATTGTGGAGTAACTACAATGTCGTTGATCCATCCTTAGTTTTCTCCTTTCACAGCCATTAAACTCTGTAACTGTTTTAATGTCACCATTGGCCTCATGGTGAAATCCCTGAGCGGTTTTCTTCCACTCCAAGCAACTGAGTTAGGAAGGACGCCTGTATCTTTGTAGTGACTGGGTGTATTGATAAACCATCGAAAATGTAATTAATAACTTCACCATGCTCAAAGGGATATTCAATGTGCTTTTTTTTTACCCACCCACCAATAGGTGCACTTCTTTTCAAGGCATTGGAAAACCTCTCTGGTCTTTGTGGTCGAATCTGTGTTTGACATTGACTGCTCAACTGAGGGACCTTACAGATAATTGTATGTGTGGGGTACAGAGATGAGGTAGTCATTCAAAAATCATGTTAACACTATTATTGCACACAGAGTGAGTCCATGCAGCTTATTATGTGACTTGCTAAACACATTTTTACTGCTGAACTTATTTTGGCTTGCCATCACAAATTGGTTGAATATTGATTGACTCAAGACACATGAAATGTTCATTTAAAATTAATTAGCATACATTTTGAGAAACATAATTCCATTTTGACATTATGGGGTATTGTGTGTAGGCCAGTGACAAAAACATCTACATTTAATCCATTTTAAATTCAGCCTCTAACGCAACAAAATGTGGAAAAAGTCAAGGGGTGTGAATACTTTCGGAAGGCACTGGACTATATATTTTTCTTCATGTTCTTGTTATCATAGCTGCTTAATGAATTATTTATGAGTGAGAGAGAGAGAGAGCATTCCCTGAGAGTAAACATACCGATAAAAGGAGGGATGACTGCAGTAAAACGATATGGAAGTCATCATTTGGCCTTTTACTGAGATGGTTTTCAAAAGACGCTTTAATGTGCCATGCAGCATTTTTAGGCTTTACAAACACTTGCACACAGCCAAGACTACAGTGATTGCAATATGCTCCACAGTACTGTATAGAAAATGCATAACTTTTAGAGAAACTGTAAGCTATTTCTTTCTTTTTGACCATTTTAATTGAAAACAGTCACAGTAAGGTACTTAATTCTTACCAAGAAATGATTTGATATTGCGCCATAAATGGCTGCATTGGACCTTTAAATACCTTACTGTGATTGTTTTCAATTAAAACGGTCAGAAATAAACAAAAATAGCTTAGCAAAGAGCAATTTCTCAAGCAAGAATTTAGCTAGGACTGTCTGGGAGGGGTCTGAGTGGTGAGGGGAAAACTGAAAACTAGTGGTTATTAGCAGAGAGGTTTGGAACTCCCTTTCTTATTGGTCTATTAACTAAATTAACCCCTTGGTGGTGACATCAGGCAGGCCAAAACTCTATCCCACCAAAACAGGCAGAAATATCAGGCAGTCTTTTCAAATAGCTCTTATACACTAAAATGGCATTATCATCATTTTCACAATATTATTCAAACTCATAGTGTGGAAATACAGTGAGCTCCAAAATTATTGGGACAGTGACGTTCTGTTGTTGTTATTTTGAAATTATACAATGACTATGGAGGTTAAAGTGCAGACTGTCAACTTTAATTTGAGGGTATTTTCATCCATATCGGGTGAACCGTTTAGAAATTACATCACTTTTTCTACATAAGCCACTCTACATAAGCCCCCCCCCCCCCACACACATAGTAAAAAGTTACGTTTTTGGTCCCATATTCATAGCACGCAATGACTACATCAAGCTTGTGACTCTACAAATTTGTTGGATGCATTTGCTGTTTGTTTTGGTTGTGTTTCAGGTTATTTTGTGCCCAAAATAAATGAATGGTAAATCATGTATTGTGTAATTATGGAGTCACTTTTATTGTAAATAAGAATAGCATATGTTTCTAAACACTTCTACATTAATGTGGTTGCTACCATGATGACAGATCATCCTGAATTAATCATGAATTATGATGAGTGAGAAAGTTACAGACCACAAATATCATACACCCAAGACATGCTAACCTCTACCATTACAATAAAAGGGGAGGTTAGCATTTTTTGTGGAATGATATTTGTGAGTCTGTAACTTTCTCACTCATCATTATTCACGATTCATTCAGGATTATCCGTAATCATGGTAGCATCCACATTAATGTAGAAGTGTTTAGAAACATATGCTATTTTTATTTATAATAAAAGTATTCACACCCCTTTACCTTTACTTTTTTTAAATTGATTAAATTGACATTTTGTGTCACTGATTTACACACAATAGCCCATAATATCAAATTGGAATTTTGTTTGTAGAAAAAGCTAAAATGTCCTGAGTCAATAAGTATTCAACCCCTTTGTTATGGCATGCCTAAATACATTCAGTGGTAAAAATAAAATGTGCTTAACAAATCGCATAATAAGTTGCATGGACTCATGGTTAGCATGATTTTTTAATAACTACCCCATCTCTGTACCACACACATACAATTATATGTAAGGCCCCTAAATCGAGTAATACATTTCAAGCACAGATTCAACCACAAATACCAAGGAGGTTTTTCAGTGCCTTGCAAAGAAGGGCACCTATTGCTAGATGTTACATTTACATTTTAGTCATTTAGCAGACGCTCTTATCCAGAGCGACTTACAGTTAGTGCATACATAATTATTTTATACTGGCCCCCTGTGGGAATCGAACCCACAACCCTGGCGTTGCAACCACCATGCTCTACCAACTGAGCTACATCCCTGCCGGCCATTCCCTCCCCTACCCTGGACGACGCTGGGCCAATTGTGCGCCGCCCCATGGGTCTCCCGGTCGCGGCCGGCTACGACAGAGCCTGGATTCGAACCAGGATCTCTAGTGGCACAGCTAGCATTGCGATGCAGTGCTTTAGACCACTGCGCCACTCGGGAGACATGGCGCGAGATGTGTAAAAAAGAAACACACAAAAAACACTGGATATCCCTTTGAGCATGGTGAAGTTATTAATTAGGGTTTGGATGGTGTAGAAATACACCTAGTCACTAAAAAGATACAGGTGTCCTTCATACAGAGTTACAGAGTTAATGGTTGTGATATGAGAAAACTGAGGATGGATCAACAACATTGTAGTTACTCCACAATAGTAAACTAAATGACAGAGTGAAAAGAAGGAAGCATGTACAGATTAAACATACTCCAAAACATGCATCCTGTTTGCAACAAGCATCCTGTTTACTACAAAAAATGTGGCAAAGAAATGAAGTTTTTGTCCTGAATACAAAGCGTAATGTTTGGGGAATTCAATTTTGAATTCAGGGTGTAACACAACAAAATGTGGAATAAGTCAAGGGGTATGAATACTTTCTCAAAGCCCTGAATGTCCAAATAGTGCTGTAATTTCTAAACGGTTCATCTGATATGGATGAAAATACCCTAAAATTAAAGCTGACAGTCTGCACGTTAACCGCATAGTCATTGTATTATTTCAAATCCAAAGTGCTGGAGTACAGAGCCAAAACAACAAAATATATCACTGTCCCAACATTTGTGGTGCTCACTGTATCTATAAAACAAAGGAAAATCGGGTTTTTGACTGCAGTGAGCCTTTAACGTCCACAAAGAAATGTCCACTCCAATTTACAGCTTCTAAAGGACCATAGAAAATGACTGGCTTGAAATTGGGGAAAAGAGTTCCTGTGAATTTCATGAAATCAGAGGAGAAACCATCACCTTCAGAGAATGCCCCTGGAAACCAACGTGAAGCAGCAATCAATTCCCTTTCTCCCTCATGGTTTCAGATTACTTACCAGGTCACCATCTGAGCACAGAACACCTTTTTATTATTCGGTGTAGCTAACACCTTACTGCATACTATGCACAGTTAATTTACAATATGTGATATAGATATATGTAAGTATACGTAGCTGTATTTCTCCTTTGACCAAATCAGTTGTGTTGTATTAGGATTAGCACATGGTTGGTTGTGCGTCAGGTGAGATGAGAACGGGCTATGCCAGCCAGAGTAGAAAGGCTGTTAAATGAAGCGCAGTATAGTATAATGAAGGCTGGGGTTAGGTGAGGGTAGCAGTAGGGTAGGGTGGGGTGGAGTTTGTGGAATCTGCACTTCAATAATTGATGGAACAGCCGTTAAATGGACATGTGTTTGCATCAATTAATCATCCCCCCAGATGCCCCTAATCGGCCCTTTCCATTATCAAAGCAATCCCACTGTCGATGTCTGCTGCATGGGAGATGCAGCGCTCAGCTCTCCATCAGCCCTCCATCGTTCATCATGTTTTACTGGGCTCTTAAAGCTGGAACTCACTCTATGACAGGCTGATTAAAGTACTATAGCTATAAAACTGCAGCTGGAAACTGTACTCACATACTCCCTGGGCACATGACTGGTGTGGTTCTATACAGTGAGGGAAAAAAGTATTTGATCCCCTGCTGATTTTGTACGTTTGCCCACTGACAAAGAAATGATCAGTCTATCATTTTAATGGTAGGTTTATTTGAACAGTGAGAGACAGAATAGAAACCAAAAAATTCAGAAGAACGCATGTCAAAAATGTTATAAATTGATTTGCATTTTAATGAGGGAAATAAGTATTTGACCCCCTCTCAATCAGAAAGATTTCTGGCTCCCAGGTGTCTTTTATACAGGTAACGAGCTGAGATTAGGAGCACACTCTTAAAGGGAGTGCTCCTAATCTCAGCTTGTTACCTGTATAAAAGACACCTGTCCACAGAAGCAATCAATCAATCAGATTCCAAACTCTCCACCATGGCCAAGACCAAAGAGCTCTCCAAGGATGTCAGGGACAAGATTGTAGACCTACACAAGGCTGGAATGGGCTATAAAACCATCGCCAAGCAGCTTGGTGAGAAGGTGACAACAGTTAGTGTGATTATTCGCAAATGGAAGAAACACAAAATAACTGTCAATCTCCCTCGGCCTGGGGCTCCATGCAAGATCTCACCTCGTGGAGTTGCAATGATCGTGAGAACGGTGAGGAATCAGCCCAGAACTACACGGGAGGATCTTGTCAATGATCTCAAGGCAGCTGGGACCATAGTCACCAAGAAAACAATTGGTAACACACTACGCCGTGAAGGACTGAAATCCTGCAGCGCCTGCAAGGTCCCCCTGCTCAAGAAAGCACATATACAGGCCCATCTGAAGTTTTCCAATGAACATCTGAATGATTCAGAGGAGAACTGGGTGAAAGTAATGTGGTCAGATGAGACCAAAATCGAGCTCTTTGGCATCAACTTAACTCGCCGTGTTTGGAGGAGGAGGAATGCTGCCTATGACCCCAAGAACACCATCCCCACCGTCAAACATGGAGGTGGAAACATTATGCTTTCGGGGTGTTTTTCTGCTAAGGGGACAGGACAACTTCACCTCATCAAAGGGACGATGGACGGGGCCATGTACCGTCAAATCTTGGGTGAGAACCTCCTTCCCTCAGCCAGGGCATTGAAAATGGGTCGTGGATGGGTATTCCAGCATGACAATGACCCAAAACACATGTCCAAGGCAACAAAGGAGTGGCTCAAAAAGAAGCACATTAAGGTCCTGGAGTGGCCTAGCCAGTCTCCAGACGTTAATCCCATAGAAAATCTGTGGAGGGAGCTGAAGGTTCGAGTTGCCAAATGTCAGGCTTGAAACCTTAATGACTTGGAGAAGATCTTCAAAGACGAGTGGGACATAATCCCTCCTGAGATGTGTGCAAACCTGGTGGCCAACTACAAGAAACGTCTGACCTCTGTGATTGCCAACAAGGGTTTTGCCACCAAGTACTTAGTCATGTTTTGCAGAGGGGTCAAATACTTATTTCCCTCATTAAAATGCAAATCAATTTATAACATTTTTTACATGCGTTTTTCTGGATTTTGTTGTTGTTATTCTGTCTCTCACTGTTCAAATAAACCTACCATTAAAATTATAGACTGATCATGTATTTGTCAGTGGGCAAACGTACAAAATCAGCAGGGGATCAAATACTTTTTTTCCCTCACTGTATGTGACATATGTGGTATTATGACTCAGGGTCTACCTGTTGCTCTTTTGAAGGATTAGAAGTTACTGAGATGTTTGTAACGCTCCATGGTGACATCAAGAACATTTCAAGACTAAGCCATTCAATTAAACCTGGAGTAATGATTCTGAGGATGTTGGTGAAAGAAGTGATGTCCCTGCCAGACTCACCTTAGGATAAAGACTTGATGATGTGCTTCTGATAGGATGCTCATCATTGTGTTGCTTAGTCATTGGTCTGACTCTACTTCTCAGTGCAATCAGATCGCCTGCTTTCTGTAATTAAAGTGAGAGCACAGTGTGGTCCTCTGATGTATTCTATATTTATGTCAATGAGCATCCAGGCTAATCCAGGGATTATCTAGCGGGATTGAGATTGACCACTCAGGTAATAAACTCACAGATAAACAGGGACGGATTATCTGGAAAGTAATTGAGTCAGGAGTTGGTTGCTCTGAAAGATCTTCTCCTGGTCAGATAGCCGGAGTAGGAGGAAGTTACTACTAGAGGCTGAACATAGATCCGTATTGCCAACTTCTACCTGGAACCCAGAGGAGGCTGGTGGGAGGAGCTGTAGGAGGACGGGCTCATTATAATGGCTGGAATGGAATAATGGAACGTTATCAAACACATCAAACATATGGAAACCACATGTTTGACTACTTTCCTTTTATTCAATTTCAGCCATTACAATGAGCATGTTATCCTGTAGCTCTCACCAGCCTCACCAGCCTCCTCTGTTGGAACCTAACCCTAACCCTATCTTCATGTCCACATCCCGGTTCAACCCTAACCTCAACCGCATCCCTAACCCTAACCCTAGCTTCATGTCCACATCGCACTTAAACCCTATCTTCAACCATAACCCTAACCCTAACCCTAGATTCATGTCCACATCCCGCTTCAACCTTAACCCTCAACCATAACCCTAGCTTCATGTCCACACCCCAGCTCAACCCTAACTCTAACCTTGTCTGCAGTTACTGGTACACATAGGAAACACATGAACTGTCATCTTATTGAACCAACACTTATGATGAACATTTCATTTGACTTTGAAGGGTAATGTCTTCAGTCTGTTCCTCACCCTGCATTCAGACTGCTGACATCCAAATGATCAATGCCATGAGCCCCATTGGAACAGGAAGATAAATATCTCATGATTAATCACTAATCACACCAGCTGTGATGAACTAAAATTGACCAATACTCTGTGAAGGCTTCATCAATCATAAGCATCCTGACATGATTAAGTTTATGTTTGCTTTATAAAGCTAACTTTTGTGTTTGGACGGATCGTGGCTCTGTTGCTTAGTGCTGTGAGGTTGAAGAAATGGCCTTTACTGCCTTGGTCAATATTCCTTTCACTCTTTTGATATGATGAGGCGAGAGGGAGGCGAAAAGTAGATGACAAAAAAATGAGAGAAATAAACAAAAACTGCCCCTCAAGCAACATTCCATTGCCAAGTGTGAAAAGCCATTTCTGAAGCCATCTCTCTTTGTCATCTAACGCTCACAATAATTTACTTTATATATTCAGGTGATTTCAACATCCTCTTGGAACGCTCCTCATGCATTCTCCATGAAACCCCCAATGATGATTATCTCTGTGGAAACATCCCATCCTCCCGCCAGTATGATAATACATAGAGATATTATTATCCTCAGTATTCTATAGGATTATTAGCATTTCTATAGAATGTACATGAAACATTTGGCTGCCATGTGGTCAACATGATTCTCCTTAATGGCCAGATTAGCATGACAGGTCACCAGGGGTTCTACCTGGAAATGATTACAAAGACACGTAGCCGCAAAGGCACACACATGCACATTTAGGCACACACACACACACACACACACACTAGCTTTACGTACACACACACACACACACTCACACACACACACACACACACACACACACACACACACACACACACACACACACACACACACACACACACACACACACACACTAGCTTTACGTACACACACACACACACACACACACTAGCTTTACGTACACACACACACACATGCACACACACACACGCACACACAAACACACACACAGGTCATTGTTAATCAATTTCATGAATAGACCCTTGAACTTTATAATGGTATTGTTTAGCACTGAGCAGATCTACAGCAATATTTTAATTAGTCTAATACATATTTCGCCTGTAGGGGAATATGAGATGTAAATATAAATATATCCAAATGAACACATAAAACAATGTTAAAAATAACTGCTCTGAAACCTGCCGTAATGGTTTATCTTCCCCTTGAAGACAATGAGAAACAATCTGTCTCTGTCTTTCATCAGCTTAGGCAGAAAGGCTCAACTATTGTCACATTCAAATCAAACAGAAAAGGAGAGATTTCAAATTGAAACCACAAAACTCCCTAGTGAAGATCCCACATCAACACTTAGAATACATATTCTCTCTCTACCTCTCTCTCTCTCTTTCTCTTTCTCTACCTCTCTGCTCCAAGTACAACAGTGAATAATTTGTCAATAGAGGGAAAAGTCAATTGTGAAAAAGGTTTGATCAGAACATTTATTTTCCAATTATGTACTGACTTTAGAAATTACACATAAACAAGGTGAGAAAGTACATTGTTAAAACTTGATAACATAATCCTTTAAGTTAATCATTAATAAACACCTAGGACCTGTACTTTTCAGTGGTAGGGTTTCCATAGTGATTCACAGTGTGGCATTGCACTCTTTCTCGGAATCATCCCAAGAAAATCTGGTCTCTAGCTAGTGTCTCTACAAATGAATGCAGCCTCGCATTTCTTAGCAGTGACAGGTCTCTCCTGAGTCTCTCGCCTTGCATTGTCTATTCAAGCCAAACAAGGGCCGATGAGAGTTCTCCATGGCTGCAGTTTTAATCATTCATGGCAAGGTCAGAGTACAATTCCTATTACCCCTGCCAAGAAGCTCTACTGCCATTTTGCCTTGGCTTCACCCACAGCTAAAACTACTGGACAAAGAATTTACGACTCCTGAACTATAGTATCGTAAAGCAGGCCAAGTGTGAGGGAATCCCCAATATGTTTTAATGACCTGAAAAAGCTTGATAAAGTATGAATGGTTTAGTGTAACATTACATTATTTAATGTAGACCAGTGCTCTCCAACCCTGTTCCTAGAGAGCTACAGTCCTGTACGTTTTTGCTCCAACCCTAATCTAGCGCACCTGATTCTAATAATTAGCTGGTTGATAAGCTGACTCAGGTTAGTTACAATTAGTGTTGGAGTTAATACCTACAGGAGGGTTGCTCTCCAGGAACAGGGTTGGAGAGTCCTGATGTACTCTACTGGTCAAAAGTTTAGAACACCTACTCATTCAAGGTTTTTTCTTTATTTTTATTATTTTCTACATTGTAGAATAATAGTGAAGACATCAAAACTATTAAATGACACATATGGAATCATGTAGTAACCAAAAAAGAGTTAAACAAATCAAAATATATTTTATATTTGAGATTCTTCAAATAGCCATCCTTTGCTTTGATGACAGCTTTGCACACTCTTGGCATTCTCTCAACCAGCTTCATGAGGTACTTACCTGGAATAAATTTCAATTAACAGGTGTGCCGCCTTAAAAGTTAATTTGTGGAATTTCTTTCCTTCTTAATGCGTTTGAGCCAATCATGTCACACCCTGGCTCTGGGACTCTATATGTTGAGCCAGGGTGTGTTCATTCTATGTGTTCATTTTCTATGTTGGGTATTCTAAGTTGTTCTATGTCTATGTTGGCCAGAGTGGCTCCCAATCAGAGGCAACGAGTGTCAGCTGTTGTGGGTTGTCTCTGATTGGGAGCCATATTTAAACTGTATGTTTTCCCTTGGGTGTTGTGGGTTTTTGTTCCGTGTCGGTATTGTTAACCGTGGACTTCACGAGTCGTGTTTTGTTAGTACTTTAATTAAATAAAGTCATGTTTGTTTCACACGCTGCGCCCTGGTCCGCTTCAATAGACGATCGTGACAGAAAAACCCACCATACAACGACCAAGCAGCGTGTCCAGGAGCAGGCAGACTGGACATGGGAGGAAACGCCAGGAAAGGAGATGGAGAGGCTGGCGATGGCCCAGGTGGGCAAAGTGTGGTCCTGGGAGGACATGCTCGGGGGCAAGGGACCTTGGGGGAGGATTAAGGCCCTGGCGAGAGAGGAGCAGCGGCGTCAGCAGTGCCATCGTCGGAAGGACGAGAGGCACCCCCAATAATTTTTTAGGGGGGGGCACACGGCATGGGCGACTGGGCAGCAGGAGGCTGCCACAGGGCGAAATGGGAGACGAGGAGAGAAGGCCACCGGGTTACGGGAGCCATTGGCGAGAGGAGGGAAGGAAGTCGTAGAGGCACGGCGAGAGGTACTGAGGTGTATTGCCAGTCCGGTCCGGCCCGTTCCTGATCCCCGTTTAAAGCCAGTGGTGTGTGTTCCCAGTACGGTCCGGCCTGTCCCTGCTCCACGCACCAAGCCTACGGTGTGCGTCGCCAGCCCTGCCCGGCCTGTTCCTGCTCCACGCACCAAGCCTACGGTGTGCGTCGACAGCCCAGCCCGGCCTGTCCCTGCTCCACGCACCAAACCTACGGTGTGCGTCGCCAGCCCTGTCCGGCCTGTCCCTGCTCCACGCACCAAGCCTACGGTGTGCGTCGCCAGCCCTGCCCGGCCTGTTCCTGCTCCACGCACCAAGCCTACGGTGTGCGTCGACAGCCCAGCCCGGCCTGTCCCTGCTCCACGCACCAAACCTACGGTGTGCGTCGCCAGCCCTGTCCGGCCTGGCCCTGCTCCACGCACCAAGCCTACGGTGTGCGTCGTCAGCCCAGCCCGGCCTGTCCCTGCTCCACGCACCAAGCCTACGGTGTGCGTTGCCAGCCCTGTCCGGCCTGTCCCTGCTCCACGCACCAAGCCTACGGTGTGCGTCGACAGCCCAGCCCGGCCTGTCCCTGCTCCACGCACCAAACCTACGGTGTGCGTCGCCAGCCCTGTCCGGCCTGTCCCTGCTCCACGCACCAAGCCTACGGTGTGCGTCGCCAGCCTTGTCCGGCCTGTCCCTGCTCCACGCACCAAGCCTACGGTGTGCGTCGCCAGCCCTGTCCGGCCTGTCCCTGCTCCACGCACCAAGCCTACGGTGTGCGTCGCCAGCCCTGTCCGGCCTGTCCCTGCTCCACGCACCAAGCCTACGGTGTGTGTCGTCAGCCTGGTCCAGCCCGTTCCTGCCACTCGCACCAAGCCGGGGGTGCGAGTCGTCAGCCTGGTCCAGCCCGTTCCTGCCACTCGCACCAAGCCAGGGGTGCGAGTCGTCAGCTTGGTTCAGCCCGTTCCTGCCACTCGCACCAAGCCAGGGGTGCGAGTCGTCAGCCTGGTTCAGCCCGTTCCTGCTACTCGCACCAAGCCCGGGGTGCGAGTCGTCAGCCTGGTAAGACCGGTCAGCTGCTCCACAACGGAGCGTAAGCAATCCGCTCCGTCAATGTCCAGTCCAGATCCAGCCAGCGGGGTCAGACCGGACCAGGGGCGCTACGGGGGAATTATGGAAGGGTGGTGGTCAAGCCCGGAGCCGGAGCCGCCTCCGAGGAGGAATGCCCACCCAGCCCTCCCTGTTTGGGGTTTTGTTAAGGCGCGGTCGCAGTCCGCGCCTTTAGGGAAGTACTGTCACACCCTGGCTCTGGGACTCTATATGTTGAGCCAGGGTGTGTTCATTCTATGTGTTCATTTTCTATGTTGGGTATTCTAAGTTGTTCTATGTCTATGTTGGCCAGAGTGGCTCCCAATCAGAGGCAACGAGTGTCAGCTGTTGTGGGTTGTCTCTGATTGCGAGCCATATTTAAACTGTATGTTTTCCCTTGGGTGTTGTGGTATTTTGTTCCGTGTCGGTATTGTTAACCGTGGACTTCACGAGTCGTGTTTTGTTAGTACTTTAATTAAATAAAGTCATGTTTGTTTCACACGCTGCGCCTTGGTCTACTCACTCATACGACGATCGTGACAAATCAGTTGTGTTGTGACAAGGTAGGGGGGTATACAGAAGATAGCCGATTTGGTAAAAGAGTCCAAAGTCCATATTATGGCAAGAACAGCTCAAATAAGCAAAGAGAAACGACAGTCCATCATTACTTTAAGACATGAAGGTCAGTCAATATGAAACTGGCTCTCATGAGGACCGCCACAGGAATGGAAGACCCAGAGTTACCTCTGCTGCAGAGGATAAGTTCAAATTGCAGCCCTAATAAATGCTTCATAGAGTTCAACTAACAGACACATCTCAACATGAACACCAATAATAAGAAGAGACTTACTTGGGCTAAGAAACACGAGCAATGGACATTAGACTGGTGGAAATTTGTCCTTTGGTCTGATGAGTACAAATTTGAGATTTTTGGTTCCAACCGCTGTGTCTTTGTGAGACGCAGTGTGGGTGAACAGATTATCTCCGCATGTGTATTTCCCACTGTAAAGCATGGAGGAGGAGGTGTTATGGTGTGGGGTTGCTTTGCTGGTGACACTGTCTGTGATTTATTTAGAATTCAAGGCACACTTAACCAGCATGGCTACCACAGCATTCTGCAGCGATATGCCATCCCATCTGGTTTGGGCTTAGTGGGACTATCATTTGTTTTTCAACAGGACAATGAACCAACACACCTCCAGGCTGTGTAAGGGCTATTTTACAAAGAAGGAGAGTGATGGAGTGCTGCATCAGATGACCTGGCCTCCACAATCCCCTAACCTCAACCAAATTGAGATGGTTTTGGATGAGTTAGACCGCAGAGTGAAGGAAAAGCAGCCAACAAGTGCTCAGCATATGTGGAAACTCCTTCAAGGCTGTTGGAAAAGCATTCCAGGTGAAGCCAAGAGAATGCCAAGAGTGTGCAAAGCTGTCATCAAGGCAAAGGGTGGCTATTTGAAAAATCTAAAATCTAAAATATATTTGGATTCATTTAACACTTTTTTGGTTACTACATGATTCCATATGTGTTATTTCATAGTTTTGATGTCTTCACTAATATTCTACAATGTAGAAAATAGTAAAAATAAAGAAAAACCCTTGAATGAGTAGGTGTTCTAAGAGCGAGAGAGAGACTTGAAGCTATTTGTTTTTGAGAATTCAGCTCTGTAGATTACAAGTCAGTGAGAAACAGTAGTTTTCTTGTTTTCATTGGTAGCAAATGACAGCTTGGCATCTCTAGCAGGTATTTTGTACAGGAAGATAAATCCTTATTGCATGGGGTCGTTCCACCTCAAAAAGCACAAGAAAGAGGATTTCGCCACCCACCATCTCAGATTGTTCTGAAATCGTTTCTGTAGTTAGAAACAGATACAATTTGCATTCCTGAAGTATTATTTTGTTGAACTATAATTTGATCTCTGAGAAAGGAAACAAATTGATTACTGCCAAATTGGCCATTTTAATTTATAGGATTCAGATCATATTCAATAAATATAGTACCAAACCTCTTCCTACCAATGAGTAAGACAAGAAGAATCCCAAAATAATTGTCAAAAGCCACCCACTGACCCCCACACCCCATGTGATTCCCACCCCAACAACCAGTCTACAGTATCAGTTCTCTGTTTCAGAAAGTAAATAGATTATCTCGAACCAATCAGAGTATCAAAGCCAATGACACATTTTCTAAACGTCGCTTTACCCACGTGTTGTGTCTCTGGCCCAACCCATCGGTTTCTGGGATCAATCAGAACGGTTAAAATGTGTTTGCGTTCTAAAAATCTTCGGGGAGGTACTCAGATCCAGACTCATTGCGGAGAATAAACTAGTGTTTGGCTGGAGCAAGGAGTTTGTGTAGCCAGGCAACTATATTTATTGAATATTATCTGAATCCTGTAAATTAAAATGGCCAATTTGGGTGCAATCAATTAGCTTAATTTCTCTGAGATCAAATAAATAATGTTTTAGGAATGCCAATCTTACCTGTTTCTACAAAAAACGATTTCAGAACAATATGAAATGGTTGGTGTCATGGCTTTCTGAAATGACATGGAATGACTCCATGGGAATAAACTCAATGAGGGTTCTGGTGCAGAAATGTCAAAGTCTTTAGTGCTTTCACTGATGGAAAGAACAGTCATCTAGAGAATCTGGATCTACATCTATGTCTTCATGTGTTTGTCTGTTCAGTCGGTGGCTGACATTTAACCAGTGTCACTGACTGTCTGTGGGTGTCAAACGAGACATCATTATTAAACTGAATGTTGTCTATTTCTTCCTCCTCCTTATGATTGCCTTTCATGGCCATGGTATTACAGTAGAACAGGGGCAAAAGAAAACACAAACAAGTAAACAAACAGCAACCCCCTAGCAACCCTCCTTTATTAACCTCTACTGGATCGTGTCCCAACCTCGGGACGGTTGAGCTAACATGCGCTAATGTGATTAGCATGACGTCGTAAGTAACAAGAACATTTCCCAGGACATAGACATATCTTATATGGGCAGAAAGCTTAAATTCTTGTTAATCTAACTGCACTGTCCAATTTACAAATTGTATTTTCTATTTCACCTTTATTTAACCAGGTAAGTGAGTTGAGAACAAGTTCTCATTTACAACTGCGACCTGGCCAAGATAAAGCAAAGCAGTGCGATAAAAACAACAACACAGAGTTACATATGGGGTAAAACAAAACATAAAGTCAAAAATACCACAGGAAATATATATACAGTGTGTGCAAATGTAGCAAGTTATGGAGGTAAGGCAATAAATAGGCCATAGTGCAAAGTAATTACAATTAGTATCAACACTGGAATGATAGATGTGCAAGAGATGATGTGCAAAATAGAGATACTGGGGTGCAAATGAGCAAAATAAATAACAATATGGGGATGAGGTAGTTGAGTGGGCTAATTTCAGAAGGGCTGTGTACAGGTGCAGTGATCGGTAAGGTGCTCTGACAACTGATGCTTAAAGTTAGTGAGGGAGATAAGAGTCTCCAGCTTCAGAGATTTTTGCAGTTCGTTCCAGTCATTGGCAGCAGAGAACTGGAAGGAATGGCGGCCAAAGGAGGTGTTGGCTTTGGGGATGACCAGTGAGATGTACCTACCTACTACGGGTGGGTGTTGCTATGGTGACCAATGAGCTAAGATAAGGCGGAGATTTGCCTAGCAGTGATTTATAGATGGCCTGGAGCCAGTGGGTTTGGCGACGAATATCTAGTGAGGACCAGCCACCAAGAGCGTACAGGTCACAGTGGTGGGTAGTATATGGGGCTTTGGTGACAAAACAGATGGCACGGTGATAGACTACATCCAATTTGCTGAGTAGAGTGTTGGAGGCTATTTTGTAAATGACATCGCCGAAGTCAAGGATCGGTAGGATAGTCATTTCAAATAATGCCATGCTATTGTTTGAGGAGAGTGCACGGTTATGTACTTGAAAATGTATCAATAAACCAATTAGGTACATTTGATGAAAATGTAAAAATTTGGGCAGACTTGATACAACATTTTGAACAGTAATGCAATGGTTCATTGGATCAGTCTAAAGTTTTGCACATACACTGCTACCATCTAGTGGCCAAAATCTAAATTGCGCCTGGACTCCTAAGTGAAATGATGGCCTTTCTCTTTCATTTCAAGCATGATGGGACAAAGAAAATGACAAAAACGCCTGTTTTTTCTTTGTATTATCTTTTACCAGATCTAATGTGTTATATTCTCCTACATTAATTTCACATTTCCACAAACTTCAAAGTGTTTCCTTTCAAATGGTATCAAGAATTCTTCTCCTTCACACAAATTCAGACAGCTGACGTTTTGAAAGAGCTGCAAAATCTGGACCTCTACAAATCAGCTGGGCTAGACAATCTGGACCCTTTCTTTCTAAAACTAGCCGCCGAAATTGTCGCAACCCCTATTACTAGTCTGTTCAACCTCTCTTTCATAACGTCTGAGATCCCCAGAGATTGGAAAGCTGCCGCGGTCATCCCCCTCTTCAAAGGGGGTGACACTCTAGATCCAAACTGCTACAGACCTATATCCATCCTGCCCTGCCTTTCGAAAGTATTTGAAAGCCAAGATAACAAACAGATCACCGACCATTTCGAATACCACCGTACCTTCTCCGCTATGCAATCTGGTTTCCGAGCTGGTCATGGGTGCACTTCAGCCACGCTCAAGGTCCTAAACGATATTATAACCGCGATTGATAATAGACAGTACTGTGCAGCCGTCTTCATCGACCTGGCCAAGGCTTTCGACTCTGTCAACCACCGCATTCTTATTGGCAGACTAAATAGCCTTGGTTTCTCAAATGACTGCCTCGCCTGGTTCAACAACTACTTCTCAGATAGAGTTCAGTGTGTCAAATCGGAGGGCCTGTTGTCTGGACCTATGGCAGTCTCTATGGGGGTGCCACAGGGTTCAATTCTTGGGCCGACACTTTTCTCCGCGTATATCAATGATGTCGCTCTTGCTGCTGGTGACTCTCAGATCCACCTCTACGCAGACGACACCATTTTGTATACATCTGGCCCTTCATTGGACACTGTGTTAACAAACCTACAAACGAGCTTCAATGCCATACAACACTCCTTCAGTAGCCTCCAACTGCTCTTAAACACTAGTAAAACTAAATGCATGCTTTTCAATCGAACGCTGCTGGCACCCGCCCACCCGACTAGAATCACCACTCTTGACGGGTCTGACCTAGAGTATGTGGACAACTACAAATACCTAGGTGTCTGGTTAGACTGTAAACTCTCCTTCCAGACTCACATAAAGAATCTCCAATCCAAAGTTAAATCTAGAATCGGCTTCCTATTTCGCAACAAAGCCTCCTTCACATGCTGCCAAACATGCCCTCGTAAAACTGACTATCCTACCGATGCTTGACTTCGGCGATGTCATTTACAAAATAGCCTCCAACACTCTACTCAGCAAATTGGATGTAGTCTATCACAGTGCCATCCGTTTTGTCTCCAAAGCCCCATACGCTACCCACCACTGTGACCTGTACGCTCTTGTTGGCTGGTCCTCACTACATGTTCGTCGTCAAACCCACTGGCTCCAGGCCATCTATAAATCACTGCTAGGCAAATCCCCACCTTATCTTAGCTCATTGGTCACCATAGCAGCACCCACCCGTAGTCTGCGCTCCAGCAGGTATATATCACTGGTCATTCCCAAAGCCAACACCTCCTTTGGCCGCCATTCCTTCCAGTTCTCTGCTGCCAATGACTGGAACGAATTGCAAAAATCTCTGAAGCTGGAGACTCTTATCTCCCTCACTAACTTTAAGCATCAGTTGTCAGAGCACCTTACCGATCACTGCACCTGTACACAGCCCATCTGAAATTAGCCCACCCAACTACCTCATCCCTATATTGTTATTTATTTTGCTCTTTTGCACCCCCAGTATCTCTATTAGCACATAATCTCTTGCACATCTAGCATTCCAGTGTTAATACTATTGTAATTATTTTGCACTATAGCCTATTTATTGCCTTACCTCCATAACTTGCTACATTTGCACACACTGTATATATATTTTCTGTTGTATTTTTGACTTTATGTTTTTTACCCCATATGTAACTCTGTGTTGTTTTTATCGCACTGCTTTGCTTTATCTTGGCCAGGTCGCAGTTGTAAATGAGAACTTGTTCTCAACTGGCTTACCTGGTTAAATAAAGGTGAAAAAAAAAAAAAGAATATTCATTTCCTTTCTTCAGGTCCTGAGCTACAGGCAGTTAGATTTGTGTATGTCATTTTAGCGAACATTTAAAAAAAAGGTCTGATCCTTAAGAGGTTGGGCTGCCCCTGGGTACATAATTTGTATCGCTCTGATTTCCTCCCAAACAACACCTAACAAACGAGACCAGACAGCAAGGGGGAACAAAGACAGACAGGCTGCAGCAGCTTAAACTCATACAACAACATTGTTCCCAAACTAGGGAGGTTCACAGGAGACAACTGATTTTGAGGAAGTTGACGTCTATTTTCTTTGATAATGGTGTGTTGAGGGGCGTTTGGAGATACAGTGGGTCTTGTCACCTTATTGCCTTCATAGGGCAGTGATGCCTTTAAGCTAAATCTTCTCTCTTTTCTTCCAAATGATTGTCAAGGGCTGATGTGGATGTGGTGTTGGAGTCAGGCGCAGGACACAGAAGCTTAGTCGATCCGACTTTTAATAGTCACAGGAGCAAAATACAATCCAAACGGGCCTCATAAACAGGAGGCGAGCGAATACGCAAAACAGTGCGTAAAGTGCGAACAACACTAACAATAAGCAAACAAAATAACCTACACCAACAGACAGGCGTACAATGACACACAACTACAAACAAAACCAAAGGAAAGATATAGGTGACATAATCAAGACGTGATATGGAACAGGTGCAATAATCAGACAAAACCAAACAAACATAGATAACATCAAACGGTGTCAGCTAGTACTCCAGGGACGACGAACGCTGAAGCCTGCCCGAACAAGGAGGAGGAGCAGCCTCGGCGGAATTCGTGATAGTACCCCCCCCTTGACGCGCGGCTCCAGCCGTGCGCCGACCCCGGCCTCGGGGACGGCCAGGAGGACGTGGAGCAGGGCGCGTAGGATGACTACGATGGAACTCAGTCAGGACGGATGGGATCTAGAATGTCCCTCCTAGGCACCCAGCACCGTTCCTCTGGACCGTACCCCTCCCACTCCACGAGATATTGTAGACCCCCCATCCGACGTCTCGAATCCACAATGGACCGGACTGAGTACGCCGGAGCCCCCTCGATGTCCAGTGGGGGCGGAGGGGTCTCGCTTATCTCACTCTCCTGGAGTGGACCAGCTATCACCGGCCTGAGGAGAGACACATGGAATGAGGGGTTAATGCGATAGTCATTAGGCAGTTGCAACCTGTAACACACCTCATTCAATCTCCTCAGGACTTTAAATGGCCCCACAATCCGCCGGCCAAGCTTCCGGCAGGGCAGGCGAAGGGGCAGGTTTCGAGTCGAGAGCCAGACTCGATCTCCAGGGGCGTAGACTGGGCCCTCAATGCGGTGGAGGTCGGCGCTCGCCTTCTGCCTGCGGATGGCCCGCTGCAGATGGACGTGGGCAGCGTTCCACGTCTCCTCCGAGCGCCGAAACCACTCGTCCACCGCAGGAGCCTCGATCTGGCTCTGATGCCATGGTGCCAGAACCGGCTGATAACCTAACACACACTGAAAAGGGGTCAGGTTAGTTGAGGAGTGGCGGAGAGAGTTCTGAGCCATCTCTGCCCAGGGGATATACCCCGACCACTCCTCCGGCCGGCCCTGGCAATAGGATCTCAGAAACCTACCCACATCCTGGTTCACTCTCTCCACCTGCCCATTACTCTCAGGGTGGTATCCCGAGGTAAGGCTAACCGAGACCCCCAAGCGTTCCATGAATGCCCTCCAGACTCTAGAGGTGAATTAGGGACCCCGATCAGACACTATATCCTCGGGAACCCCGTAGTGCCGGAAGACGTGGGTGAACAAAGCCTCAGCGGTCTGTAGGGCAGTAGGGAGACCCGGCATTGGAATGAGATGACAGGCCTTAGAGAACCGATCCACAACGACCAGAATAGTGTTATTCCCCTGAGAGGGGGGAAGGTCCGTGACAAAGTCCACCGAGAGGTGAGACCACGGCCGTTGTGGAACGGGCAGAGGTTGTAACTTCCCTCTGGGCAGGTGTCTAGGCGCCTTACACTGAGCGCACACCGAGCAGGAGGAGACATAAACCCTCACATCCCTAGCCAATGTTGGCCACCAGTACTTAACACTAAGGCAGTGCACTGTCCGACCAATACCTGGATGTCCAGAGGAGGGTGACGTATGAGCCCAATAGATGAGACGATCACGGACCTCGAGCGGCACGTACGTCCGACCCACTGGACACTCGGGGGGAGTAGGGTCGGTGCGTAACGCCCGCTCAATTTCCGCATCGACCTCCCACACCACCGGTGCCACCAGACAAGACTCTGGCAGTATGGGAGTGGGCTCAATGGACCTCTCCTCTGTGTCATACCATCGGGACAGGGCGTCTGCCTTACCGTTCTGGGACCCGGGGATGTAAGTGATCTTAAAAATGAACCGGGTCAGGAACATGTTCCACCTAGCCTGATGAGGGTTCAATCTCCTCGCTGCCCGGATGTACTCCAGGTTGCGATGGTCAGTCAGAATGAGAAAAGGGTGTTGAGCCCCCTCAAGCCAATGCCTCCACACCTTTAGGGCTTGAACCACGGCTAACAGCTCCCTGTCCCCTACGTCATAATTACGCTCCGCCGGGCTGAGCTTCTTGGAATAAAAGGCGCAAGGACGAATCTTAGGAGGCGTGCCGGAGCGTTGCGATAGTACTGCCCCAAGACCGGCCTCTGATGCGTCCACCTCTACCTGGAACGCTAAAGTGGGGTCCGGGTGCGCCAGCACCGGAGCCGAAGTGAACAGGTCCTTCAGTTTACGAAACGCCCTGTCCGCTTCAGCCGACCACTGCAAACGCACCGGGCCCCCCTTCAGCAGGGACGTAATGGGAGCTGCTACCTGTCCAAAACCCCAGATAAACCTCCGGTTGTAATTGGCAAAACCCAAAAACTGCTGCACCTCTTTAACAGTGGTTGGGGTTTGCCAGTTACGCACGGCTGACACCCGGTCAATCTCCATCTTCACCCCTGACGCGGACAACCGATGACCCAAAAAGGAGATGGACTCCTGGAAAAACAGACATTTCTCTGCCTTGACATACAAGTCATGCTCCAACAGCCTAACCAACACTCGGCGCACCAGGGCTACATGCTCGGCTCGTGTAGCAGAGTACACTAGGATGTCGTCAATGTACACTACCACTCCCTGCCCATGCAGGTCCCGGAAGATCTCGGCCCACAAATGATTGGAAGACTGAAGGAGCATTCATTAACCCGTATGGCATGACAAGATACTCATAATGACCTGAGGTGGTACTAAATGCCGTCTTCCATTCATCCCCCTCCCTAATGCGCACCAAGTTATAAGCGCTCCTGAGATCCAGTTTTGTGAAGAAACGCGCTCCGCGTAATGATTCAGTCATACTCGCAATCAGAGGTAGAGGGTAACTGTATTTCACAGAAATCTGATTGAGACTACGATAATCAATACACGGGCGCAAACCTCCTTCCTTCTTCTTCACAAAAAAGTAACTCAAGGACGCAGGGGAAGTGGAGGACCATATGTATCCTTGTCTCAGGGACTCTGCTATGTATGTTTCCATAGCCGCAGTCTCCTCTTGAGACAGAGGATACACATGGCTCCGCGGAAGTGCCGCACCTGTCTGGAGGTTTATCGCACAATCTCCCTGTCTATGAGGTGGCAATCGCGTCGCCCTCGTCTTGCTGAACACGAGTGCCAAATCCTCATACTCAGGGGGAATGTGCATTGCGGGCACTTGGTTCAGACTCTCCACCGTGGTCGCCCCAACGGAAACACCTAAACATCGCCCAACACACTGGCCAGACCATTCCTTGAGAGCCCTCTGTTGCCACGAAATGGTGGGGTCATGGGTGATTAACCAAGGAAGCCCCAGCACCACGGGATACGCAGGAGAGTCAATGAGGTACAACTGAATAATCTCCTCATGACCCCCCTGCGTCTTCATCTTTAGTGGCGCTGTGACCTCCCTAATCAACCCAGATCCCAACGGGCGGCTATCTAGGGCATGGACAGGAAAGGGTGCATCAAAGGGCAGGAGGGGAATCCCTAACTTAGAACAAAATTCCCAATCAATAAAATTCCCAGCTGCGCCTGAATCGACTAGCGCCTTATGCTGGGAATGAGATGCAACCTGAGGAAATACCACAGGTATACACAAGTGAACAACAGAGAGCTCTGGGTGAGTGGGGCGCCTACTCACCTGAAATGACTCTCCAGTGCGCAACCTGTTGCCTCGATTCCTCTGAGACCCTCCCCAGCACCTAGCTGCAGTGTGTCCTCCACGGCCACAGCTGGTGCAAGGGATGGCCCTCCTCGGGTTCTCTCTCCTACGCTCTCTGGCGCCAGCACCCCCGAGCTCCATAGGGCTCGGCTCGGAGTTGCTGGGGGATGGAATGGACGGCCCCATCTCGGGACGTCCGCGGGTGGCCAGCAGGGTATCCAGACGGATGGACATGTCCACTAGCTGGTCGAAGGACAGATTGGTGTCCCTGCAGGCCAGCTCTCGACGAACGTCCTCACGCAGGCTACACCGATAGTGATCGATGAGGGCCCTCTCATTCCACCCCTCATCCGCCGCTAGCGTCCGGAAATCCAGGGCGAACTCCTGTGCGCTCCTCTTCCCCTGTCGGAGGTGGAACAGACACTACCCCGCCGCTTTACCCTCAGGAGGGTGATCGAAAACTGCCCTGAAGCGGCGGGAGAACTCCGCGTAGCTGATGGTGGCGGCGTCTATTCCCCTCCATTCGGCGTTGGCCCACTCCAACGCCTTGCCGGAGAGACAGGAGATGAGGGCGGAAACGCCCGTGTCCCGAGGGCGCCGGGTGTATGGTGGCCAGGTAGAGGTCCACCTGAAGGAGGAACCCCTGACACCCGGCTGCGGTGCCATCATACGCCCTCGGGAGCGAGAGCCGAATCCCACTGGATTCCGGAGCTGGTCTGGTGGGGCTGGCCGATGGTGGTGGTAATGTAGGAGGAGGTGTGGGCAGGCCTCCCCTCTCCCATCGGCGCAGGGTGTTCATAACCTCCTGCATGGCGGAGCCGAGTTGCTGGATCATGGCGTCCTGGCAGCTGACCCGATCCTCCAGCGACTCGGTCGCCGCCGCTGCTCCTGCTGACTCCATGTATGGTGTGTCGTTCTGTCAAGGGCTGATGTGGATGTGGTGTTGGAGTCAGACGCAGGACACAGAAGCTTAGTCGATCTGACTTTTAATAGTCACAGGAGCAAAATACAATCCAAACAGGCCTCATAAACAGGAGGCGAGCGAATACGCAAAACAGTGCGTAAAGTGCGAACAGCACTAACAATAAGCAAACAAAATAACCTACACCAACAGACAGGCGTACAACGACACACAACTACAAACAAAACCAAAGGAAACTTATAGGTGACATAATCAAGATGTGATATGGAACAGGTGCACTAATCAGACAAAACCAAACAAACATAGATAACATCAAACGGTGGCAGCTAGTACTCCGGGGACGACGAACGCCGAAGCCTGCCCGAACAAGGAGGAGGAGCAGCCTCGGCGGAATTCGTGACAATGATCAAATGCCATGTTGCAGTTTGGAGACGATTAGAAGTGCATTGATAATGTCTGCAACAACAAGGCCACAGACATACAACCAAGGCACTGTCCATGTCACTTTCAACTTGTGCAATACACTCCACACCAGGATTTAATAAGTAAGAGACTTTTACATCTTAAACCATCAGTTTACATACTGTAACTGCTACCCAATCTTATACACAGAGCTGCCGGAAAACGTGTGGCGAGACAGCATTTGCCCCAGTACTTTTCAATCTGTTGTGGCCCCACCAAACCACTTTCAAAGCCGCAACACCGAATTTGCTTACACATATTCATTAGTTCACATCATAGAAAAACGTAGAAATACTTTTTGCAATGGTTGACATAGTAATTCCCAGATTACAGCGTTTTTGCCTCTGTTTTGTCTAGTGAATACAACGCTGTCCCTGGGATTTCACGCGGTAACCCTCACGCTCGCTGCGACAGGTGGAGTCACTTGTCAGTCACAGTGGTTTCCTAGCTACAGCCTACAGAACTTCATCAACCACGCCTGTGGAATCTGATTTTGTGACTGTGTTATCTAGTGAAAATCCTCCTCTTCTGTCTGCCTAGTTGCCTGCCTCGAGAGATACATTTATTTTTTCATGGAAAACAACGTATGTGTTAATAAAAGCACTTAATAAATGCAGTTTAGTCATTCTATAAAACTAGCTAGAATGATCCAATCTATAGCTAGCTAACAAAACTACTAATGTTAGCGTTAGAGTAGCCTAGCTAGATAGATAGCTAGCTAACATTAGCTTGCTAGGTTGATGCAATCATGCAGCCAGCAGCTATTGTTAATAATTTAGACTCACTGAATAAATGTCTGACACCAGATTAAGAAGATGAAATGATCTGCTGCTGGTACCCAAGGTCAAAGGATACTGAAGTTCCTGAAAAGGTTAGTCAGCCAGTTTGTGATTATGCTGGTGATTATTCACAAATGTTTGTGGCACAAATTTCACTGTCTTAAAAGTTTTTTTTAAACCTGCATGTTCCGCCACAAAGCAGTCTACACAGACAATATGAACACATTTGTCCAACCATAACAGATGGATGGCTAATGCAGCAAGAGATAATTGATGTTTTCTAGCACCACCATAACTTTAACAAATACAGAGAGGCAGCCATCATGGTCAGTCTTTTTTGACTATCTAGTGCATAATGACACCTACTGATATGAACCGGTATTGCAGGTTTGGTTAGAATAGAGTTTCATAGAATATGTGGCATTCAATAAAATCTACTTCATTAAAATGTTGAAAGTATTTGATTTAAGGATTGAATATATGGATTTTACAGGGAATCAGTTCCTACAGTGAGTGCCAGGGAACCAACCTCTGGTGGGCCAGATGGATACCAGGACAACAACACAAACTTAGTGGTTTTATGACTTACACATTTGTTACAAAGTCTACTGTGTATAGTGTTACATGTAACCCTGCCTTACAGAAAGCTTGCAGAATAAATAATTGCATAGAGCACTGTAATCAGATGAACAAATAATAGGTTTTATGACATAACATTAAGACCTTTCTACATTGAAACCTGCCTTTCATCAATGATGAATGGTGAATAAATAGAAAGATAATAATGAGCTTTTAAACCGTTTTATGGGATGTCTCCCAGTATTTCATCATATTTTGCTACGGTTACAGAATGTGCACATGCATTGTCATTGGTGTTCACTGGGTTATCATGACTAAATATTAATCTATAGATAATCCGATTACTTTGAGATGTCTTTTTTAGACTTCTCTCTCCTCAAGGGTAATTGTGTGGTGTGCTGTAATTTGCTGCCTTGAGGTTGTGGTGTGGCGTTCCCCTAATTTGTATTCAATCTTTATTTTTTACCATCACTTAGATTATGACTACAGGACATGAACTTTAACAAAAGCAAATAAAACTGAGGGAAAATCCCCAACCACAGACCATTCAGGATTTTAGCCTTTGGCCTGGAGGCACTGCATGTGTATTCACCAGACCCTGCTGTTTGAGCTGTTTTTACAGTCACTTTTCCACGTTGGCAAGAATAAAGAGCAGAGGCCCTTTTTCTGAAAAATACCTAAATGCAGGGCTTGACATTAACCTGTTTATCACTTTACAAAATAAAATGCATTATTATTCCCATACTAGTATTACAGAGAATCAGACACATTATGCTACCCTCTGCCTATTGGCTACTCAAAATACAACACTGCCCCTTTAAGACAAAAAAAAGCTCATTACCTGACTGGCTTTTCAAAGCTGCCTAGAAATGTACACGTTTTGTGCTATTGTAGGAAGCAATCTCTCCCCTATTGCTGACTAAAAATGATCTATAACTGGGCTAATAACTCACCAACTAGCAAAGGATATGAACAAAATGTGCACATGTGGCTACATGTAGCTCTCACTTTGATCACAAAACAAGCACAACTACTTACGACCACTCATGCTGTAAACAGCAAATGGCACAGATCCATATATGGCAATGGTCTATTTGCAAATAAGCCTACTGCAGCTCTGATTGTTTATACCGCACAATGCAATAGAATCCTACTCCGATGCGTCTCTTGCATAGTTCATTTTGTTTCGGTATGTTGTATTGAAAGTGGCTAATATTGTGTTGATTGGATCACAATTGCCACAGTAAAAGGAAACGTTGATAGTGTTAACAGAGAACTCTAGAACAGTGGTCACCAACCTTTTCTGAGTCAAAATCACTTTCTGAGTCAAAATGCAAGCTGAGATCTACAGCTCCAATGTATTTTTTTTTAAACGTAAGGCTATGCAACATTAACCAATTAAAAACAGTACTGTAGCAATGAGGTTTGTGCAGTAAGCTATAGGCCCAATATATTATCACCGCATATTGGCTTTGCTTGAATTTCCCTGCCAAAGCATTGTTGTTCGGGTCATTTAAAACAATATATATAAAACGCTATATGATCACACCGGTAATAGATCTGTTGTTGTATTACTTGTGAGGCACAGCTGAGTGAGCATACATTTAAATAATTTGCTTTTTATTTTTATTTTACTGGGCTAATGGTGCCTGGATCTGATGGTCAGTCTCAGCGGAGGGAGAGAGCAGCAGACTGAGGGTCCGCCTCTCAACATCCCTCCGCTCTCCCTTTCCTCTACTGACACTGACCAAAAAGGGACACTGACCAAAAAGGGACACTGTCTTCCAGCTGATGGGTAAACTTGAGTCGCACCGCCTCATGCACAAATTCATGTTGTTACTCCTATGAACACAGAAAGTGAAATATTCCTCGATATTAAAAGAAGCTAATAATAACAAAAATGCAAACCTGTAGATACAATTTCCTACTCATTCATTACTGCTGCACTGCTTGTTGTAGCGCTGAGTGGCAATAGTAAGAACGCACATTTTATGACGTATAAAAGTGTTGAATACAAAGTGTTGACAGTGCTGAGTAAGAACCTAAACATGAACTCACTCATAAAAACAGCAGCTTTTTGCTGGATTCGTTGACAGTGTCTCTCTAGTCATGGTTTTGAAATCTCAGTGTCACGTCTACTCCTGCTCCACCTCTCCGGTGCACAACACAGCTGTCTACTAACCACCGGTCCTGGCAACCCATCTTTACGCACACTTGCGTCTCATCATCAGTCACACCTGGACTTCATTACTCCCTGATTACCCTTTATATAGCACTCTTTTGTTATCAGTTATCAGGCTGTATTGGTTATGTTTCCTTGACAGACTATGTTAGTTAATATTAAACTCACAAACTGCACCTAATTCCCTGCGTCAACCTTACACACACACAGTATCAACTTTGCTATAGCTTTGTTTAATGCCTGCTATATTACTACATACACGGTAATCTGAGCCATTCGATTGGCCAGCGGTAGGCCTATAGTGAACTTGATTTGCTCTCTGGGCCCCCCGGGAAGGCACAGTTTGTACCTTCAGACACATGAAATGGTTCAAAATGGCAACAGTTTGCCTACCCGGCGCTTAGGGCAGCTGAATCGGTTGCACCTACTGCCAACAGCCCGAGACGTATAAAAAAAAAAAATTGTAACACAAGGCTTTATTGTTGTTGTTTTAAAAGAAATGTTTGGGGATTGACAGAAATGTTTGGCGATTGACAGAAATGTTTGGCGATTGACAGAAATGTTTGGCGATTGACAGAAATGTTTGGTGATCACAATCGAATGGTTGGTGACCACTGCTCTAGAAAGTTGAGTGAAGTTCAATCTCATGCTTCTCTATTGGCTGATATTTCCCTGGCAGTCTTGGGGCTACTGCTCGCGCACGCATGCAGTTTAGAGGGAACATTGCTTTGGATGGTGTCTATATTGATTGTGTCCCTGCTTACAACTATCTGGATATGTGGATAGATGAAAAGCTGTCTTTTAAAAAGCATATTGATGAGTTAGTTAAGAAGCTGGGACTAAAAATGGGCTTCTTCTACAGAAATAGGTCCTGCCTCTCGCTAAATAGTAGAAAGCAGATTATTCAGTCGACGTTCCTATCGGTCCTAGATTATGGCGTAGGTGGTTCAGAAGCCTACTCATTTGTGGGCAAGGTCTTCCAGTCCGTAAGGAGGATATCGATTTTTACAAACTATTTTGAAACCATTTAAAATTAAAAAGTTGTCACGTAGAAATATCTCACATCGATTCCTTGCATCAGCAAGCCTTTTAAAAGTTGTGATTTGTCAATCACAACAGGGGCGGCAGGTAGCTTAGTGGTTAAGAGCGTTGTGCCAGTAACCGAAAGGTCGCTGCTTCTAATCCCCGAGCCGACTAGGTGAAAAATCTGTCGATGTGCCCTTGAGCAAGGCACTTAACCCTAATTGCTCCTGTAAGTCGCTCTGGATAAGAGCGTCTGCTAAATGACAAAATAAAATAAAAAAATAAAAAAATCATTCTCAAGATTGAGGACATAACATATAACAGCTAAGTCGTTAATGCATTAGAGAAGATATCTGTAGGACTCAGTCCTCAGCATGTGTTTGCATCTTAGTGTTGTTAAGGCTCTACAATAAGGCCTCCTTATGAGAATGTTATTGGTTGTCAAATTTTGCCAAAGTCCACATGCAGGACTGAAATGTAATCCATCTTAAATCTTCACCCATTGTTTGGACTCTTGGAGAGTTCAGTGTAGGGAATGTGTGCTGTTTGTTTTGGAGGAAGAAAATATGCTCTAGTTCACCGTTTTGTGAGGTGTTGTTTTCCTTGCTCTATACTAGTATCATCCTGCCTCAGAGATTTGGTTAGAGTTAGAGTTAAGGCTAGGGCTAGGGTTAGGGTTAGAGTTAAGGCTAGGGTTAGGGTTAGGGTTAGGGTTAAGGCTAGGGCTAGGGTTAGGGTTAGGGCTAGGGCTAGGGCTAGGGCTAGGGCTAGGGTTAGGGTTAAGGCTAGGGCTAGGGCTAGGGCTAGGGCTAGGGTTAGGGTTAAGGCTAGGGCTAGGGCTAGGGTTAGGGTTAGGGTTAGGGTTAGGGTTAGGGTTAGGGTTAGGGTTAGGGTTAGGGCTAGGGCTAGGGTTAGGGTTAGAGTTAAGGCTAGGGTTAGGGTTAGGGGTTAGGGTTAAGGCTAGGGCTAGGGTTAGGTTTAGGGTTAGAGTTAAGGCTAGGGCTAGGGCTAGGGCTAGGGCTAGGGCTAGGGCTAGGGCTAGGGCTAGGGCTAGGGCTAGGGCTAGGGCTAGGGCTAGGGCTAGGGCTAGGGCTAGGGTTAGGGTTAAGGCTAGGGCTAGGGTTAGGGTTGTGTGAATGTTTGTTTATAAACCTCTTATTACCCAATATAGGCTATGTACACAGTATTAACAATGCTCTTTCATTAGTTCAGGAAAGACAGATTTTATTGTTGTTCTGGTCTAACGCCCACAACAAATCTACAGCAGGTCCTTCTGTTATGAAAGTTATGTTTGACAGACTCAAAATCAATAGAAAAGTATGCACCTTTCGGGAATAGACCTTTATGAAATTGCAGATAAGCATACTAACAAGTTGTTTCCAGACCCATAGGGATCAGTGTATCTTCATTTTTATTGTGAATATGAATCCTACAGTAGATATTGTAGCCATGGATTCAGTTAATGAAGTTATGCACTCTCAGATAAGGGGTCTTGTCAATAAGAAACAGTGCTAGAGAGTGCAATCCATCTCAAGAATGCATCTCAAAGTAGATATTGAAAGTCTGTGATGAAGAGTTGCCTCATATAAAAAATATGAGTTGATAACAGTAATAAACTAAATGTGATATGTCTCTAAAACCTTTATATAATCCATACTAGGAAGGAAGTTCAACACAGAACCATGTCTTACAAGGAAGGAATAAAACAACAAACTATCTCCCTAAAAGTTAGAGAACAAAATGTTTGCAACCTCATGAAAACACATTTTCATTGCACCAAAGTACAACAAACAGTAATCCTTCAGCCTTGACAAGTGAAGGAAAGAAATGGAAAGAAAGGTACATACTGTAGTCCTGGGGAATGAGAAAAAAGAAAGGAGAAACAGAGTTACAGTAAAGTGGTGGGAGAAAGCTAATTCAATGTGGGTGCATTCTCTAAACATGTGCAGATATTTCTCTGACAATGAAAATACTACTTCAGTATATCTGTTTTTGGATGAAGATTGTTGTTTTTTCTGATATGCAATGGACTTTAATTTATTCCAAGAATAAAGTGAGTCGGAATGCCAGGAAAAGTCTAGCAGTTCCTTTTTCAATGTCTATTATATTGTGGGATGTTTAATTTTAATTTCCTAGAAAGTACATTCATGTTAGGTGTAGAATGATGGAAACATGAGTCTCCAAATGTAAAAAAGTGTAATCATGTAATTCTGTTACATGACTTAATACCATTTAGCGTTACAGGAGGAATGATAATGGGAATGTAGATATTAGTATGACAGACAGTCTTGTAATGATATGTTCTGGTAATTGCTTTTTCACCTACGGTAAGCCAGTCAGTGTATATATAAAAGTCCTTATCACCTCCTTGGAGCGGAGCAATATTAACTGGAACCCTGCAATGGAAATAGACAATTTTAACAAAATGAACAAAAACGTCCAAAATGCTGTTGCCGTAGCTTGTTCTCAGGGTGACAAGACCTACTTTTGGTAGTAATTAGTAGGCTACATGCTTGTGAATAATGAAAAACACTGACCCCTGGCCACTTACCCTGATGGGAAATCATGCAGCCATGGGGGCGGAATAATGCAAAAAAAAAGAAAAATGTTTGTTATTACGTCCTGATCTTTGTTACTAGGGACTTTTACATTCACTGCAATAGTTCCTAATGTCCCTTTAGCGGAACTGCAGCATTCAACGTTGGTAATATGAAATGATCCAGCTGCATTTGCAAGGATACTAGCTGAGCTTTTGTTGTGTGCAAACACAGTATTTCATTTTAACTGAGTGTACACTTCCTTTACAGTATCATCATATTCAGCAAAGAGTAAGATGGATGCAACATGATATATTTGTTAATCAATCTCCCAGTATGGAACATCTGTCCTGAATAGAAGAGAACCACCCACACCTGCTGTTATAGCCAACACCAGGCTGGTTATAGCACACCTGGCCTTTATGCTGCTGCCACTGAGCATTTCTTCACGTGTCCAAAGGACATTTACAGAAATGCAAAATAATTGGTTCGTCAATCTTCTTTGACTCATTTGGCTGACAATTGACAATCACATGTACACTAAAAGGTTGGCAGATAATATATAACCCAAACAGCTCTTACAAGCTGTTATGAGAATTATTTCAGTGTCTCTGTGCGTCTCCCAAAAGGTTGTAAGGCTTTTGGATCAAGAAACGGACAGAGCTCCCAGTTGCAATCGTCAGAGATCTTTATTCATTGAGAATTCTGCCACAAAATGGTCGTACAATATTATTATACGCACACGTCATACAAAAATCCCACCCCTCTGTAGGCGGGCTGTAGTTTTCCACTTTAAAACTGCTCTCCTGAACATCAGTTCACACACACACACACACACATACACACACGCACACATACATACACACACACACACACATACATACACACACATATACACACACATATACAGTGAGGAAAAAAAGTATTTGATCCCCTGCTGATTTTGTACATTTTCCCACTGACAAAGACATGATCAGTCTATAATTGTAATGGTAGGTTTATTTGAACAGTGAGAGACAGAATAACAACAACAAAAATTCAGAAGAACGCATGTCAAAAATGTTATAAATTTATTTGCATTTTAATGAGGGAAATTAAATTCGCCGTTCTCACAATATTCTGCACCATGTTTAACAGTTCTCCTTCTTCTTCGCCGTCCGGTCTAACTCCTACTCACATTGCTAAATAGTAACACAATGTCATAATCTTTACTGGTCCTACACTCACACATTACCAGGTAGTAGATTCTAACACATCTCACACAGTTTCGGAGTGTAATAATTAGTCACTACTAAGAAAGTACTAATCATACTTAAAACAAGAACATTTCACAACTATATTTAAGGGTGGAACATTTAGTCATTACTTTTAACCTGTATATATTTAAATTTCTATATCACAAGCAGAACTAAAAGGTTGGCAGATTATATATAACCCAAACAGCTCTTACAAGCAGATACATCAAAGGTTTGGAAATAGATGCAAATAATAGGCGTACCAGTGCATATTTTTTTTAAATCTGTTCTGATTGCATGAATATGGAGCTGCAGTGATTAGCACAACTCTCGCTCATTAGCAGCCTCAAGTGCATGGTTTGATGCTAAATCACTTCAGCAGCCAGGAATAGACAGTAGGATCACTACCATTCTGAGACAATGACTTCGGAGACTTACCTCTCTAGAAAGGTTGGACAGTGTGTAGGAGAGTGCATAGTTACTCAGTCAAGGGCCATCCCTTATGATCAGGCTCACATCATAATCATACTCAGTGCTTTTTGGGGATAAATAATTTTATGTTATGAAGTATTTATGGAGACAGAATATCAGGTCTGTAAGGGCATGGATTAAGGAGAATACCACAGGATTCAGAGTGCAGTCGCCGCCAGGACAAACATGCATACGCACACTACCACATACTGTAAACACAATGGACATGTGTGAGAGATCCCAATGCAATCCTAGAGGAGTGCATTGTCATTATTGGCTGCTGTCCGAATCCCAGTCCTGGAATGCTCTCCAGTAAGTCGTACCAACAGTTTGTCTGGGTCTCGGCAAGTACTGTCATTAGATTCTCAGTGGAGGCAAAGTTCAGGAGATCAGCTCTGTGTTAGGCATAATGGTTTTTAATAGGGATGAGGGAAGAGAGGAAAAATGAGGAAGAGAGAGAGAGAGATGGGGAGGAAAGGAGGGAGGAGAGAGAGAGCTACTGCCAGTATGTTCCTGTGGCAATCACAGCTGACAGAGGCCACACAGGTCACTGGAAAATGTCAGATAAGCATCATATTGGGAATGGAGTCCTCCACTTATATCCTCTCCTACCAATAGTGGTTTAAGAATAGTGTTAGCGGAGATGGTATTGTCTACCATAAAGGTCAAGGGGTTTAGCTTAATATACTGTACAATGTTAACTGTTTTTGTAATTCATTGGCATCATTAGGATATACACTGATTATACAAAACATTAAGAACACCTGCTCTTTCCATGACATAGACTGACAAGGTGAATCCAAGTGAAAGCTATGATCCCTTGATGTCACTTGTTAAATCCACTTCAATCAGTGTAGATGAAGGGGAGGAGAAAGGTTAAAGAAGGATGTTTAAGCCTTGAAGGTGTTCCTAATATGTTCCTAATGTTTGGTACACTCAATGTAACTGTCAGTGTAGATTGCTTTAAATAGATATGAGGTTGTCATTTTCAAATTTTACTATGCCCAAAGAATAGAGTCAGATATAATGAGAAAATTGAGACTGCAAGTCGAGACTGGTTTTACTTTCAACCACCTCATCCACACCAAACACAAACACACACACAGGCCCTTCTTGATTTCCTGAGAGAGCTGAATACACTATGCGTGCTGTACACTTCTTGCTGGAGGCAGGTGCAGTATAGTACAGTACAGTACAAGGGATAGAAGAACTAGTAATTCATTTGTGTTCAACACAACACTGAAGGGATGGGACTGCCTCGGAGGATTGTCAGTCTTCAGCCATAGAGACATCAATACCCTGCACTTACAAAAGCCTTCTGAGTCTGGCCCTTGGACTACGTTCTATGATTAACTTTCTTTGTTGAAATACACTTCAAATGTCATTGCTTTCAGACTCCTTGTATAGTGTTTGTGCTCCTGGCCTGTTTAATAATCCACCGTTATCCCATTCTCTTGGGCTCCTTTGAGGAGCTGACAACATTTGGCCCCTGACCTTAGTTTAGCATTGAGCCTCTGTAAACATGTTTTGTTGTGGGAGACAGCCACAGAATTGGTACTTGGCTTTTATCAGTAGCTCGGTGATCTTCAATCTCTTTTTTATAAATGTGTTCTTTATAAGTGTAAAAAGCAAATGTGTTGTTGTAATTGTCAGAATTAACATATTTGATGGAATGCATGATGTAATTATTGTATTAAAAAAATAACCATTCACACGTTTTGAATTGATAGCACATCCCAAAAAGCATGACTTTGCGGAACATTAAACATTATTCTTATTCATTTGACTTTCACAATTAACACATTTTATAACTGTGCTGAGCTAAAGATAGGTAAATGAGGCCTACAGTATATTGACAGGGTCGTCAACCTGAGACCTATCATTATCATGTGTCAAATCCCACATTTGCACCCAGAGAGTATATTATAAAAATAAAAAAGCCCAGGTACGGTCCATTTGTTTCACCGGTACCTAATTGCTGTGCTGCTGACTACCTCTCCTCTCCACTCCAATTCCATCCAATTCTAAATATAGGCAACGTGGAACGACGGCGAGCTAGGTTCTGCTGCCCCGTTCCCCTCAGCTTCCCTGGCTTTAGTTTGAACATGGCAATGCCAGGCAGACAGTAAAGCAGGCAGTATGGCAGGCAGTATGGCAGGCAGTATTGCAGGTAGTATGGCAGGCAGGGAGGGAGGCAGACAGACAAGCAGACATGGAGACAGACAGGCAGGAAGGCAGGCAAGTAAGGCAGGCAGTAAGAGAGGCAGGTCTGGGCTGCAGTACAGTGTGGCTGCAGTAGAGTCTGGCTGCGGTGCTGAGGCCCTATGTTTAATTAGGTCCATCCTGCTGAGCCAGGCCTGTTTATTTCCCTTGTGCCGCTTCACTGATCTCCACTGAGCGGGGGAGACAGAGGGAGGGGGAGAGAAGGGGGGGTGAGAGAGAGAGAGAGAGAGAGGGAGGATGGGGTGAGAGAGGGAGGAGGGGGGGTGAGAGAGAGAGAGAAAGGGAGAGAGAGTGAGAAGAGGGAGAAAGAGTGAGAAGAGTGGGTGAGAGAGAGGAGAGGGGTGAGAGAGAGAGGGAGGGAGAGAGAGAAGAGCAGGTGAGAGAGAGAGAGAGAGAGAAGAGGGGGTGAGAGAGAGAAGAGGGGGTAAGAGAGCGAGAGGGAGGGAGAGAGAGTGAGGGAGAGAGAAAAAGAGAGAGAAATAGAGAGATGGAGGGAGGGAGGGAGAGGAGAAGGAGGGTAGAGAAAATATGGAGAGCTAGAGAGGGGGAGAGAGAAAAAGATAGAAAGCATCAGTATGCTGGAGCCGTGAGCCAGGAGAGCACACACACACACACACACACACACGCACACACACACATACACACACACACACACACACACACACACACACACACACACACACACACACACACACACACACACACACACACACACACAGTGCATGCACCTATAGTCTACACTACTAAGGTACAAGCAGATATGGCACATCAATCATAAATTCATGCACACATGCATACACACACATGCGCTCGCACACAGGCATTATGTCCACATACAGAGAAACACATTCGACAGAATCGCTGAAGCATCTAATGATGTCCTCCCAGTGATGCTGTGTATGGCCTTAGCTGACATTATTACAGTATTACATTAGGGCAATGTGTTGTCCTCAGACTACTCTGATCACTCCCTGTCCTCATATACTGTACATGCCACCATCCATATGACATGCTATATCTGTGTGTGTTTGATATTGATGTTACATTATGAATCTCCCCTCTCCATATAATTATTAATGCAGCAAGCTCCTACTTAGTAAGATTCTCTATAAAATGCATTATTAATCTAGATCCCAAACATGTACACACATGATATTTAGTATTTTATTAGGATCCCCATTAGTTACAGCCAAAGCTGCAGCTGCTCTTCCTGGGGTCCACACAAAACATGACACAATACATACAGTGCCTTCAGAAAGTCTTCATGCCCCTTGACTTATTGAAATATTGAATTCAAAATGGATTCAATATATTTTTTTCTCTCACCCATCTACACACAATACCTCATAATGACAAAGTAAAAACATGTTTTTAGAAATGTTTGCAAAGTTATAGAAAATGAAATACAGAAATATCTCATTTACATTAAGTATTCACACCGCTGAGTCAATACATGTTAGAATCACATTTGGCAGCGATTACAGCTGTGAGACTTTCTGGGTAAGTATCTATAGTAAGCGCTTTGCACACCTGGATTGTACAATATTTTTTTATTTTTTATTTTTCTTTCTTGGGAATGGATTGTACACTATTTACACATTCTTCTTTTTAAAATCTTCAAGCTCTGTCAAGAACTTTTGTGAACAGCACAGTTAAAATATGTGGCAAATAGAAATCAAACTGGATTGTCTTCAAAAATAGATGGGAGGGGTTTAGGGTACATACATATAACCAATCTTCATGGTGAAATCCCTGAGCGGTTTCCTTTCTCTCCTGTATCTTTGTAGTGACTGGGTGTATTGATACACCATCCAAAGTGTAATGCATATATCTCAAAGGGATATTCAATGTCTGCTTTTTATTTTATTTTTACCCATCTACCAATAGGTGCCCTTCTTTGCGAGGCATTGGAAAACCTCCCTGGTCTTTGTGGTTGAATCTGTGTTTGAAATTCACTACTCGACTGAGGGACCATACAGATAAAAATCAAATCAAATCAAATGTATTGGTCACATACACATGGTTAGCAGATGTTATTGCGAGTGTAGCGAAATGCTGGTGCTTCTAGTTCCGACAGCGCAGAAATATCTAGCAATTAAAATCTAACAGTTCTACAACAAAAACCTAATACACACAAATCTAATGAAAGAAATGTCATTATCATTATCAGAGTGGCAGAGTCTAAGATGCAATCGATAGTATAGAATACAGTATATACATATGAGATGGGTAATGCAAGATGTGTAAACATTAAAGTAGCATTATTAAAGTGACTAGTGTTCCATTTATTAAAGTGGCCAGTGATTTTCAAGTCTGTATGTAGGCAGCAGCCTCTCTGTGCTAGTGATGGCTGATTAACAGTCTGATGGCCTTGAGATAGAAGCTGTTTTTCAGTCTCTCGGTCCCAGCTTTGATGCACCTGTACTGACCTCGCCTTCTGGATGATAGCGGGGTGAACAGGCAGTGGCTCGGGTGGTAGCTGTCCTTGATTATCTTTTTGGCCTTCCTGTGACATCGGGTGCTGTAGGTGTCCTGGTGGACAGGTAGTTTGCCCCCTGTTATGCGTTGTGCAGACCGCACCACCCTCTGGAGAGCCCTGCGGTTGTGGACAGTGCAGTTGCCGTACCAGGCGGTGATACAGCCCGACAGGATGCTCTCAATTGTGCATCTGTAAAAGTTTGTGAGGGTTTTAGGTGACAGGCCAAATTTCTTCAGCTTCCTGAGGTTGAAGAGACGCTATTGCGCCTTCTTCACCACACTGTCTGTGTGGGTGGACCATTTCAGTTTGTCAGTGATATGTACGCAGAGGAACTTAAAACTTTCCACATTCTCCACTGCTGTCCTGTCATAGGGGGGTACTCCCTCTGCTGTTTCCTGAAGTCCACGATCATCTCCTTTGTTTGTTTTACGTTGAGTGAGAGGTTATTTTCCTGACACCACACTCTGAGAGCCCTCACCTCCTCGCTGTAGGCTGTCTCATCATTGTTGGTAATCAAGCCTACTACTGGTGTGTTGTATGCTAACTTGATGATTGAGTTGGAGGTGTGCATGGCTACGCAGTCATGGGTGAACAGGGAGTACAGGAGGGGGCTGAGCACACACCCTTGTGGGGCCCCAGTGTTGAGGATCAGCGAAGTGGAGATGTTGTTTCCTACCTTCACCACTTGGGGGCGGCCCATCAGGAAGTCCATGACCCAATTGTACAGGGCTGGGTTGAGACCCAGGGCCTCAAGCTTGATGATGAGCTTGGAGGGTACTATGGTGTTGAATGCTGAGCTATAGTCAATGAACAGCATTCTTACATAGGTATTCCTCTTGTCCAGATGGGATAGGGCAGTGTGCAGTGTGATGGCGATTGCATCGTCTGAGGACCTATTGGGGCAGTATGCAAATTGAAGTGGGTCTAGGGTTACAGGTAAGGTGGAGGTGATATGATCCTTGATTAGTCTCCCAAAGCACTTCATGATGACAGAAGTGAGTGCTACGGGGCGATAGTCATTTTTTTCAGTTACTTTAGCATTCTTGGGTACAGGAACAATGGTGGCCATCTTGAAGCATGTGGGGACAGCAGACTGGGATAGGGAGAGATTTAATATGTCCGTAAACACACCAGCCAGCTGGTCTGCACATGCTCAGAGGACGCGGATAGGAATACTGTCTGGGCCGGCAGCCTTGCGAGGGTTAACACATTTTTATAAAAAAAAAAAAAAAAAATTGGTCATTTAGCAGACGCTCTTATCCAGAGTGACTTACAAGAGCAATTAGGGTTAAGTGCCTTGCTCAAGGGCACATCGACAGATTTTTCACCTAGTCGGCTCAGGGATTAGAACCAGCGACCTTTCGGTTACTGGCACAACGCTCTTAACCACTAAGCTACCTGCCGCCCCTAGAAAGCACGAACCACATTTACATTTTAGTCATTTAGCAGACGCTCTTATCCAGAGCGTCTTACAGTTAGTGAGTGCATACATTTTTCATACTGGCCCCCCGTGGGAATCCAACCCACAACCCTGGTGTTGCATGCGCCATGCTCTACCAACTGAGCTACAGGGGGAACACGTTTAAATGATTTACTCACATCGGCCACGGAGAAGGAGAGCCCACCGTCCTTGGTAGCTGGCTGCGTCGGTGGAACTGTGTTATCCTCAAAGCGGGCAAAGAACTTGTTTAGCTTGTCTGGCAGCAAGACGTCAGTGTCCGCGACGTGGCTGGTTTTCCTATTGTAGTCCGTGATTGTCTGTAAACCCTGCCACATATGTCTCGTGTCTGAGCTGTTGAATTGCGACTCCACATTGTCTCGATATTGACATTTTGCCTGTTTGATTGCCTTTCGGAGGGAACGACAACTCTGTTTGTATTCTGCCATATTCCCCGTCACCTTGCCATGGTTAAATGCGGTGGTTCGTGCTTTCAGTTTTTCGCAAATGCTGCCATCTATCCACAGTTTCTGGTTAGGGTAGGTTTTAATAGTCACAGTGGGTACACCATCTCCTATACACTTCCTTATAAACCCACTCACCGAATCAGTGTATACGTCTATATTATTCTCAGAGGCTACCCGGAACATATCCCAGTCCGCGTGATCAAAACAATCTTGAAGAGTGGATTCTGATTGGTTAGACAAGCGTTGAATTGTCCTAAGCACGGGTGCTTCCTGTTTGAGTTTCTGTCTATAGTAAGGGAGGAGCAAAATGGATTCGTGGTCAGATTTGCCGAAGGGAGGGCGGGGGAGGGCCTTGTATGCATAACGGAAATGAGTGTAACAATGGTCCAGCGTTTTTCCAGCGCGAGTGCTACAGTCAATATGTTGATAGAATTTAGTTGCCTTTTTCTCAAATTTGCTTTGTTAAAATCCTCATCTACAATAAATGCAGCCTCAGGATACATGGTTTCCAGTTTTCATAAAGTCCAGTGAAGTTTGATTGTGAGGAATTCTAGGTCAGGTGAACAAAATGACTTGAGTTCCTGTATGTTGTAACAATTACACCATGAGTCGTTAGTCATGAAACATACCCCCCCCCCCCACCCCTCTTCTTCCCAGAGAGATGTTTATTCCTGTCGGCGCGATGTACTGAGAACCCAGATGGCTGTATGTACGGGGACAGTATATCCTGAGAGAGCCATGTTTCTGTGAAACAGAGTATGTTACAATCCCTGATGTCTCTCTGGAAAGCAACCCTTGCCCTGATCTCGTCCACTTTGTTGTCTAGGGACTGGACATTAGCAAGTAATATACTCGGAAGCGATGGGTGGTGTGCGCACCTCCTAAGTCTGACTAGGAGATAATTGTATGTGTGGGGTACAGAGATGAGGTAGTCATTAAAAAATCATGTTAAACACTATTATTGCACACAGAGTCCATGCAACTTATTATGTGACTTGTTAAGCAAATGTGTACTAGGCTTGCCATAACAAAGGGGTTGAATACTTACTGACTCAAGACATTTTAGCTTTTCATTTTTTTATGAATTTGTAAAAAAAATTGAAAAACATGATTCCACTTTGACTTTATGGGGTATTGTATTCAGGCTGTAATTTAGGCTGTAACACAACAAAATGTGAAAAAGGTCAAGGGGTGTGAATACTTTATTAAGGCAATGTAACATTAATAGACAATTACAGCTGAATGGGGACGATTGGCAAGGTCACCAAACCCAGCACATTGATCATTGTTTGGCATAGCGCTAGCTCCATTCCACCAGCATAGAAGTGGATGGAATCCAATATGAATATCTGCAAAGTCATTTTTTTACAGTGTATGTCTGAGTGTATGCATATGTGTGCGTAATGTGTGGATTCTATAAGGTATGGAAAGCATTCCACAGGGATGCTGGCCCATGTTGACTCTAATGCTTCCCACAGTTGTGTCAAGTTAGCTGGATGTCCTTTGTGTGGTGGACATACACACAGGAAACTGTTGAGTGTGAAAAACCCAGCAGCACTACAGTTCTTGACACACTCCAACCGGTGTGCCTGGCACCTACTACCATACCCTGTTCAAAGGCACTCAAATATTTTGTCTTGCCCATTCACCCTCTGAATGGCACACACACACGGTCCATGTCTCAATTGTCTCAAGACTTAAAAATCCTTCTTTAACCTGTCACCTCTCCTTCATCTACACCGATTGAAGTGGATTTATCACGCAACATCAATTAGGGATCATAGCCTTCACCTGGATTCACCTGGTCAGTCTATGTCATGGAAAGGGCACGTGTTCCTAATGTTTTGTACACTCAGTAACACATATGTTGTACCAAGTAGATTTTTCACATTGAAATTGCCTATAACAATTTATTCAATTGGGTTTCAAGCAATATTTTTTTTCTCCTGTTAATCAAGATATTATGTTGGTTCCATAACATGAACTAATGACTCCAAACACTTTCTTTACATGAGATTTTGACATTAACTGGTTACAATTTCGGGTCTCGCTTTAAATGATGGTCAGCTTATAAAGGCTTCATAAAGCCTTCATAAAGCCTTCATAAACACTACATAAATGTATTGCAAATCATCTATAACCGTAGGCCATGCTTTATAAAGGGTTCATAAAGGCGGCATAACTGTGTGACTGTCACACCCTGGCTCTGGGGACTCTATATGTTGAGCCAGGGTGTGTAGATTCTATGTGTTTATGTTCTGTGTGGGAGTTCTAGTTGTTGATTTTCTATGTTGGCCAGAGTGGCTCCCAATCAGAGGCAACGAGTGTCAGCTGTTGCTGGTTGTCTCTGATTGGGAGCCATATTTAAACAGTCTGTTTCCCTTAGTGTTTGTGGGATCTTGTTTCCGTTAGGTTGTTTCTGTGTTAACCGTAGGACTGCACGTTCCGTTTATTGTTTTGTTGTTATATTATCACTTAAGATAATAAAGTTAAGTGTGTTCGCAACTAACGCTGCGCATTGGTCTACTCTCTTTGACGAGCGTGACAGAAGATCCCACCATACCAGGACCAAGCAGCGTGTCCAGGAGCAGGCAGCCTGGACGTGGGAGCAAATATTGGACGGGCAGGGGTCCTGGACCTGGGAGGAAATCCAGGCCGGGATGGATCGCCGTCCATGGAGTGAGACGGTAGAGGCGCGACGGAGAGAGGGGCAACGGCGTCAACAGTATCATCGTCGGACGGACGAGAGGCAACCCCAACAAATTTTTAGGGGGGGGGCATACGGCATGGGCGACGGGGCAGCAGGAGGCAGCTACAGGACGTAGTAGGAGGTTAGGTGAGGAGGCCACCAGGTTAAGGAGGCTATTGGCGCAGAGGGAGCAGGAGTTAGTGGTGCAGAGGGTGGAGCTATTGGAGGCGATAAGGGAGAAGGTGAGAATTGAGGCACGGCGAGAGGAACTCGGTAGGCAGCTGAGGGAGCGGAGGGTTATGACGAAACCCAGTCCCGCTCCTCACACCAAGCAAGTGGTGTGCGTCACCAGTCCGGTCCGGCCCGTTCCTGCTCCCCGCACTAAGTGGATGGTGCGCGTCGCCAGCCCGGCCCGGCCTGTTCCTGCCCCTCGCACCAAGCCTCCGGTGCGCGTCGCCAGCCCAGCCCGGCCTGTTCCTGCTCCCCGCACCAAGCCTACGGTGTGCGTCGCCAGCCCGGCCCGGCCTGTTCCTGCCCCTCGCACCAAGCCTACGGTGCGCGTCGCCAGCCCAGCACGGCCTGTTCCTGCTCCCCGCACCAAGCCTACGGTGTGCGTCGCCAGCCCGGCCCGGCCTGTTCCTGCTCCTCGCACCAAGCCTACGGTGCGCGTCGCCAGCCCGGCCCGGCCTGTTCCTGCTCCTCGCACCAAGCCTACGGTGCGTGTCGCCAGCCCGGCCCGGCCTGTTCCTGCCCCTCGCACCAAGCCTACGGTGCGCGTCGCCAGCCCGGCCCGGCCTGTTCCTGCCACTCGCACCAAGTCTACGGTGCGCGTCGCCAGCCCGGCCCGGCCTGTTCTTGCTACTCGCACCAAGCCTACGGTGCGAGTCGCCAGCCCGGCCCGGCCTGTTCCTGCCACTCGCACCAAAGCTACGGTGCGCGTCGCCAGCCCGGCCCGGCCTGTTCCTGCCACTCGCACCAAGCCAGGGGTGCGAGTCGTCAGCCCGGTCCAGCCCGTTCCTGCTCCACGCACCAAGTCAGGGGTGCGCATCGTCAGCCCGGTCCGGCCCGTTACTGCTCCATGCACCAAGCCAGGGGTGCGCATCGTCAGCCCGGTCCGGCCCGTTCCTGCTCCACGCACCAAGCCAGGGGTGCGCATCGTCAGCCCGGTCCGGCCCGTTGCTACTCCACGCACCAAGCCAGGGGTGCGCATCGTCAGTCCGGTCCGGCCCGTTCCTGCTCCACGCACCAAGCCAGGGGTGTGCGTCGTCAGTCCGGCACAACCCGTGCCTGGGTCACCGGTGCCTGGTCAGGTACCGGTCAGCTGCTCCACTACGGAGCTTAAGCAATCCGCTCCTTCGATGTCCAGTCCAGCTCCAGCCAGCGGGGCCAGACCGGACCAGGGGCGCTACGGGGGGATTATTGAAGGGTGGTGGTCAAGCCCGGAGCCGGAACCGCCTCCGAGGAGGAATGCCCACCCAGCGCTCCCCTGTTTGGGTTTTGTTGAGGCGCGGTCGCAGTCCGCGCCTTTGGGGGGGGGGGGTACTGTCACACCCTGGCTCTGGGGACTCTATATGTTGAGCCAGGGTGTGTAGATTCTATGTGTTTATGTTCTGTGTGGGAGTTCTAGTTGTTGATTTTCTATGTTGGCCAGAGTGGCTCCCAATCAGAGGCAACGAGTGTCAGCTGTTGCTGGTTGTCTCTGATTGGGAGCCATATTTAAACAGTCTGTTTCCCTTAGTGTTTGTGGGATCTTGTTTCCGTTTGGTTGTTTCCCTGTTAACCGTAGGACTGCACGTTTCGTTTATTGTTTTGTTGTTATATTATCACTTAAGATAATAAAGTTAAGTATGTTCGCAACTAACGCTGCGCATTGGTCTACTCTCTTTGACGAGCGTGACAGTGACATAACCACCAATGTCAAATGTGACATAACCCACTATGTCAAATATCACATAAACCTGTGCTTTATAAAGGCTGGCATAAGCATATGGCACCCTTTATAAATCATATTAAGTTGAGGCTTCACAAAGTCATGCATCTTGGTAGAGCGTTGCAACACAAGGATGTTGGGTTAGATTCCCGGGACCACCCATACGTAAAAATGTATTCACTTATGACTGTTAGTCGCTTTGGATGAAACCGTCTGCTAAATGTTATATATTATATTATATTATATTTGACTAAAACATTTCTAGGATGGCCCATCCTCTTTCCCTCTTGGGTGCATAGTCAATATTGGACATGACCTCAACTTCCCCCCAAATGCTGTGCTGCAGGATGACACACACCCTAAAGTGCAGTCATGCACAGCAAAAAACCTTGGTAGGGCCTTTTAAAAAATTTTGCCTACTTTTTCCCAAATTCAATTTTCTTAGTTTATTTTTTCCATGTTTTGGATTTCCACCATTTTTTCTGGTTGAATTCAATTTACTGACAAAAACATCAACCTTGTGACACTCATCTTTTCCCATTGAATGCAATGCATTGACAAAAACATCAACCCAGTGACACAATGTTTTCCCCACTGAATGCAATGTATTGACAAAAACATAATATGTTGTAACGTTATTCTTTTTGTGAAAACAGAATGACGTTTTCCTATGATATCATGTGGGCATTCGCATTGCATAGCAGTGGGTGCAATGTAGCGGCAGCAGCCTATCAGAAGAGTTGGAAGTGTGACCTATTGGGGTTGTGGTTTTCAGTTTTTTTTTTTGGGCCACCCATGAGAGTGAATGGCACTCCAGGCAATGTGTTCTGTTTTTTTAGGATTATATGTTCACTGCCAGCACTGAATCTTAAAGGATATCTGCGTAAGTGACAGGATGAGATTTTGAGGCTGATATTGGGCTGCGAATGCCCATGATGTGTTAAAGCAATTTAGAAGTTTTCATGAATAAAAAAAAATCACATTGATCTGTCAAATTCGTTATTGGATTTCAGATACATTTTATAGAATTGGTTGAAAGATCCAAAGTGTCATTTTGGATCATACCAATCAGAAAAAGCACTTCACATGAACAGCAGTGCCGTCCCACTTTTTACAAGGTACACTTGCAGGCAGATACACACGCACACATGTGTGGAATCAATCAAAGAAATGCAACCGCTCTGACTTTAGTGTTGAGTCTCTGAGGTCAGAGTTTCTCTTCACAATTCCCATTGACTTCTATTAAACATTAGCTGTTTAATTTCAGCCAGGGCCCAGTAAACTGGAAGATAATTGCTGTTTATTTCTGCTGGTACTCTATGCTGCGACAGATTAGAGAGAGAAGCATCAGGTCAGCACTACACTACAGTACACTACTGTCGAACACATAGACATAGATAGATGAATGGCTGAATTAAGTACTTTCACAGCACAGCTCATCCCTATGTGCAATCTAAGCTGCCTGCCACGAGAAAATATACTCAAAAGATGATGGACAAATTATATCAGACAATCTTCCACAATATCCCCCTTGTCATATTTTCTCCATTATTTTTGTTTGTGGGCTGAAAATGGGAAACAATGGAAATGTGTACAGACTTTTTTGAATGTCAGACAGGCTGGCACCTACCAAACTGTGAAAGTGACAATGGGCAGGCAACCGTATGTTAAGTGACAGACTTTCCACAAACATGGGCATGCACACAGACGTGCAGACATGCACACAAGCACACCCACACACGCATGCATGTACGCACGCACGCATACACACACGCGTACACAAGCGCGCGCAGACACACACTGAAAAGTTGGCTTTTATTGTCAACATTGAATCCTTGTTCCTTTGTGTTAAAGAGACATTTTACATAACCTCTTAGCATTTCCATATTCTAACAAAGAATTATAGAGAGGATAGCTTCTTGAGAGAATGAAGGAACCATTTACAGTTCTTTTCAATTGCTAACAAGATTCGGTCAATACTGAAGCCACTTTTTCAAAACTCTTCACAATCTGCATTACCAACATGCATCTTGGCCAAACAGTTCATCTCACCTCCAAAACTCACTCAAACCACCAAAACACTTCATACATGTCTCAAAATAAGCTTGTTCGACCATAACACTGGCAACAATTCTCACTCAGAAAGCATACATTGTCACTCATAACACACAGACCTAAAAACACTAACAACAGGGAGCATTACATAAATGATGAACTTTTCTCTTTGAAGTTTGAATGATTTTTCACATAAATCAGTTTTTCATTATAGAATAAGAATAACACATTTTCACTTTATTGACTGTACTAAAGTATATGTAACAATAATTATTCAGAAATGCAGCAGTTTGCTTCAATAGCCTTTATTTGTTCTATATCTTTGCATATAGTAATAGGAAAAATAAAAAGTTGAAACAAAAAACAAAAAACAAATTCCTGAAAAACCATCAACAACATGTATAGTATAATTACTCATACTGTACAGTACTGTGAGGGTTCTAGTTCTCTCTCTCTCCTGCATTTGGCCACTAGTTCTCATCAACATCACATCTTATTTCTTCTCTGGCGATGCATTTTGGAAAGTATCTTCTGGAATGTCTAATCCAACCCTGGCAGTCTTCAGAAGAAGTGTCTCCACACCCCGCATTCTTGGCATCCAGTAAGGACATCTGGTCATGTGGAAGGTGATCATAAACCTTCCACCTCCACGCAGAGAAAAACTCCTTTATGGGGGTTTAGGAAGGGGGAGTATGGAGGCAGGAATAGTACTGACATCCTGGGATGTGCAGCAAACCAGTCTATGACTGCAGCAGAGTGGTGGAATGCCACATTATCCCACACAACAACGAAGGTAGGGGAGTTTCTTGCCCCTCTCTCCTCCGCTGGCACAAGTCGATTATGCAGGTAATCCAGAAAAGGAATGAGCCTCTCTGTATTGTAGGGGCCAATGAGTGGTTTGTGTAACAGCAAACCATCATTGGACAGTGCTGTTCACATTGTGATGTTAGCTCCTCTCTGGCCTGGGACATCCATGGTTGCTCTCTGTCCAATCACATTTCTTCCCCTGCGGCGTGTTTTTGCCAGGTTGAATCCAGCTTCATCCACAAAGATGAATGTATGTGCAGTTTGCCTGGCTTCCATCTCCATTACTCTCTAAAATACAGTAAATCCACAGTTTTACAGGACTTTACATTATGCATAGCTGTGTATGTACCCTGTTTGGTTATTGAACAGACATCTTACCAGGACATATTGATACCGGAATTCTTTCACACGTTCACCGTTTCTCTCAAAGGGTACAGTGTACAACTGCTTCATCCTTATTTTATGTTTCTCTAGGACTCTGGCAATTGTCGTTGTGCTGAACGTATTCACATTCCCAAAAGTGATATTGTCTGCCAGCACTCTGTCCCGAATTTCCCGCAGTTTTATTGCATTGTCGTCAATTACCATGTCAACAATGGCAATTTCCTGTGCATCTGATAATATTCTGGCTCTCCCTCCTGTGGGAGGCAACCTTTGGATCCTACTGAAAAACACAAAACAATCAATATATTTCAAAATGTCAGTACATACTGTGTTGTACTGTAATATGTAGTTCAATTATCATTGAAGGATGCACATCTCACCTGTTGTTTTGCCAGAAAATGTGTACTATTGATGCAACTGTTGAATGCTGCACCCTTAAACCGGCCTCTCTCAAAGAGAGACCATGGTTTACAACATGGTCAATAATTGTGGCCCTTATCTCATCAGAGACCACCGCTCTTGGTCTTCCTCTCCTTTGTCCTCCACGCATTCTCCCTCTCCCTGCCACTCTTCTTTTCCCACCAACTTGTCTTCCTTGTTCCATGTTTCCAAACTAAATCATTCCGAAGCAGTCCTTGTCTGTTTGGTAACGAGACTAAAAACAGGACACTTGGGTAGGCTTTCAGCTGCAATTGCAATCAGCTGTGTTTGGAATGATTAAATACTCTGCTGAGACTTTCTAGATGTTTCAATCTGGTTACTGCAGAAATGCAAGACATTTGCCATCATTCTGTTTTGAATGTGTTTTTAACTGTTTTGGAAACAGTGTGTTAGCATTTGAAAACATGTGCTGCAAATGTATGAATGAGAAAAAAGTTCATGGATTTGGGAGAATGTGGTCACTGAATGCATTTCGTGGGAAAGCAATGAAAAATGATTCACAGTTTGGCCACATACACTTCTGTGTGAAGAGTTTTGACAATGTGACTTCAGTTTTGACCAATGCATGTTAGCAATTGAAAAAAACTGTGATGTAGAAAGGCAATGTGACTTTTTCCTCTACTAGGAAATGTTCCAGTATAGAGCCAAGTGAAACTATTCTTATATTCTTATGTCACTATTCTCATGTCATTCACTGCAGAAATTGGTGAACAGTTCAAGGTGATTGAAACCATTGCCAGCACAATTATGTTTTTAATGGAAATCACTTTAACCACAGCATCAAGCATGGTCCTGCTCAATGTGCAGTTTGAAGCCGTCAGTGATTGTACAGATGTACAGCAGCTATAACCTACACTACACAGTGTTCAGCTCTGTTGGTTACATGTACAGGGGTCCTGTGCTGTATGATAAACAGATTGCCTGACACCCGCTGTCAATAAGTGCATTCCTTTGAAGTATATTATCTGCTCTCAGATCAGTTCTACTCCAGCAGTAATGAGAAGAGGATTCTGTGATGGACAGCTCTCATCATGCTCAAGCACACAGCTAATAGGGAGATTCACCTGATAGGACGAAACAGGATGTTTTGGTGTGATTGTGCCATTGTATCAGAATATTAAAATGTGAAGCATCGGAGTCGATTTATGGTGCTAATGTACTTTGAAGGACCTTGCTTCCCCATTATCATTTCCTCTTGACTAGAGAGGCTTGAGATTAGCTGGGGATGGAATGTGACCCCTGTCAATCATTCTTCCCCCAACTGACGTTCCCAACTGACGTTCCTTCCCCCAGTTTTAGCTCCTGTCTTGATAGCATGAGTCCCTCCCAACTTCGAGTCCCGGATGACCGTGAACTGGCGGTATGGAAGGTCAGAGAGCGTTCCTGGCAGCGGCTGCACCGGCTGCACAGCTATATGAGGACAAACAGCAATTAACGCGATAGGAAGGTATTTATTTGATGCGGTGCCTTCAACTGGAAATGTAGGGGAGTCTTCCGAGGAACAAATTGCCACTGCTATTTGATTTGCCCAACCTCTCTAACAATGAAAACAAAAATAATGTTTTTATTATGGAAACATATTTATACTTTATGGCTGTATAATTATTCAGGTTTTTTAACTTAGTTGCATGTAAACTTCAGTTCAATCGAAGATGAATTCACTCGTGGAATTATTTATAAATGGTCAGATTCTCTGACCTCACTCATCATCACAGAGCCAGTGTTGTCCATTATTAGAAGTATAAAGGCAAACAAAAACATCACATGGTTGTACGAGTCTATGTTCTGAACCAAATAGTGGATTCAGAACAGGGCTTATTGGAGCCATTGTCAGCTTCCCGGCAGAAGAGGGATGGGTGCCAGTCTGTTTGTGCGCAGTGTCATCAGAGTTCGTTAGGATACTGTGGGCAAAAAGGATGGCTGGAGAAATTAGGAAAGATGGGCATGAATAAACAAACTGAACATGATGATCAAAGGTGTAGAGTGAATAGGACACTGTACGTGCTGGAGGGGAGGGGACAGACAGGAAAAGTTTTGAAACAAAATGTTTATTTGGTATTGTTGGTGGTGTTGAAATATACCAGCTATCCAATTAATTTGGGTCATTTAGTTCCTTTATTTCTTTCACTAATGATGTTTGTCAAGACTTCTGTGGTCAAGAATGACATGCCATGGTCTGAAACTGTTGTGGTATGTCTACTTGCACAGTAATGGTCATATTGACTGATGAACAAACGTGGCTTTGATAAATGCATTAACAAATTCTACTTAACAAATCCAAGGTCGGCAACTTGTATAGTTATGCATTTGATCTTGTATATGTGACACTTTTTTTAGATGTACAGTGGGGGAAAAAAGTATTTAGTCAGCCACCAATTGTGCATGTTCTCCCACTTAAAAAGATGAGAGAGGCCTGTAATTTTCATCATAGGTACACGTCAACTATGACAGACAAAATGAGAAAAAAAAATCCAGAAAATCACATTGTAGGATTTTTAATGAATTTATTTGCAAATTATGGTGGAAAATAAGTATTTGGTCACCTACAATCAAGCAAGATTTCTGGCTCTCACAGACCTGTAACTTCTTGTTTAAGAGGCTCCTCTGTCCCCCACTCGTTACCTGTATTAATGGCACCTGTTTGAACTTGTTATCAGTATAAAAGACACCTGTCCACAACCTCAAACAGTCACACTCCAAACTCCACTATGGCCAAGACCAAAGAGCTGTCAAAGGACACCAGAAACAAAATTGTAGACCTGCACCAGGCTGGGAAGACTGAATCTGCAATAGGTAAGCAGCTTGGTTTGAAGAAATCAACTGTAGGAGCAATTATTAGGAAATGGAAGACATACAAGACCACTGATAATCTCCCTCGATCTGGGGCTCCACGCAAGATCTCACCCTGTGGGGGTCAAAATGATCACAAGAACGGTGAGCAAAAATCCCAGAACAACACGGGGGGACCTAGTGAATGACCTGCAGAGAGCTGGGACCAAAGTAACAAAGCCTACCATCAGTAACACACTATGCCGCCAGGGACTCAAATCCTGCAGTGCAAGACGTGTCCCCCTGCTTAAGCCAGTACATGTCCAGGCCCGTCTGAAGTTTGCTAGAGTGCATTTGGATGATCCAGAAGAGGATTGGGAGAATGTCATATGGTCAGATGAAACCAAAATAGAACTTTTTGGTAAAAACTCAACTTGTCGTGTTTGGAGGACAAAGAATGCTGAGTTGCATCCAAAGAACACCATACCTACTGTGAAGCATGGGGGGTGGAAACATCATGCTTTGGGGCTGTTTTTCTGCAAAGGGACCAGGACGACTGATCCGTGTAAAGGAAAGAATGAATGGGGCCATGTATCGTGAGATTTTGAGTGAAAACCTCCTTCCATCAGCAAGGGCATTGAAGATGAAACGTGGCTGGGTCTTTCAGCATGACAATGATCCCAAACACACCGCCCGGGCAACGAAGGGGTGGCTTCGTAAGAAGCATTTCAAGGTCCTGGAGTGGCCTAGCCAGTCTCCAGATCTCAACCCCATAGAAAATAATTGGAGGGAGTTGAAAGTCTGTGTTGCCCAGCGACAGCCCCAAAACATCACTGCTCTAGAGGAGATCTGCATGGAGGAATGGGCCAAAATACCAGCAACAGTGTGTGAAAACCTTGTGAAGACTTACAGAAAACGTTTGACCTGTGTCATTGCCAACAAAGGGTATATAACAAAGTATTTAGAAACTTTTGTTATTGACCAAATACTTATTTTCCACCATAATTTGCAAATAAATTCATTAAAAATCCTACAATGTGATTTTCTGAAAAAAAAATTCTCATTTTGTCTGTCATAATTGACGTGTACCTATGATGAAAATTGCAGGCCTCTCTCATCTTTTTAAGTGGGAGAACTTGCACAATTGGTGGCTGACTAAATACTTTTTTTCCCCACTGTATGTTGACTGTACCGCATAAGCTACAGTGTCAAATAATAATTAGTAGAAAAAGCTTATATCATATTCACAGCTACAGTAGACGTGCTTGCATGCAATTATCCCATCTGAAAAACACACCAACAAACATGTTGCATCCATTCACAGAGGTCAAGTATAGTACTAAATTAATCCATTTGTCAGAACGTTAGGTGAAGAGCCCCCATTGCACCACTGTAATCTCCCTGACAAGTTAACAACTATCCCTTCTGTATCATATTCATGGGGCCAATCTGGCTACTTACGTAATTACAACATGACATGTCTTATTCCCCGCCCAGCCACCGCTAATGGTAGGAGCTAGAAACCCATCTATGTGGAGGAGAGAGAGGGAAAGAGAGAGGGAGAGGGAGAGCGGGGAGGGGGATCTCTGACACCCACACTAGCCAAGTACTGTCATTAGATTCTGAGTGAAGGCAAAGTTCAGGAAATCAGCTCTGTTTTAGGCGTAATAGTTTTTAATAGGGATGAGGGAAGAGAGGGAAAATGAAGAAGAGAGAGAGAGATGGGCAGGAAAGGAGGGAGGAGAGAGAGAGAGAAAGACAGATATAGATATCGAGAGATAGGGAGGAGAGGGGCAGTACTGAAATGGAGGCCGTTAACAAAGTCGCAAGGGTTTCCAATGTGCTTGAAAATGTCAAAGCTGAAAAAAAAACATACAAATCACATCAGATGACATTACCCTTTTCATCTCTAATTGATTTGATTCTATGATTCTGAGCTCAAACTCATTACGTAACCACTCTGAATCACCTCTAGTGGTGCCCTGAGCCACATCACTACTGTCATTACAGGCTACTCAGTTCAACAACGCTACTGCCATTGTGGTTATTAATCTACAGTAGGCTACAGTAGTCCATTTAATATATTGTCTTTGTTCAAATGCGACAATCTCTATGACAATTTGTGTGTGTGTTTGTGTGTGCGTGTGTGTGTGCATGCATACATACTGTGTATGGAGGGGTGGGGGCTTGAAAATACAGTACAACGGATATGCTCTGAACACGTCTGGGTCAGTCCCGCGCTCGGATTAAAAGCAAATCGCTTTCCGTCAATCTTTTCATGTTAAATTAAAGGGCCGCTCAGGAATGTGTGGCAACTGTACCCAGCTCCAATTACCCCCCCACCAATTTTCCCGGAATAATGTCCTAGCACAGCCTCCCTCTACCCCTCCCACACCCCTCCAGTTCTTGAGCTGGGGTATCAGGCCAGGCCTCTGAACTATTTGGTTTCTCTGTACTGAAGTGCTTTTCCACAATGTCCCAGATACATAATAGCATGGCCATTGAGCCGCATTGTGCTTGTCCATTAAGTGTATTTATGGTGCAAGCTCACAAAGGGGCAGCTTGAAGAGGGTCAGTCAGTGATGTGTGGGCCCCCGCCACCATGAATCTGGTTCAGGCCAACACTGAACCTCTCTTGTGCTCGGCTAATGGCACTGTAATCGCTCGTACCACTTCGTGGGTGGGACAGGGGGGTGTGGAGAGCATTACTCATTTGTTTCCAAGCCTAGAGTCCAATGAGCCTGAACTAATCACCCCCACTTTTTCTCTTTTCCAATCTGAAAGTGTTTCAGTCAGATAGAACAGGAGCACAAATTGGCCAACCATTTTAACTAAAGACATTTCGCTTGTCAAGATATTGATATTAGTCTATGTCCATGTTCCACCCACTGCAGCCCAGCGATAATATCCATATGAATAATATATACATACCCACACATGTCTGTGAGGGATGGTCATCCCTGCCTCTGCCTGCTCCAGGGGTGCATACAGTATATAGAGAATAGGATGCCATTTTGGACGCACTCTCTGGCTGGATTGGAATGGATCTCATTGTTCCTTGTTGTCTAACAGCTGGAGTTTAGCAGCAGCCCAGAGACCTGCAATATTAATGCCTCCATAAAGCAGAGATTATCTTCCTGGCAGTAAATTAATATCATAAATACTGTTTCTTTTGTTACCGGGGCTGTGCTGGACCTGGGAAGTCCTCTTGGTCATTATAGGCTAGTAATTGGTTCCTGTATGATTATGTTGGAACCTGGTGTTTTATAGATGTATTAAACCTACAGCGACATGTTGAAGACAAGGACCTAACGTCTCTAGGGAGTACACTGCACATACAGTGCATTCGGAAAGTATTCAGACCCCTTTACTTTTTCCACATTTTGTTAAGTTACAGCCTTATTCTAAAATTTATTAAATTGTTTTCTACACACAATACCCCATAAAAACCGTTTTTTAGAAAACTGAAATATCACATTTACAAGTATTCAGACCCTTTACTCAGTACTTTGTTGAAGCACCTTTGGCAGCGATTACAGCCTTGAGTCTTCTTGGGTATGACGCTACAAGCTTGGCACACCTGTATTTGGGGAGTTCCTCCCATTCTTCTCTGCAGATCCTCTCAAGCTCTGTCAGGTTGGATGGGGAGTGTCTCTGCACAACTATTTTCAGGTCTCTCCAGAGATGTTCGATCGGGTTCCCAAAGCCACTCCTGTGTTGTCTTGGCTGTGTGCTTAGGGTCGTTGTCCTGTTGGAAGGTGAACCTTCACCCCAGTCTGAGGTTCTTGGGGACCTTCAATGATTCAGACATTTTTTGGTACCCTTTCCCAGATCTGTGCCTCGACAGAATCCTGTCTCGGAGCTCTACAGACAATTCCTTCAACCACGCGGCTTGGTTTTTGCTCTGACATGCACTGTCAACTGTGGGACCTTATATAGACGGGCGTTTCCAAATCATGTCCAATGAATTTAATTTACCACAGATGGACTCCAATCAAGTTGTAGAAACATCTCAAGGATGATCAATGGAAACAGGATGCACCTGAGCTCAATTTCGAGTCTCATAGCAAAGGCTCTGAATACATATGTAAATAAGGTATTTCAGTTTTTTTCTTAAATACATTTGCAAAAAAACAAAAAAAAATGTTTTCACTTTGTCATTATGGGGGTATTGTGTGTAGATAGATGAGGATTTATATTTATTTAATCCATTTTAGAATAAGGCTGTAACGTAACAAAATGTGGAAAAAGTCAAGGGGTCTGAATACTTTCCGAATGCACTGTATGTACTCCAATGTAGCAGATACCATACATTTTACACATTTAGTCCCAATGTATCATAACCTCCTATGGCAAGTGTAGTGTCATTCTGCCATAGTAATAAAGGGGTACCACACAGGATGTGCATTATCGCAGTATAAATGCACATGTCTGGCAATGAGAGAAGACACAGGGTCATCCATCATTATCAATGATAATGTCCATAGGATCAATACATCACCATCACAGTAGAGAAAACACAAAACATTACAGAGATAAACCCCTGCTTTGAGCTCCCTGCTTTGGTAATTACAGGTTTCCCATTGAATATCCAGCTAGGCTGCCTGTTGACCATTGTTTACAGTTTAAATGTTTAATGTCTCTAAACCAGCAGGACCTTTGTATGTGGAGACATTCCCCTTGCAGCATTGCCATGCAGGTACGTGTGTCCCACTAATATGCCTGTCGGGGCCATCGGGATGGCCAATTGCCCAGTGTTTTGCGATATGGCCTGAATTAATGCAAGGGGCTATGCATAGAATGCCTAATCCGAGCCAATTAAATCACATAGCTTGGCTCTCCCCTGCCTTAAGATTTCTCCCTCACACACAACCCTGTTAAGCTGAATGGTGGGCAACTCCAGTTCACTCAGACCCACTCCCAACAGAGTTACCAACGGAGTCTCCGAACGGAGCCTCCGAACGGAAGTTCCTGCTCCCTACAACCAACAGCTCCTCCACTGAGTCATATACTGTAGGCTGTCACTCCCACTGGTTGGTGGTTGGTTCCCAATGCACAGCATAAACAACAGGTCAAAATAAAATAATGATGTACCCCCTGTAGCCCTGACATCTTTACCTATGAAATGTTTTGAAAAAATAATTCATAAACAAATTCTCTCTGGTCTCTCATCCCAATTAGACTCAAACCGATTTGCCTACCGTGCCTCCAGGGGTGTTGATGATGCGTTACTGGTCATGCTGAACAATATTTCCGAATGTTTAGAAAAGGCAAATAGCCTAGTGAAAATTGTATTAATTGACTTCAGTAGCGCGTTTAACACCATCCAACCCCACCTACTGGTGGATAAATTGGTGAATTTGGGTGTCAACTCTACTGATCAAGTGGATTAATAGTTTCCTTGTGAACCATACTCAAGTGAAGTTCAACTCCGCCGTCTCTACTTCTAGAACGGTGAATACGGGAGCCCCTCAAGGTTGCGTACTTTCACCGATACTGTACACACTGTACATAAACGATTGTCAAGAATCTGACGCAGCCCACAGAATTTTTAAATATGCAGATGACACTGCTGTTGTGGGTTTCCTCCACCCAATCAAGCCTCTCTTCAAGGTTTTGACAGAGAAACGACAAAATTCATCCATTAGTGCGCAGATAACTTTCTTGAAATAAACATTAGGAAAACAAAAGAGATGGAAATTGATTTTCAGAAGGAACAAAACTCCACTACCCCCTACGAAGATCAATGGGGAATCAGTCAATAGAGTGACCACATATAGGTACCTGGGAATCGAAATAGACAATAAACTGAAATTCAATGACTGTGCCTTTGCAAAGATAAAGAAATTGCAATAGAGAATGTTTTTTTTTTAACGCAAACTGAATTTGAATGTCGACCGCCATATCTTACAAATGTTCTATAAATCTGTCCTGCAGAGTGTGCTGTCCTTTGGTCTGATATGCGTGTTTGGAAACATGCGAGTGCAAGACCAAGTCAAGCTTCAGCGCTTGATTAAGACAGCGGGAAGGATAATTGATATAGATCAAGAATCAGCCACCAACCAGTGCACAAAACTCATCCTCCTAAAACCTGAAAGCATTTTACAGGACAGTACTCACCCCCTTCACTCAAAATTCTGTCACAGCAGCAGCCGGACAAGGGGAAAGAGACTTATAGACCGACCCGTCGCCAGACCTCAGTCTTAAGGGGGACATATGAAATGCATGGGAGGGCAGGGCACAATTATTATTAGCCTACAGTACGTATATTTAATAATAAATTCCTTCAAGTGGGGGGGGGGCACAAGCATTATTGAGGGCGGGCCCGGCCCCCTATGGCCCGCCCATAGCGACGGGTGTGCTTATAGATATGGGGACTCTTTTATTCCAACAGCCATTAGGCTGTATAATAGATAGTCCGTTGGTCCCTCGAGTATACACCACCTTGCACTTTCACTTTAAATGTGTAGCTATAGCACTTTCAATGAATTATATTGTGTAGTTTCTGTGTTTTCATGTTTTATGTACTGTCTTTTTAAGAACATGACCAAATTAATTTCCCCCTTGTGGGATAATAAAGTTGATCTGAATCTCTGAATCTCTCTGGAGCCCCACGGCCAGTGACAATGCCAACTAGACCACAAAGAAGAGTGTGTACTGTAGTATACCTCACTGTTGCTTAGTGATGCCAGAAGCCCCCGCTTCTCTGCGTCCGTATGGTTGATGAGTCCACTGAGACTGGATCAAGTCAAGTGTTTATGAGCTATCTATTCATCCTGCCAAACAAGGAAACACACTGTTTTAGATTGTAATGAATATAGAGACAATGACGCCTAGAGTACCTTATGCGTCTTTTGATCAATTGTTCTTTCACAATCTAATAAAATATATTTTATGTGCACATTATCTTTTTTCTGCATGACTACATTAAATGTATCTTTAAAAAAATATATGTTCTGTTTGACATGCTTTTTCAAAAACATTATTTTTAGACAGATCAAAACATGCTCCTTTATGCAACAGTTTCATGACTATATAATGATTCCCCATTAATATAATTTAAGAAGGCAGTATAAGTATCTGACAGATAGTGATATTATTCATTCATTATGTATAATAATAATTCACATAATGTGTAAACATGGACGCCAATGATGATAAATGATCTTGGATCCACCCTGTTATTCAACACACTTCTTGTATCCAACTTACTGCTCTTCATCCAGTGGTATTATCATTCTACTCACACTGTCTCTCTCTCTGCCCAGTCTGCTGGTAACATTAGGACTAACAGCCAATATAGTTACACCACAACACATACACCCTTATTGACCTTGTATTGGTTTGGTAGGATCTAATGATGATCTGAAAAATAATGGTTTATTGATAATGGTGTAAAATCACACTGTTAATTATATTTGACTGTCTTGCAATATTCAAGTCATTTAGTCTTTTCAAAATATTTATTTTGTATCTCGAATTGCCTTCAAAAGTATCTTTGTGTATTTCTATGTTTATTCCTCTCCCATCATACCAACGACAATAAACATATGTTCCTTCCTCCGGGTACAGTAAACCAAGTTACTCTTGCAGAAATGACAGAGCCTTTTTCAAGTGAAGAGAAATTGACCAAAATCTCTCAATTCTCAGTATTCCTTGTACGTATTTAAAGTACCTCCACTCTTATCCTGTCAACCTGTTATTTTCTTTGAACTTTAGGGATGAATTGAAATTTACAGAACGGGTACCTGGAGGAAAATGGGGGAGGGTCATGCTTTTTACATTTCAGTCAAGGGGGGGTGGGGTTTAATATTTTTTAAATCTAGTCCAGGGGAGGGTTATTTAATTTGTAATTGATGAAATGTCAATATTTCTCAGTGTTTAAGAACTAGTTGCTTATTACAGGCCTCCTGTAGCTCAGTTGGTAGAGCATGGCGCTTGCAACGCCAGGGTTGTGGGTTCGATTCCCACGGGGGGCCAGTATGAAAAATGTATGCACTCACTAACTGTAAGTCGCTCTGGATAAGAGCGTCTGCTAAATGACTAAAATGTAATTAGGCTATGCTGTATATCAATGTGTGCGCGTTGCCGCCCCTCATCTCTGATTCCCCGCTGGGTGTGCAATATCAGTGGTGGAAAAAGTACGCAATTGTCATACTTGAGTAAAAGTAAAGATACCTTAATAGAAAATGACTCAAGTGAAAGTCACCCAGTAAAACATTACTTGAGTATAAGTCTAAAAGTATATGGTTTTATATTTACTTAAATATCAAAAGTAAATGTAATTGCTAAATATACTTCTGTCTCAAATTCCTTAAGCAAACCAGACGGCACCATTTTCTTGTTTTTTTTATATACGGCAAGCCAAGGGCACACTCCAACACTCAGACATCATTTACAAACTAAGCATTTGTGTTTAGTGAGTCCGCCAGATCAGAGGCAGTAGAGATGACCAGGAATGTTCTCTTGATAAGTGTGTGAATTGGACAATTTTCCTGTCCTACTAATGTATGGAGTAAAAAGTACATAATTTTTTTTGGAATATAGTGAAGTAAAAGTAAAAGTTGTCCAAAATATAAATAGTAAAGTAAAGTACAGATACCCCAAAAAATACTTAAGTAGTACTTGAGCACTTTACACCACTGCGCAATATCAATTGCGCCTAAAGCTATTTAATGTGGTCTCAATCAAATGATCCATAGCCTATAGCAGCCAAACCCAACTGGCGGACCGCGGTCTGGTTCCAGATCCAGAGAAGGGTCAATCCCGACCAGACAACATCACATTTTGTTATATAAACGTCAATACATTATTTTTTAGACAGCTTTAAAAAATCAACCGGGCACAGCGGCCTCTTTAACTCAGCAACCTCTCTTTCTTGTTCTCTCTCTCGAAGCAATGCCTGCCTCTACTAGTGCCCCGTCTAATCCAATCGCGTGGTTATATGCAAATACAAGAGGCCGCTTCTTACCCAATCACATTAATCAAAATATCCTCCACGGAACCTTGGGACAAGCAGGCAGAAAGAAACAAAAAGATTTGACCGCTGTTCAACTGTAAATATCACAGATAGAAGGAGCTTAGTTAACAGTATCTTTGTTCATATGGGTTTATTAAAAAAAGAAAACCGTATATTCAAAGACGAGTGGTCGGAACAGTATTTATTCATTCTCCCCGCAACTAGCACAAAACCAATGTGCCTGATAGGCAGTGAGTCCGTAGCTCTCGTGAAAAGTGCCAATGTGAAGCACCCTTATGACAACAGGCATAGTAAATTCGATCAGACGTATCCCCTGAACACGGAGGTGAGAACAAAAGATTAACCAACTCAAATCCCAATATGAGAGGTCCACTAAAGTTATTTTCCCTGACAGCCCAACAACGTGCAATGAAGTGTTCACTGAGGATAGCTTGGGTTTTGGGAAAACACGCTGAGATGGTAAAAGCTTGCATGTGTGAAGTTGCTGACACCTTGCTTGAAGGTAAACAAAAATATGAGCTCAGGGAAAAGATCAAACAGATCCCACTGTCAGATTCCACAGCCATGAGGAGAACTGAAATATTAGCTGAAGATTTAACTTCACAACTTGATGAGGCCATTCAGAATGCACCATGCATTTCATTAGCTGTGGATGAATCAATAGATAACACTGATAATGCCCAGCTTCTGGTGTTTGTCAGATTTTATAACAAAACAATGAAGGAATTCTGTGAGGAGCTGTTGGGCTTAACAAATCTAGAAGCACACACATGGGGAGAGGATATCCATGAGGCCATCAAAGGGATGCTGACAAAAAGGGGGATAGATCTGAAGTCAGTGGTCTCCATCTCCACAGATGGAGCTCCAGCCATGATAGAAGAGGGAGGGGACTGGTTGCACATTTGAAAGAGGACCTCCATGACCTGACACCATATCACTGCATCATCCATCAATCTGTCCTGTGTGCCAGTCTGGGAAAATAGTTTTCTGAGGTCATGGCAACGATGATGAAATTGATCCACTTTTTGAGAGCAACATCATCCCTACAACACCGCCTGCTACGAGGCATTCTGACAGAGGCCAATGCCAGTTTTGATGACTTACTACTGCACAACAATGTCAGATGGCTCAGCAAAGGCAGGGTTTTGGAACATTTTGGGCCATTCAGGAGGAAATCAAAGGTTTCCTATCAGAGCAAAAGAGTAACAAGGCAACTCAGTTTTCTGAGTTTTTGGAAGATGAGGAGAAGATGAAAACAGTTGCATTTTTGACAGACATTACATCACACCTTAATCAACTGAATGTTAAGCTGCAGGGACGGGACAACACAGTGTGTGATATGATAACAGCAATCCGGGCATTCCAGAATACATTTGAGCTTTTCAAGAATGATCTCCAGGGAGAACTTGTCCACTTCCCCAATCTTCTGGTGCAAACGCAGGGAGACAATGATGTTCCCAACCATGTTGATTTCATCCAGAAGCTGATGGATAACTTCAAGGCTCGCTTTGATGACTTCACTGTTGGAAGAGAACTGCTGCTGCTCATCCAGAACTCCTTATTGGTCACAAATGTGACGAAGTTGTCAGAAGAAGCAAAACAGATCTTCTGATGGGTAGATGTTGCATCACAGCAAATGGAGTTGATTGAGCTGCAAGAAAATGTGGCTTTGAAGGAGCAGGCTGGTGATTGTGACCCTGTCACTTTCTGGGGAAAGATGGTGCTTGGAGCTGATGTCCCTGTTCTCAAGAGACTGCCACTATACATCCTGACCATGTTTGGCTCCACATACAGCTGTGAATCAGCCTTTTCCACAATTAACTTTATGAAAAACAAATACCGCACTAGTGTCTCAGATTTCACTCTCACACCATTTGTGCCAAAGTTCAAAGCATTGGCAGGAGACAGAATTTGTAATTTCTCTCATTAATGCAGGGCATGGCCCAGAGTGACTTACACATGAACATTGCATGGCCCACAGTGACGTTCTGTGCATTCAGATTATTGTTTTTGTTCAACTCTCCTTTGTTCTCCAGAAAACATGCACTTTTTTTTCTTCTTTTTTTAAAGTTTAAATTCAAGGCCCATGTACAATGGTTCACAGTGCACTTTTTGCATAGACAATTATGCAACCACTTTAGTTCTTCAGCAATGTTCATGCAATGTTGCACATGTTTACATTAGAAATAAGTTGTAATTAATTCAAATTCTTAGTCTCATTTAATGTATTTAATGTTTCCTAAGTCGTAGACGACTATGTTTGTTACTACGCTGTACCACAGCGCCGATAAAGGACAATATCCATCCGGACCTTTGCCACCTAAGAAATTTGTGTCACTGGACCTTCTCAAATAGTAGTTGAGTACCCCTGGCCTATAGGCTGTAGCCTATGAAGTGCATGCTTGGAGAAGCACGGAGCAAAGTTATAATGCTAAGATAGCTGCAGGGATGGTGTAAATAAAACTAGGCGGCATTACATACTGCAATGGATATTCCAACCCTGAGCCCCGGTCTGCTCTGCTCATGCTGATCAAAAACGTGTTTGTGTGCTGCTTAACCAATGGCTGTGCTGTGTAGGGCTATGGTGGCAGTTCAGGAGGAGAGTCAAAGGTTTCTTCCGTAAATAATTTTTGATTAGGCCTAGTCCAAAAAATGCACTATCTTGCGCAGACTAGCCTATAGCCTATGTTCTGTGATGTTTGAGAAGGAGAGCGTGAAGATGAGAAGGAGGACCAGAGGTCAACTTTCATAGCTTGCTACTACTATAATTTATGTGTCTTGCACATTAAGTATTTATCAGAGTTATTGACCTCACAATAAGCAGATTTTAGTAACTTACATTGTGGTACTGAAACTTGAAGCAGCAGCTGCGTCACAATCAATTGGAAATCGACAGCTCATGGTGCTGAAATTAGGCAAATTTGAGTGGGTATAATTCTTTTCAACCGTCTTCATTTTAATTACTTTGACTTTATTAACAACTAGAGGCCGTTGTGTTGGAGCCTATTTATTCCTATTTAAGGAATAAGAGGTAGGCCTACCTGTTTGACAGAAAAAATTAGGCTATAGGCTGCTATATCCATAGATTTGTCAGTCACCATGCACTCTTTAAATAGCCTACCTCCGTGTCAGTGAAGGGCTGTTAAGTTAAAACCAACACTCGAATTGAGGGAGTATAAGAGGGTATGCCATAGGCCTACCTTTTACTAAAGAAAACGACAAAAAGCACAGGCCTACCCCTTGTTAGCTTAAGATTTTGTAGAAATTAAAACGGATCCAATCATATAAAGTGATCTATATCAGCGCTTTGGTCCACAATGCTTTATGCTAGAAACAAGCTATAAAATACAGTTGAAGTCGGAAGTTTACATACACCTTAGCCAAATACATTTAAACTCAGTTCTTCACAATTCCTGACATTTAATCCTAGTAAAAATTCCCTGTCTTAGGTCAGTTAGGATCACCACTTTATTTTAAGAACTTGAAATGTCAGAATAATACTAGAGAGAATGATTTATTTCAGCTTTTATTTCTTTCATCACATTCCCAGTGGGTCAGAAGTTTTTGGCCCATTCCTCCTGACACAGAGCTGGTGTAACTGAGTCAGGTTTGTAGGCCTCCTTGCTCGCATACGCCTTCTCAGTTCTGCCCACACATTTTCTATAGGTTTGAGGTCAGGGCTTTGTGATGGCCACTCCAAAACCTTGACTTTGTTGTCCTAAAGCCATTTTGCCACAACTTTGGAAGTATGCTTGGGGTCATTGTCCATTTGGAAGACCCTTGAGATGTTCCTTCAATATATCCACATAATTTTCCTTCCTCATGATGCCATCTATTTTGTGAAGTGCACCAGTCCCTCCTGCAGCAAAGCACCACAGCATGATGCTGCCACCCCCGTGCTTCAGGGTTGGGATGGTGTTCTTCGGCTTGCAAGTGTCCCCCTTTTTCCTCCAAACATAACGATGGTCATTATGGGCAAACAGTTCTATTTTTGTTTAATCAAACCAGAGGACATTTCTCCAAAAAGTACAATCTTTGTCCCCATGTGCAGTTGCAAACCATAGTCTGGCTTTTTTATGGCGGTTTTGGAGCAGTGGCTTCTTCCTTGCTGAGCGGCCTTTCAGGTTATGTCGATATAGGACTCGTTTTACTGTGGATATAGATACTTTTGTACCTGATTCCTACAGCATCTTCACAAGGTCCTTTGCTGTTGTTCTGGGATTGATTTGCACTTTTCGCACCAAAGTACATTCATCTCTAGGAGACAGAACGCGTCTCATTCCTGAGCGGTATGTTGGCTGCGTGGTCCAATGGTGTTTATACTTGTGTACTATTGTTTGTACAGATGAACGTGGTACCTTCAGGCATTTGGAAATTGCTCCCAAGGATGAACCAGACTTGTGGAGGTCTACAATTTCTTTTCTGATGTCTTGGCTGATTTCTTTTGATTTTCCCATGATGTCAAGCAAAGAGGCACTGAGTTTGAAGGTAGGCCTTGAAATACATCCACAGGTACACCTCCAGTTGACTCAAATGATGTAAATTAGCCTATCAGAAGCTTCTAAAGCCATGACATCATTTTCTGGAATTTTCCAAGCTGTTTAAAGGCACAGTCAGTTTAGTGTATGTAAACTTCTGACCCACTGGAATTGTGATACAGTGAATTATAAGTGAAATAATCTGTCTTTAAACGTTTGTTGGAAAAATTACTTGTGTCATGCACAAGGTAGATGTCCTAACTGACTTGCCAAAACGAGTTTGAATGACTCCAACCTAAGTGTATGTAAACTTCCGACTTCAACTGTACCTGGGAAAGACATTTTAGTTTTAAAATTAAATAAACAATAAATAAACCGCAATTCACGAATGCATTCAATTGTTTTTAGTCTACTGTAATAAAGGCTTTATATATTATATATTTTTAGTTAGAACAGACTCTCTGGTACACTTATTTATTTAGTGTTGTTTACTCTGTTCCAGATGGTCAGAAAAATATATACATATACATTCCTTTTTCTTGATCTCCAGTAGTTTCCACAACTAAGTCAAATGTCTTCCACAGCTCTGAATTCCCCTCTCCCTCCTGAGCAACCAGTAAACATTTGCCTGTTTCGAGTTTCTTTTTCACGAGTTTGTTATAACCAATTTATTGATGTGATTATGATATGCTATAGGTCAGGCCCTATTGGTCACATGCATGCAATGCTTACATGTTTCAGGTAAAGAGAGCAGTCATAAACAAGTAAGAAACTAAAATGGCTGAAATTATGTTGCAGCTTCAGCATGGATAGCGTAATAAACACTTGCTGTGCTGCTTTTTTGCTGCAGTAGGGAGGAGAGCGAGACAACGTGTGCCAGTCACACAGGCACTCGCTGTCATTTTTTTAACACAGTGTGACCATTGGGCTCTTTCTTGAGTAATTTGTGTGTCTTAATTATTTAATCAAACATTGTGCTTAAAGCATCAGACAAGCTTAGTGCATATGTAGTTTGTCTATACATGGAAAAATAAGTATAAACATTTTGACCAATCCATTGGTCTAAAGAACAGGATGACTCTTGGTCGACAGCCCTAATGGATACAGATATGTTTGAATGCCCAGTCATGTTCATATCATCTCAGACATTAATTACTGCAGTTTTAGACCATCCATATAACATACTATATGCCAGTGAATCTGAATCACATGTACTCAGAAATGTAATTCCTCTGCTGGAGGTGTAAAATATAAAAGGGGACATATTTGTATATGTTATGGTCTTGTGAATACTGATTGAATTCTGGCAAAGAGTATGTTATTTTATCTCAGCATGTCTACAGATTCTCCCTTGTCCCTGTTTTTCAAATAAAATAAAATAAAATTGTATTGGTCACATACACATATTTAGCAGATGTTATTGCGGGTGTAGCGAAATGCTTGTGTTCCTAGCTCCAACTGTGCAGTAGTATCTAACAATTCACAACAATACACAAATCTAAAAGTAAAAAAATGGAATTAAGAAATATACAAATATTAGGACGAGCAATATCGGAGTGGCATTGACTAAAATACAGTAGAATAGAATACAGTATATACATATGAGATGAGTAAAGCAGTGTGTAAACATTATTAAAGTGACATTATTAAAGTGACTAGTGTTCCATTATTAAAGTTGCCAGTGATTCCATGTCTATGTACAGTATATACAGTTGAAGTCGGAAGTTTACATACACTTAAGTTGGAGTCATTAAAACTCATTTTTCAACCACTCCACAAATTTCTTGTTAACAAACTATAGTTTTGGCAAGTTGGTAAGGACATCTACTTTGTGCATGACACAAGTAATTTTTTCAACAATTGTTTACAGACAGATTATTCCACTTATAATTCACTGTATCACAATTCCAGTGGGTCAGAAGATTACATACACTAAATTGACTGTGCCTTTAAACAGCTTGGAAAATTCCAGAAAATGATGTCATGGCTTTAGAAGTGTCAAGTGTCAATGTGCAGCGGTAGGACGGAGTCAGGCGCAGGACACAGAACTGAGTAAACAACGTACTTTACTCGAAAAATAAACAACACTAATTTCCACGCAGGGAAAACACACCAGCTCACATAAGTCTTAGACACAAAACAAAGAACAAACACGCACAAAAACATGTGGGAACCAGAGGGTTAAATTGGGAAATAATATAATGTAATGGGAACCAGGTGTTTATAATCAAGACAAAACAAATGGAAAAAGAAACGTAGATCGGTGGCAGCTAGAAAGCCAGTGACAACGACCACCGAACGCCGCCTGAACAAGTAGAGGCACCAACTTCGGCGGAAGTCGTGACAAGAAGCTTCTGATAGGCTAATTTACATCATTTGAGTCAATTGGAGGTGTACCTGTGGCTGTATTTCAAGACCTACCTTCAAACTCAGTGCCTCTTTGCTTGACATCATGGGAAAATCAAAAGAAATCAGCCAAGACTTCAGAAAAAAATGTGTAGACCTCCACAAGTCTGGTTCATCCTTGGAAGCAATTTCCAAACGCCTGAAGGTACCACGTTCATCTGTACAAACAATAGTACGCAAGTATAAACATCATGGGACCACGCAGCCGTCATAACTCTCAGGAAGGAGACGCATTCTGTCTCCTAGAGATGAACGTACTTTGGTGCGAAAAGTGCAAATCAATCCCAGAACAACAGCAAAGGACCTTGTGAACTGAGAGGCAGCTCAGCAAGGAAGAAGCCACTGCTCCAAAACCACCATAAAAAAGCCAGACTACGGTTTGCAACTGCACATGGAGACAAAGATTGTATTTTTTGTAGAAATGTCCTCTGGTCTGATGAAACAAAAATAGAACTGTTTGGCCATAATGACCATCATTATGTTTGGAGGAAAAAGGGGTCCGCTTGCAAGCCGAAGAACACCATCCCAACCGTGAAGTACGGGGGTGGCAGCATCATGCTGTGGGGGTGCTTTGCTGCAGGAGGGACTGGTGCACTTCACAAAATAGATGGAATCATGAGGAAGGGAAATTATGTGGATATTTTGAAGCAACATCTCAAGACATCAGTCAGGAAGGTAAAGCTTGGTCGCAGATGGGTCTTCCAAATGGACAATGACCCCAAGCATACTTCCAAAGTTGTGGAAAAATGGCTTAAGGACAACAAAGTCAAGGTATTGGAGTGGCCATCACAAAGCCCTGACCTCAATCCTATAGAAAGTTTGTGGGCAGAACTGAAAAAGCGTGTTCGAGCAAGGAGGCCTACAAACCTGACTCAGTTACACCAGCTCTGTCAGGAGGAATGGGCCAAAATTCACCCAACTTATTGTGGAAGGCTACCTGAAATGTTTGACCCAAATTAAACAATTTAAAGGCAATGCTACCAAATACTATTTGAGTGTATGTAAACTTCTGACCCACTGGGAATGTGATGAAATAAATAAAAGCTGAAATAAATCATTCTCTCTACAATTATTCAGACATTTCACATTCATAAAATAAAGTGGTGATCCTAACTGACCTAAGACATGGCATTTTTACTAGGATTAAATGTCAGGAATTGTGAAAAACTGAGTTTAAATGTGTTTGGCTAAGGTGTATGTAAACTTCCGACTTGAACTGTAAAGTAACATAAAATGGTTTACTAGAGATCTGATGAAGTAACAATAGAAAAAATAATAATAATATAAAATGTTACACCCACACGTAGACGTACGTAAGTGGTGTTAAAAGTATTCTGAGAAATGTTCAGAGTGGTCCCTTTATGGATCATTTGAGTTATGATAAGGTTAAAGCATTGTATGTGACTTGACTTACCCCTAACCAATAAAACTATAAATAGAACTAACTAAACTTAAGTCTACAATTTATTGTACTCCTGATGGTGTTTTCGTTGATATCCCAAATGATGCGATATTAAACCAATGAGTAAGCAGGCAAATTGAACCACTCCCCCAGGAGGAGTGGGGGTCTGACACTGCCTCCCAGTCTATTTTGTCTCAGGTGCCAGAAACCTTATGGAAAGAACATTCCAATGACAGTGGACTGATTTGACCGATGTATTTGATAAATTTTGCACATTACATATGAATCTTAAAATAATAGACATTTAATAAGTGTGAAGCAGAAAGTGAATATCCAACAGAAATGTGAAATAAATATATAGAGTAACATTGTTAGGGTAGACTAAAATGAAAACAATGTCTTCCAATATGTAGAAAGTTATAATGTTTGTTTTGTTTTAAACCTTGCAATAGGGGGAAAAGCAGAACGTTGTTGGAGTGTGATCCGTATGTATTAGCAGTAGTGATCGAGGTCTTCCTATTGGGAAGGGAATCCTAGTTGAAGGAAACAGATATGGAGACTATTGAAAGTAACAACGTGAATGGTAATTGGCTTTCAGATAGCACTCCAATAATTCAATATCTTAGTAATTTGAAGAAGTAAGACTGAGGGATTGAGCATTGGGACTGATATTAAATTAGAGGCCGCTCACTCTTCAAGGCCTGGTCCACTGCTCTGGTGTTTAAGTAATCTGTTGTTTGGGTTAGAGATAAGTTTCCTGTGGAACAATAGATAGCCGCCAGTACACACTGAGCTCAAACAGGCTGTAAGAGACATAGTGGGGAAATTTGGGACAGAGGTATGAATAATTGAATAAGACACGTTTTTGACAATTTATTACTCAATTCTATAGTTTGGGTACCACCAGGGATTTAAGTAAGAAGGTAATGTTATCTAAAACAATAATTTGTTTCCATTACCTGGAACTGTGTCCAGTGATTTAAGTAAGTAATGTTATCTAAAAAAAAACAATAATCTGTTTCCATTACGTATGAAGTAGATCCAAGTAAATGTTTTAGTACTGAATATTGAGCTGATAAGCCAGCACCAACCTTTTGAAGGTCCTAGCAGATTTGTTAAACAACAGGTTTTATATTTTGACTAAGTTTATGTCCCAGGGACAGTTTGTACAGAATTGTAGGTCAACGCAACAGGTCAAAATGACAATTATTACAAGAGAGGAGCTCTGGGATTGTTTACTTTAGAAGGTGCCTATTCAGCTTGACGGGACACGGTATCATCTGATGTGTCTGAAGTATAATTCTATATATGACTGATGGAACGTCCGCTACCAGGTTTATTTTTCATGTTTATCAATGATTCTGTATCTCTCCCTTTGAAATGCTTCCTAAGGCAAGTGCCTTAAGAGAGCAGTTAAAGGTACCTGGAGCCAGCTGTTAAGGGAGCTCCCAAATTAAGTAAGGCCTGGCCATTTTGTTTGTTTTTACCTTACAATTTTTACTATATACACGCCAGCACCCACACACAACACACCTGTTAATTAATATTTGTTAGTGGTTAATACTCTGATTTATTGTGTGGGGTCTTTTTATTTTGGTTTTAGGATGCTGTACACAAACAACCTGGCCAAGATAAAGCAAAGCAGTGTGATAAAAACAACAACAACACAGAGTTACACATGGGATAAAACAAAACATACAGTCAATAACACAATAGAAAATCTATATACAGTGTGTGCAAATGTAATAAGTTATGGAGGTAAGGCAATAAATAGGCCATAGTGCAAAATAATTACAATTTAGTATTAACACTGGAGTGATAGATGTGCAGAAGAAGATGTGCAAATAGAGATACTGGGGTGCAAATGAGCAAAATAAACAACAATATGGGGATGAGGTAGTTGGGTGGGCTAATTACAGATGGGCTGTGTACAGGTGCAGTGATCGATAAGCTGCTCTGACAACTGATGCTTAAAGTTAGTGAGGGAGATAAGTGTCTACAGCTTCAGAGATTTTTGCAATTTGTTCCAGTCATTAGCAGCAGAGAACTGGAAGGAATGGCAGCCAAAGGAGGTGTTGACTTTGGGGATGACCAGTGAGATATACTTGTGCAATCATTAGCGATGAATGTTGTACTTTTGTCCCAGATCACTCTTCTAATATGACTGATCTCACCGAATACATTGCCACTGTTGCTAAGAATAATTCCCCACAACCAGAGTGGACGCTTGCAACTTGGTTGGAATCCCTGTTTGGAAGTTGGGGATCCCAAATTGCCAAATGGGCTGCAGCGTGTGTTTTGTTCTTAGTTTGTCTAAATTGTGTTATTTAACATGCTGTGTATGTGTGTGTATTTTTGATAAATTCACTTCCGTTAATAGAAGTATAACCTTTATTATGTTGATAGTTTTACCATACTTAGGAGTATAGAATATTATGATATAGAAGCTAAAATCTAAATGCTTAGATTAACATGTAATGATTATTATCACACAAGTGATAAGAGGATGGAATGTGATGGACATTTTATGTTTGTGCTTTTCTAATAACCAATTTCTGTGTTCTGTTTGTGCTTTTCTATAAACCAATTTCTGTGTTCATGCAAGTGACTGATTGAACGAATCCTCACTATCAGTATCTGCAATTTGGCAGTATGCCCAGAACCTTGTTTAGAGAAAGGGATATCTCTGTTTCAAGGTCTCAGCTTAGAGAGAAGAAGCCTCGTGAGGTATTGGTCTGTCACATGCATGACCCAGTATTGGTCGTCACATGAATGAAGCAAACATTAATTATGAATGATGAATAAGCTAAATCATGCAAATATAACTTGTCAGTATATAAGGGAACTAACGGGACTGCCCCGTTAGAGCTCCTAATCTACACATGTACTTGATCCATTAAGTTTGTTGGAACCGCTCCAGCGTGCTGACAATAAACAATGATTAATTTAAGATTGACTTCGAGTGCCCCTGTGCAAGAATTTCTACAACAATAACAAAAGTTTCTCAATACTTTGTTATATACCCTTTGTTGGCAATGACACAGGTCAAACGTTTTCTGTAAGTCTTCACAAGGTTTTCACACACTGTTGCTGGTATTTTGGCCCATTCCTCCATGCAGATCTCCTCTAGAGCAGTGATGTTTTGGGGCTGTCGCTGGGCAACACGGACTTTCAACTCCCTCCAAAGATTTTCTATGGGGTTGAGATCTGGAGACTGGCTAGGCCACTCCAGGACCTTGAAATGCTTCTTACGAAGCCACTCCTTCGTTGCCCGGGCGGTGTGTTTGGGATCATTGTCATGCTGAAAGACCCAGCCACGTTTCATCTTCAATGCCCTTGCTGATGGAAGGAGGTTTTCACTCAAAATCTCACGATACATGGCCCCATTCATTCTTTCCTTTACACGGATCAGTCGTCCTGGTCCCTTTGCAGAAAAACAGCCCCATAGCATGATGTTTCCACCCCCATGCTTCACAGTAGGTATGGTGTTCTTTGGATGCAACTCAGCATTCTTTGTCCTCCAAACACGACGAGTTGAGTTTTTACCAAAAAGTTATATTTTGGTTTCATCTGACCATATGACATTCTCCCAATCCTCTTCTGGATCATCCAAATGCACTCTAGCAAACTTCAGACGGGCCTGGACATGTACTGGCTTAAGCAGGGGGACACGTCTGGCACTGCAGGATTTGAGTCCCTGGCGTCGTAGTGTGTTACTGATGGTAGGCTTTGTTACTTTGGTCCCAGCTCTCTGCAGGTCATTCACTAGGTCCCCCCGTGTTGTTCTGGGATTTTTGCTCACCGTTCTTGTGATCATTTTGACCCCATGGGATGAGATCTTGCGTGGAGCCCCAGATCGAGGGACATTATCAGTGGTCTTGTATGTCTTCCATTTCCTAATAATTGCTCCCACAGTTGATTTCTTCAAACCAAGCTGCTTACCTATTGCATATTCAGTCTTCCCAGCCTGGTGCAGGTCTACAATTTTGTTTCTGGTGTCCTTTGACAGCTCTTTGGTCTTGGCCATAGTGGAGTTTGGAGTGTGACTGTTTGAGGTTGTGGACAGGTGTCTTTTATACTGATAACAAGTTCAAACAGGTGCCATTAATACAGGTAACGAGTGGAGGACAGAGGAGTCTCTTAAAGAAGAAGTTACAGGTCTGTGAGAGCCAGAAATCTTGCTTGTTTGTAGGTGACCAAATACTTATTTTCCACCATAATTTGCAAATAAATTCATAAAAAATCCTACAATGTGATTTTCTGGATTTTTTTTTCTCAATTTGTCTGTCATAGTTGACGTGTACCTATGATGAAAATTACAGGCCTCTCTCATCTTTTTAAGTGGGAGAACTTGCACAATTGGTGGCTGACTAAATACTTTTTTTCCCCACTGTATGTCATATATCAGTTTACATCATATCATATGTTTAGATATATCTACCATTGATCTTGAGGTAAATGTGTATTTTTAAAGCTGTGTATTTTGTTGGTTTCATGGTCAACAGTAGTGTGTATTAATGATAGCGCTATGTGTCCTGATTAAGTCTCTAATGGCCAGTAATAGATCTCAAGCTGCGGCAGGTAATATCAAATAAATTATTGATCCCTTGGCCTTGCATGCGATTGATGTCTCAGTCACAGGGTTGCCTCCTTATTGACGTGTTTTTATTGAGGCCTTTAAAACACCTCGGTAGCCAAAATACAGTATGGGAAACGTCATGTAATTATATTTTTCCATTTCAAAACAGTGATGGTTCTGTATTGGATTGAGGCAGGAATGAATCCTGCATGATGTGTGAGCGTTCAACTTCATTTTACATCAAAGCATATTTTATACAGACTGTTGAGATTGTGGTGTAGGCCTATAGCTAGTAAACTGGTATCTTAATTTAGTTAGAGGACCACTTTGATTTCTCATCTAGGCTATTGCGTATAAATATAATTATATAAGAAATAAAACACACAATTGTTTTGAAATATTAGTACGTTAACTTTAGAACATTAAGCTTAACCGTATTGTAGATTTCATTGAACATATAAGTATTTTTTTCAAGCATATATTTGCATTTTATTCATTTAGCAGACACTCTTATCCAGAGCCACTAGGGTTAAGTGCCTTAGTCAAGGGACTCTGGAGCAGTGGAATCGCGTTCTCTGCAGTGATGAATCACGCTTGCCAGGAGAACGCTACCTGCCCCAATGCATAGTATCAACTGTAAAGTTTGGTGGAGGAGGAATAATGGTCTGGGACTTTTTTTCATCTTTCGGGCTAGACCCCTTAGTTCCAGTGAAGGGAAATCTTAACGTTACAGCATACAATTATATTCTAGACGATTCTATGCTTCCAACTTTGTGAAAACAGTTTGGGAAAGGCCCTTTCCTGTTTCAGCAATACAATGCCCCCGTGCATTTGTCAAGATCGGTGTTGAAGAACTTAACTGGCCTGCACAGAGCCCTGACCTCAACCCCATCGAACACCTTTGGGATGAAATGGAACGTCGACTGTGAGCCAGGACTAATCGCTGAACATCAGTGCCCGACGTCACTAATGCTCTTGTGGCTGAATGGAAGCAAGTCCCTGCAGAAATGTTCCAACATCTAGTGGAAAGCCTTCCCAGAAGTGTGGAGGCTGTTATAGCAGCAAAGGGGGACCAACTCCATATTAATGCCCATGATTTTTGAATGAGATGTTCGACAAGCAGGTGTCCATATACTTTTGGTAATGTAGTGTATCTCCTTTGTACGGAGGTCCAGAGAGGACATATGAATAAACAATAATATTCCATCATTATGACGAGATCATAAATTAATTATCTCATGATCACACCATAACAGAAGTTGTTTTGTCGAGATCATGAGATAAACTCTATGAATCGGAGTGGACGTTGATGGTAGTGTTATGTATGGTACGTCGTACTGTACGTTGTTATGGTTTATGACAGTGTGCTGCTTTATGGATAAATGGGTTGTCAGAATGAGTGGCACGTCATTAAACGAGAGAGTGATGTACAATGTGAAACTGTACAGATGTGCGTTCTTCTACAGCTAGGTTAGATATAACATTGGCGACGAAGATGGCTGAATTCAGCTTACCACCGCCAGCACCATTCCTCGCCGTGCCTGGTGAACCTCCAGTCCCGTGGAATAACTGGCTTGAAAGTTTTAACACTTATCTCGAAGCTATGGACTTTTCTACAATCTCCGACAAGCGGAGGACAGCACTGCTCCGTCACTGCCTCGGTACAGAGGGACAGAGGATTTTCAGAGCACTTGGATCAGCTCCTACATTCACCGCTGCAGTCAGCCTCCTACGGAACCACTTCGCCGGGAAAGAGCGAGTGCTCCTCCGACGCTACCGGCTACGGAAAAGACACCAACGGCCGGGTGAGTCCATTCAAAGCTACGTGGCTAATCTGAGGGATTTGGCTAGCTCTTGTAACTACGGGACACTTCAGGACGAGATCATCAGGGATCAGTTGATAGAGGGGACGTTATGTGAAAAGACAAGGGAGATACTGCTTTTGGAATCTGATCATTTACAACTTGATGGAGCTAATAAAATAGCACTCCAGGTTGAAGCGGCTTTGGAATGCTCTACTATGCTAACAGACAGCTCTGCAGCATACACTCGGCCCCCATCCATTCTCACACAGCAGCTTCAGCCCGAGCAGGCGCACTACAATGATCACGCGCTGCGCACGCCCTCCCACGTCGATAGCTGCATGGACACAGACACCGGCATGCCCGTGCAGGAGGCAAACAGACAAACAAACAGATGTAGCTGTGGCAACTGTGGGGCTAGCTCTCACAATTCAAGGGCTTCAAACTGCCAAGCCTGTGGGAAAATATGCAAGAACTGTTCAAAATACAATCACTTTGCAAAAGTGTGTCGTTCTGCCCCAGCTACTAGCTCCACCCAGAACAGGCCCTTATTTTCAACTCACTCTCAACATGAACACACTGAAATCTGAACCGTCTCCACCAACCATGTGTCATTCAAGACATGCACTGTGCAGCTGGGCAAGGTGTGTTTGCCTTTGCTACTGGATACTGGCGCTGCGATGTGGTTGCTCAACCTTGCCACTTACTACAAGTTTTTCAGTCACCTACCACTCCAACAGCCCTCCACTGCCCTGTGTGGGTATGCTAGATCCAATATAGACATTGCAGGCACCCTCCAGGTCCCAGTACATTACGGCGCCAAGCATCTGCCATCATTCACATCTCACGTTGCAAAGCGGGGTGCCAACATTCTGGGCCTCGACCTCTTCACAGGCTTGGGATTGACACTGAGATGACAGTGGGTCAGCAATCCACCAAGTTACCTGCACATGGCAACAGAACTGGCCAACTCTGTTTGATGGACTGGGCTGCCTCACAGCCTTTACTCACAGGCCCCTAGTGAACCCGGACATGATCCCAGGCATTCCCTTTGCACTGTGTGATGACGTCACAAAAGATCTCCAGTCACAGTTGGAGGCAGGCATCATTGAGCCAGTCAACGCTGCCCCCTGGATTTCAAACTTAGTCATTGCAACCAAAAAGTCAGGTGGAATCCGGACCTGTGTGGATCTCCATGCTGTGAACAAGGCCGTTGTCCCGGATAAGTACCCCTTGCCTACAGCTGAGGAGCTGACAGCACAATTTCATGGCTCCACGATCTTCACAAAGCTCGACCTGCGTCAGGGTTATCTTCAGGTACCCCTCCATGCAGCTAGCAGAGTCCTCACGGCCTTTGTCACACATGCTGGCGTGTTCAGATATACACACATGCCTTTTGGACTTAGCTCCGCCCCCTTTTGCCTCCAGAAGGGGATGAGCACCATCCTCGCTGGAATACCTGGGGTGGCGGTCTATCTGGACGACATCGTGGTCCACTGCCCATGACCTCCACATCCATGATTATCAACTTCACAGAGTATTCAGTGCTCTACTGCTGAACAACCTGACCCTGAACGGTGAAAAGTTTACCTTTGCAGCTCCAGCCGTCGAGTTTGTGGGGTTCCGCTTGTCGGCCAAAGGCATTGCCCCACTCATGACGAACATTGAAGCCGTCCACCGGATCCCGGAACCAACCTCAGCCTCTCAGGTGGCCTCATTCTTGGGCATGACAGCCTACTACCTCCGGTTTCTGCCCCACTACTCTCAGACCACAGTAACCCTTCGCCAGCTCCACAAGAAGGACGAGCCATGGGCCTGGACGGCAGCCTGCTCAGATGCGGTCCGCACACTGAAGAGCCAGCTCACCACAGCCCCAGTCTTGGCTCACTTTGACCCCGTCTGCCCCACCAGTGTCACATGTGACGCCTCAGCTGGAGCACTTGGAGCTGTCCTCTCACAGCTGCAGAATGGCGTGGAGAGGCCCATCACCTTCTCCTCAAGGGCCCTGAGCCCCAATGAACAACGGTACTCTGTGGGCGAACGAGAAGCAATGGCCTGTGTCTGGGCGTGCGAAAGGTGGCACCTCTACCTGTATGACCGGCTGTTCAAGCTCCGAACCGACCACCAGTCCCTCACGACGCTCCTGTCGGCATCAGGAACTGGCCACAAGCCACTTCGGCTGCACAGATGGGCCGACCGCCTTAGACAGTATGACTATCAGCTGAAGTTCACTCCGGGGAGGGATAACGTGGGGGCAGACCTCCTCTCACGCTCCTTTGACGCTCCTACTCCGACCGTCTTGCCAGACGACAACGAAACAGAGCTCGTACAAATGCTCTACGCTCCCCTTCAGACAGTCGTTTCACTGGAGGAGCTGAAGCAAGCATCGGAACAGGATCCCACACTGTCTACCCTGCGCACCTACATACACTCTGGATGGCCAGCACATGTGCCGGAAGAGCTGGCGACTTTCGCCAGGGTGAAGCACGAACCTTCTTGCTGGGAAGAAGTCTGTGTCTTTCGAGGGTTTTGCACTGTGGTCCCAAGTGGCCTGCGTGTAAGTGTTCTATCCATGGCTCACGAAGGTCACTTGGGCATAGTGAAGGTCAAACAGCGATGTCGAGACCTTGTGTGGTGGCCAAGCATCGACCACGACATTGAAGTCCTGGTCAGGGATTGTGCTGCATGCCTCCTCAGTGGGACAACAGGACAGTCCGCCCCACCCCCCCTGCAGCCTCTCGCATGGCCATCCCACCCCTGGGAGCACATCCAGCTGGACATCTGTGGCGAGATCCATGGACACGCTGTCCCTCACCATCAGCGCTTCCTGGTGGTGGCGTATGACCTCCACTCTAAGTGGCCAGAAGTGGTTCCTGTCGGAACTGTCACAGCAAAGGCCATCGTGGACATCCTAGACAGCCTGTTCACAAGGTGGGGCCTACCCCTCACCCTCACCACGGACAATGGGCCCCAGCTAACCTCTGCCGAGTTCTCCTCATATCTAAGCAAAAAGGGAATCAAACACATCCGCACAGCCTACTACAACCCACAAGCTAACGGAGGGGTGGAACGCTTCAACCAAACGCTGACGAACGGCATCAGAGCGCACCTGGTCCAGGGGTGCATGTTCCAAACTGATTTGAATCAAATGCTAATGCACTACAGAGCAAGCAAACACACAACAACACAGGTCTCCCCGGCATCTCTCATGCTAGGTCGTGAGATGGAACTGCCACTGGACAGACTCAGAACACAGAGAGTAGCAGAACCGGCAACTAGGCGCACCCAAGAAAAGCAGGCAGTGACCAGGCACCAAAGAGCAATGAAACAGCATTTCGACAAGGCACACAGGGTCAAGAAGTCTATCATCCAAGTGTCCGACTGGGTCCGAGCCCAACAGCCTCAGCGGTGCAACAAAATGGCCTCATTCTGGTCGGACCCCTTGCAGGTCAGTCGACAACTGGGGCCCGCCACCTTCATGATGAGCAATGGATCACGCTGGCACGCCAGCCGCCTCAGAAAAGTCCCTGCCCCTAAAGGAATACGAATGCCCACAAAACGGACATACAGGCCAGAGACGCCACCTGATGGACCACCTCCACCACTACCACCCGAGCCCCAGCCTCTGTGGGCTCCCCAAGGGCCAGAGCCACAAGCAGTGGTGGTTGAAGAAAGGCCTATGCAGGCACGAACTCGCCCTGCTCATCTGGGGGACTACTTAACCTCTTTTCATTCTTAGGCTCCGTTAGGTGTCTTAGTCAACCTCCAGGTTAATGGACTGAACTGGCTAGTTTGGAGAGTCGTTGTTTACCTCTTCTGTTTAAGGGTTATTGTTTATTTCTTACAGGTATCACTCTAGGTTTTTGCCCTACTGACAGTTTTATATATGGTACCAGTCCCTGGTTTTGGAAAGGGGGGGAAATGTTATGTATGAAACAACGTGCTGTATGTCGTACTGTACATTGTTATGGTTTACGACAGTGTGCTGCTTTACGGATGAATGGGTTGTCAGAATGAGTGGCACATGTCATTAAACGAGAGAGTAATTTACAATGTGAAACTGTGCAGATGTGCGTTCTTCTACAGCTAGGTTAGATATAACAGATAGATTGACAGTATGGCTGAGGCGCCAGAGCCCACGGTGGATCAGCGCATATATTTTTATTGATTGCTACACTAAGGGATGGTACATTTCATGCTAACATCATGCTTTCATTTGTGTTTGGAGCTCATCAGTTTATAAATTAGAATATTAGCAAGCTAAATGTCCCTTACCTTGAGCTAACAGCTCTTCAGGCATCTACAGTGAAGGAAAAAAGTATTTGATCCCCTGCTGATTTTGTACGTTTGCCCACTGACAAAGATATGGTCAGTCTATAATTTTAATGGTAGGTTTATTTGAACAGTGAGAGACAGAATAACAACAAAAAAATCCAGAAAAACGCATGTCAAAAATGTTATAAATTGATTTGCATTTTAATGAGGGAAATAAGTATTTGACCCCTCTGCAAAACATTAGTACTTGGTGGCAAACACAGAGGTCAGACGTTTCTTGTAGTTGGCCACCAGGTTTGCACACATCTCAGGAAGGATTTTGTCCCACTCCTCTTTGCAGATCTTCTCCAAGTCATTAAGGTTTCGAGCCTGACGTTTGGCAACTCGAACCTTCAGCTCCCTCCACAGATTTTCTATGGGATTAAGGTCTGGAGACTGGCTAGGCAACTCCAGGACCTTAATGTGCTACTTCTTGAGCCACTCCTTTGTTCCCTTGGCCGTGTTTTTTGTGTCATTGTCATGCTGGAATACCCATCCACGACCCATGTTCAATGCCCTGGTTGAGGGAAGGAGGTTCTCACACAAGATTTGACGGTACATGGCGCTGTCCATTGTCTCTTTGATGCGGTGAAGTTGTCCTGTCCCCTTAGCAGAAAAACACCCCCAAAGCACAATGTTTCCACCTCCATGTTTGACGGTGGGGATGGTGTTCTTGGGGTCATAGGCAGCATTCCTCCTCCTCCAAACACGGCGAGTTGAGTTAATGCCAAAGAGCTCGATTTTGGTCTCATCTGACCACAACACTTTCACCCAGTTCTCCTCTGAATCATTCAGATGTTCATTGACAAACTTCAGACGGGCCTATATATGTGCTTTCTTGAGCAGGGGGACCTTGTGGGTGCTGCAGGATTTCAGTCCTTCACGGCGTAGTGTGTTACCAATTATTTTCTTGGTGACTATGGTCCCAGCTGCCTTGAGATCATTGACAAGATCCTCCCGTGTAGTTCTGGGCTGATTCCTCACCGTTCTCATGATCATTGCAACTCCACAAGGTGAGATCTTGCATGGAGCCCCAGGCCGAGGGAGATTGACAGTTATTTTATGTTTCTTCCATTTGCGAATAATCGCACCAACTGTTGTCACCTTCTCACCAAGCTGCTTGGCGATGGTCTTGTAGCCCATTCCAGCCTTGTGTAGGTCTACAATCTTGTCCCTGACATCCTTGGAGAGCTCTTTGGTCTTGGCCATGGTGGAGAGTTTGGAATCTGATTGATTGATTGCTTCTGTGGACAGATGTCTTTTATACAGGTAACAAACTGAGATTAGGAGCACTCCCTTTAAGAGTGTGCTCCTAATCTCAGCTCGTTACATGTATAAAAGACACCTGGGAGCCAGAAATCTTTCTGATTGAGAGGGGGTTAAATACTTATTTCCCTCATTAAAATGCAAATCTATTTATAACATTTTTGACATGCGTTTTTCTGGATTTTATTGTTGTTATTCTGTCTCTCACTGTTCAAATAAACCTACCATTAAAATGATAGACTGATCATTTCTTTGTCAGTGGGCAAACATACAAAATCAGCAGGGGATCAAATACTTTTTTACCTCACTGTATGCCCTCGTGGGGGCATTTAAGCCCTGAACGATGCCACCCCGAAGACCACAGCCAATCGCATGCAAGCAACAACGCAGCTAAATTGGCTAGTCTTGTGAACAAGCGAGCAAACTAGATAGCTAGGTAGTCTTGTTAGCTAGCTAGCTAGCTTGTTATCTGTGCTGGTTGTTAGCTTGCATAACTGATATGTGTATACTGTATTTGTAAGCTCCATTCCTGTCAGGCTGATCAGATTACATTTCAGCCTCAGAGCTTGATCGATTCAATAGCAGCCTCAGAGGCTGATAAGTCAGAATTGTGCCTTGTAGGCTGTTTTATAGGTATAGCTCCTTTCAGGCAGATTAGAAGTCAGTGCATTATGAATATGATCAAGAGTGGGTGCGCTCTATTCCTGGCAGGCAGATCAGTTTCAATAGCAGCCTCAAAGGCTAGCCTTACATATGAAACAGCCTACAAGGCAGCATCCTGACTTATTAGCCTCTGAGGCTGAAATTGAATCTGATCAGCCTGTCAGGAATGGAGATCACCTACCTTAAATTTAAATATTATCCACAAAACATGAAGTGTCCCTTATAATTATACACATATCAGTTATGGAAGCTAACAACCAGCACAGATAACAAGCTAGCTAGCTAACAAGACTACCTAGCTACTAGTTAGCTCACAAGACTAGTCAAGTTAGTTGCATTGTTCCTTACATGCGATTGGCTGTGGTCTTGGGGGTGGCACGCAGCCTGAGAGACTGAGCTGCCTGTCGTTCAGGGCTTAAATGCCCCACAAAGACATTGCAATCAATGCAGCGGCAGCCACAGGGCTCCTTGAGGTGGTTATCGTGCATGGTTCATCTGAACAAATGAATGGATGATGAGTGGAACTTTTGATTAATCTCATGATCTTGACAAAATAACTTTTGTTATGTAGTGATCATGAGATAAGTCGTGATCTCGACATAAGGAGGGATTTTCTTTATTTATTAAGAAATAATGCAAATGAACCAAGGTGTCCAAGTTAGCGTGGCAACAAGCTCCGGTGCACCCCCCTACTGAAATTCCCCCTTAAATGTGTGACATTATTTATTCATATAACTTTCAACTTCAAAAGGAGATGGCTTGTAAAGTTCCAGCTGCAGAGAGTGTTGTCGACACTTGCAATGAGCCACACTGCATTTGAAGCTGCTCTGCACTTAGAATTGAGGGTAAAAGGTCAAACTAAGGGAAAAAGGCATTTGTAAAAACTATGGCCTAGAGAAAGATTAGTCCGCCAAGGGTGAAAACTAATTTAATATCATCCAGCCACCGTGGAAATCTGTTTTTACACATCATGATCACCGGGGAAACATCAGATCAGCATGAAATACGAGTTTTAGCGGTTTATTGAGTCAGGCCACTGTCTGTCCATCTTGGCACCGCCTCAGTCATTCCCTGTTCTATTATGTACACTGTATGATGACAATTCAGTTTATACTTTGGAGCTGAGTTTGACAATTCAACTAAAGCAGTTATCCTACAAGTATAACATATCTGTATTGAAAGAAAAGTATGAAACCCAACTTGTCATGAACACCCACAAATCAAAGTAGTCATCTAGTATTACACCCATAACCAGGTTTGTTATGCTGCTTCAATACGCACCGCAATGTCTATTTTCTATGATACTACACATTCATAGCATGACCATGGTTGAATGGAACTCGGCCAGTTCTTTGGACTGTGGTGGTGAGTTTTGTTCCTGTGTGGCTTTCAGCTTGTCACTCTACCACACAGCGATCCATATGAATGGCTGACTACAATAGATCCAGCAGACAGGAAAGCCGACCCAGTGGCCTCTTTTCTCTCCGTAGCTAGAGACAATAATACAAGAGTCCCATTGTATAATCAGCAGCACATTGATCCATGGACGTCTAGCCTGTAGCAAATGTATTAGCCTCCCAACACAGTCTCACACTTGACAGGACAAGACTATAATGAACACTTTGAAAAATACTTTTCTCATCGAGACAGAGAGAGATTTTTCTTCAGCCATTGTATGGATGTAGCCAGAAGGAAATAAAACTTTAATGATGCAATGTTGATGGAATGTCAACTGTTTCATTGCACATATAAATTCACACTTTAATGAAGCGATTTCCTGTTTTTCAATCATGTAGTGCACAACATAGTGTAGTAACAACATTCCAGTGACTGCATTGGAAAACAAACAAACAGTTGGCTCATAATGTTAATATTTTACACGATTGTTCATTCAATACTGTTACTGTTACTTGGCCATCTTGTCCTTTTTAGGCCACAAACAGGACAAAAGGCTATTTTCTATATTTTCGTGAAAAAATAAGAATTTTATGCAAGAGGGTCATAAAAAGACCTGATCCACTTTCTGCATGAAAGTCTCCATGCATGCATTTATGTGTGTATGTCTGTGTCTTATGATTACATGTTCTATTTGAAACATGTCGACCATTCATGCAAAAATACCCACAGCAGGGATGAGAAATACTCCTAGTCGGTCTTCGCAGAAAGTGACATTGAATTAATGTTGAAATAGCTACACACAAGCCGAAAATCACATGCTCAGGCTGATATGCATCTTATGAAAGAAATATCGTTCATTATTTTCATCTCAGTGCACCCCCTTCCGTGACCACAGTGACACGGTTGTGCGCTGAATAATAATAATACTGAGGATGGGACCTGATAAATGAGAGCTGATAAACCAACAACATAGCAGGCACAGAGAGAGAGGCAGAACAGCTCTGTTGGAACAGAAGAGAGGGCAGGCCATTCTGTTGCTGTTCTGTAGATATCTGTGTGGAAACAATCAAGGCTGTAGATTGTAGATCAAGGATGGCTGTTGTTTGTTTGATCACTGTTCTATAGTCTTTGACTCTAATGGAACAGGTCTCTTTCTCTCTTTCTCTCTTTGTGGATTATTATTATACTCCATGGGTTTAGCACTCACAGCCATTGGTCCTATGACTCATATTAGCGCTGTAACAAACCAATAGGACAATGTGGAAATGGATGAAACTTCATATGAATGAGTAGATACACACAAATTAAAGCATTTGTCTATCTTCTTATTTTGTACTCTATTATTCCATTGGGCTAGAATCCTCAGCTCTTTTCACACAGCTACCAGTCTTCTGATGACTCATATAGAATTAACAATGAAAAATCTAGGGCTATGGGATTGACACCTCATAAACGAATGGGTAGATACAGAGACAAATTAAAGAATATACATGTATCTAACCCTCCGCGTTAGCTCTAAACAGTGAGCTATAACACACTTGCTTATTCATTTTATGGCGTCGGCAGGGCGTGGGATGTGTAAGAAATTTGCTCTCCGCTTGTGGGGCCTGGATTTTATGTCAATAGTTCTGGAAGCATCCATCTTCTCGGGTCCACCTAAGGTCACAAGCTGCATCGTTTAGCAGCTGGTTTGCATCTGATTCCCCATGCTGAGGCCGGGACCCACAACACTGTGACTATGGCTGTGACACTTGTTCTGCCATCCAGACAGACATAGAGCCAAAGCTAGAGTCAGGGTCTCTCTCTCTCTCTCTCTCTCTCTCTCTCTCTCTCTCTCTCTCCCTCTCTCTCTCTTACAGCCGAGCTAGGAAGGTCAAGGGGGTTTGGAATGTTGTTTTATTGGCTTATACAATGTTGGGGAGATTAGTAATGCACCCATCCAATCCACCAATATTATGTTGTTGTTGTCAGCTTTAATATTGCAGATAGATTGTAACTTCCATCAATGTAATTGTCTGCATCACTTCCAGTCCCCCATATGTTTTTTTTTCTCGCAAATATATATATATATATATATATATATATATATATATATATATATATACACTACCATTCAAACGTTTGGGGTCAATTAGAAATGTCCTTGCTTTCCATGAAAACATACATTAAATGAGTTTTAATAGGAAATATAGCTAAATTAATAGGAAATGTAGTCATTGACAAGGTTTGAAATAATGATTTTTAATTGAAATAATAATTGTGTCCTTCAAACTTTGCTTTCGTCAAAGAATCCTCCATTTGCAGCAATTACAGCCTTGCAGACCTTTGGCATTCTAGTTGTCAATTTGTTGAGGTAATCTGAAGAGATTTCACCCCATGCTTCCTGAAGCACCTCCCACAAGTTGGATTGGCTTGATGGGCACTTCTTACGTACCATACGGTCAAGTTGCTCCCACAACAGCTCAATAGGGTTGAGATCCGGTGACTGTGCTGGCCACTCCATTATAGACAGAATACCAGCTGACTGCTTCTTCCCTAAATAGTTATTGCATAGTTTGGAGCTGTGCTTTGGGTCATTGTCCTGTTGTAGGAGGAAATTGGCTCCAATCAAGCGCCGTCCACAGGGTATGGCATGACGTTGCAAAATGGAGTGAAAGCCTTCCTTCGTCAAGATCCCTTTTACCCTGTACAAATCTCCCACTTTACCACCACCAAAGCACCCCCAGACCATCACATTGCCTCCACCATGCTGGACAGATGGCATCAAGCACTCCTCCAGCATCTTTTCATTTGGTCTGCGTCTCACAAATGTTCTTCTTTGTGATCCAAACACCTCAAACTTTGATTCGTCTGTCCATAACACCTTTTTCCAATATTCCTGTGTTCTTTTACCCATCTTAATCTTTTATTTTTATTGGCCAGTCTGAGATATGGATTTTTCTTTGCAACTCTGCCTAGAAGGTCAGCATCCCGGAGTCGCCTCTTCACTGTTGACGTTGAGACGGTGTTTTGCGGGTTTTGCGGGTACTATTTAATGAAGCTGCCGGTTGAGGACCTGTGAAGCGTCTGTTTCTCAAACTAGACAATCTAAGGTATTTGTCCGTTTGCTCAGTTGTGCAGCGGGGCCTCCCACTCCTCTTTCTATTCTGGTTAGACCCAGTTTGCGCTGTTCTGTGAAGGGAGTAGTACACAGGGTTGTACGAGATCTTCAGTTTCTTGGCAATTTCTCGCATGGAATAGCCTTAATTTCTCAGAACAAGAATAGACTGACGAGATTCAGAAGAAAGTTATTTGTTTCTGGCCATTTTGAGCCTGTAATCGAACCCACAATTGCTAATGCTCCAGATACTCAACTAGTCTCAAGAAGGCCAGTTTTATTGCTTCTTTAATCAGCACAACAGTTTCCAGCTGTGCTAACATAATTGCAAAAGGGTTTTCTAATGATCAATTAGCCTTTTAAAATGATAACTTGGATTAGCAAACACAACGTGCCATTGGAACACAGGACTGATGGTTGCTGATAATGGGCCTCTGCACGCCGTTTCCAGCTACAATAGCCATTTACAACATTAATAATGTCTACACTGTATTTCTGATCAATTTGATGTTATTTTAATGGACATTTTTTTTTTTTTTCTTTCGAAAACAAGGACATTTCTAAGTGACCCCAAATTTTTGAATGTTAGTGTACATACAAAATATATTTACCTTTATTACTTTCCAACCCCACCACCCCTTCCCTAATTGGAGTAAACTAGTGAACAACAACGCTTAGTCCTCTACTTCCAGCTTATACATACTATATACATTTTATGGACAATAATTAAATGTGTTTGTTTTTACTCCAGAACTTCCTCTACCCTCAACCCCTCCGATCATCTTCATGATGTCCATCTACATGCCATATCTTTCTAACTGTGCTCTTTCACAATTAACTTAACTTATAAACAAATCCCTTGACATGTAACAATGTACATGTAGATATTGTATCTAATACGCAAAGACAACATGGTGAATAGTGCTGGCAGATCTTCTCTGTCGTATTCATAAATGAAAAAGAGCTATTTATTTGCATGAAGCCAGGTTTTAGTCAGGATTTAACTACAGCTCGAAATATTAGCAAACAAACAACTATATATTTATGGTGTTGTGCGTCTTTGATTTGTCCTTTTCATGTCTGCACAACATTTCAGACGTTCAAGACATCACTGTCATCCAACTTAATGTTAATTGTTTATCTACATATGTATGTACATTTAACGATATTGCTATTTTTATCCATTTAATGTCAGCTAAGATGCGCAAATGAACATTTCCTTCATATACAGTTAATTTGCTCTGAGGTTTTTGGCATGTACATTAACAAAGAAGCAAATGCAGAACATACATTACCCAACTGCATTGCCAAAACATTACCCATAGCTGTTCCCTATTTCTGAAAATTAGATTTCCCTCAAACAAATCCCTACTACCTAACTCTTACATTATGTGTCACTAACCCCGTTTACAACTGGTGCTAACCTACATCCTTTGTCCTGATCTTGTCCACAATTTGATTGTGCCCACATTTTAAGACAGGTATATACGATTAAAAGAGTCATCGTTATCTGATTGTGATCCTCCTGACCCCCTCCGGAGGTAGTCAGGGACCCATTGTATCTGGATATCAATCAAGTGTAAACAGATTTGGATGGTTAAGCCATTTAAATAATCATTATACTGGTCTCTAAAATCATTGACAGGTAGGACCATTGACTTAAATGGCAACAATAATTGTCTTAAAATAAATGAATATTATTTTGAAAGAATATCTGTAAAAGAATCTGCGTACAGGGAGGCACCACGAAATCTGGTCACAATGCGGACACAGTGGACGGATAAGAGACTTTTAGTACCATGTGTAGATGCGACAAGTCTCAATCAGATAGTGATTGGATCATATTGATCAAATCTCAAAACCCACATGTTAGCACAAGGTGTAAACCAGGCTACTCACTCTAACTCAATATGATCACATACAAAATAACCAGAATAATATCCTATTTGTTGCATGGTCAATTGGATTTAGCTTGACTACAAGGCATGGCCCAGTTATAATGCTCCCATGGCTGTACCAGTATACTACAGTATGTTGGAGGGAGTGCCAATGGAAGCAGTGAAGGAGCAGCCTTCACATGTCTCTGGCTCTCTGGTTGAGATTGCACTGCATTCCTCTGGGGATCATTCGTGTTGTGAAATTGAAGTGCCGCATCGGAATATACATTATTATTTCCCTCCCTCCCTCCTGTGGGGGTTAAACAATGAACACGATCTGTACATCAAGACGATGGGCGGAAGAGGAGGTGTGCCTGTAGATGAGAGGAGCGATGGAGAAGACATCCTCAACGGTTTCCTGTACTGGTACATTTACAGCACAGCAGTTAAAAGGTGAAACTGTCTAAGAAGGGGGAAACTGTCTAAAGCACATTTGGGTGGGGGTTGTACCATGTACCTCTACTGTAACATATGGAACAGAAAATGACACTATGCACCTTCACTAATGGTATGAGAGGAGGAGCAAGCTGATTTAAAGCAGAAAGCTTATATCATATCAATAGACCAAGCCTCTTTCATTAGCCTACTAGCTCATCAAAGCGACTAGCTAGCCAAAGTGTGTCAGTCTGCTTTTGGCAACAGCCTCCATTGTTTGACAAAGCCCCGAGCATAAGAAAACTATTTTCATTAGCCCAGTGAGTCAGCATCAACCACATCCGTTCCTGCGGGGGCCAGACCATACTTAGCACAGCGGTGGGGAAAGGAGCTCTGAGCTGGCATACTTTAGAGGTTAAATCTGAATGTTAACACACACAAAAGGAACCACATGAAAACCCCAACCTGACATCTGAGATTGAAAACCTCAATGTTAAATGAAGTGACCTACTGTATGGTGAACCAAATCCGACTCAGCTCTAGCTATGAACTTTACCCCTACTTCCTAGGCAGTGGTGGAAAAAGTACCCAATTGTCATACTTGAGTAAAAGTAAAGATACCTTAGTAGAAAATGACTCCAGTAAAAGTGAAAGTCACCCAGTAAAATCCTGCTTGAGTAAAAGTCTAAAAGTATTTAGTTTTAAATACACTTAAGTATCAAAAGTAAATGTAATTGCTAAAATATACTTAAGTATCAAAAGTAAAAGTATAAGTCATTTCAAATTCCTTATATTAAGCAAACCAGACGGCACCATTTTCTTGTTTTTTATTTATTTACGGATAGTTAGGGGCACGTTCCAACACTCAGACGTCATTTACAAACGAAGCATGTGTTTAGTGAGTCCACCACATCAGAGGCAGTAGGGATGACCAGGGATGTTCTCGTGATAAGTGTGGGAATTAGACCATTTTCCTGTCCTGCTAAGCATTCAAAGTGCAACAAGTACTTTTGGGTCAGGAAAAATGTATGGAGTAAAAAGTACATAATTTTCTTTAGGAATGTAGTGAAGTAAAAGTAAAAGTTGTCAAAAATATTAATAATAAAGTACAGATACCCACAAAAACTACTTAAGTAGTACATTCAAGTATTTTTACTTAAGTACTTTACACCACTGTTCCTAGGGAATTGAAAATAACCCACTGGGCACACCACGTCATTTCAATGTGGACAATTGGGTAATATTCGGTTGAGACTTTGATCAATGAGATTACAACCTATATTCACCCACTCAAAAAGACAGCCAAATGTTAGTTGAATTCCCAATGTGTTATCGTCATGCTTTCAACCATCTAAAAGCACAACCAAATTCTAATGACAAAACATTATCCGATTTTTGGTTTAGTTGTCACCCAAATGTCCATTTAAAAGTACAGTAAAGTTCAAATGGGAATATAATGTCAGATATTTTATTTATTTATACAACAGATTAATGTGTTACTTATCACTGTCCTTAATCTAATAGCAGAACCAAATGACCTGGATTGCAATTGAGATTACATTAAAAGTACACAAGGATCTCCAGAGGGTGGTGCGGTCTGCCCAACGTATTACCGGGGGCAAACTACCCGCCCTCCAGGACACCTACAGCACCCGATGTCACAGGAAGGCCAAAAAGATCATCAAGGACATCAACCACCCGAGCCACTGCCTGTTCACCCCGCTATCATCCAGAAGGCGAGGTCAGTACAGGTGCATCAAAGCTGGGACCAAGAGACTGAAAAACAGCTTCTATCTCAAGGCCATCAGACTATTAAACAGCCATCACTAGCACATTAGAGGCTGCTGCCTATAGACATATACTAGAAATCACTGACCACTTTAAGAAATGGAACACTAGCCACTTTTATAATGTTTACATATCTTGCATTACTCATCTCATATGTATATACTGTATTCTATACTATTCTACTGTATTTAGTCCATGCCGCTCTGACATCGCTCGTCCATATATGTATATATTCTTAATTCATTCCTTACTTAGATTTGTGTGTATTGGGTATATGTTGTGAAATTGTTAGATATTACTTGTTAGATATTACTGCACTGTCGGAGCTAGAAGCACAAGCATTTCGCTACACCCGCAATAACATCTGCTAAACATGTGTATGTGACCAATACAATTTTATTTTATTTTATTTGCTTTGAAGTATATGGAGTACATGGAGTGGAGTGATCAATGCCGTTCGAGATTCTGCGCAGATCTCTACAGACCCGTGACGACCTATGCATGCTATCTTGAACATGCACACTTTATACGATTACATAATATACATTTACAGTAACCTCAAAATGTGGCCATGTTACTCTTTTTAAGGTTGAATCTGAGCAACTGCCTTAATCCCATTCTTTAACTTTTTTTTTACGTAAATCCAACAATTTGTTAACTTGTCGACAAGTTAATAGGCTATTTATTATATTTCAAAAGTGATACTCAATTGTGTTTAGTTGTCAACGCAACCAAATATCAACATTTGAAGGAGATTTATCTTCTGATTAGATAATTCCTTCCATCTGTGCCACTGTCTGACATTAATTCCAGTTTGTCTACAAATTCATAATTTATATGTTGGATTCAAGTCTCCATCTCAACCAAAAATCTAAGTAAGACTAAATCAAATCAAATCAAACTTTAAATCCACTTTAAGTCAACTTTGATTTGATTTAGTAAATTTTTTTTAAATTAGATGTTTGGTTGAGATGGAGACTTGATCCAAAATAGCAATTATTAATTTGAAAACAAACTGGAATTAAAGCCAGACTAAGTCAGTGGCACAGATGGAACTATCCAAGCAGGAGATACATCTCCTTCAAATATTGATATTTGGTTGGGTTGATAACCAAACACAATTCAATATCAGTAAATATCATTACATTTGATCAACCAGAGCTTGAAACCCTAGGCCTATGTATTGTCTAATTTTTGTTGATTTCTGGGTTGAATTTAAGCTAGCTGTTGATGACTTTGCAAATGCTATATAGTCCTAAATAGCATCATTGATGATATATGAAAGATAGATTATGGTCTACGCTAGTTGCATTGGCTCGCAAAACTACCTCTAACTTCCTTCATACTGGATACAGAGACATACAAATGGGTCCATGAGTTCATCTGACTATGGGGAAGTAGATAAAGGCCTGATTGCCAAAATCCCAAAGTATCCCTTTAAGTGGAGATCATTCTCACTATAGCGCATTGGTAACAGTCAGTGACAAATATCAAAGCTGGGCTTGGTTAAAACCCTGGATGGGAGACCAAAGGGTAGCTGTAGATAAATAAATTATCCAGTAGGAGGTGCTGCCCAGACAATTTTTTATTCTTCTGATAGTGGATATAATGTTGAAGATCTAACATTGTTTTAAAGGTACAAATTCAACATATTTTATACAAGGTTTGTCTATGTTGAAATTTGGTTATCATGATGACATAATCCTGTGGTTACAATTTTACCCTCAAAACAGCAGTTTACATTGATTACTTTTTTCAGTTGGTACCCAGTGGGAACTTACTTCAAGGGAATGTGGGTGTATTAGTACATTATTGGATATGTGATATATGCACTTTGCAGTTTAGAAATAACTAAATAATAAACTGAGTAGGATCCTGTAGATGGTGCTACTGGGGAGTTAGCTAGTGACATTAAGAAACCTGTGTCATATAGAGGAACAATAAAGTTTTAACAATTAATACAGTATATCTGATATAAGACTTGCAATAAGCAAACACAGAGCAGTTAGTTACCAGTTAAAAGACAGGGAATAATTACCTCTGCTGAAAAATAAAAGCCAACTAAGGTTCAAAAGACCACCAATTATGATATTATTTCATTGTATTCCATAGCAGGACTTCCAAACCAACTCCATGCCCTGAAGAATTCGGGCTGTTTTGGAGGCAAAGGGTGGTCCGACCCAGTACCAGATTGGTGTACCTAGGCTATTCTAGATATTGCATCTCTATATTTCAACCAGAAAACTCAAATTCACTCAAGTACACTCATGCATGGCTACTCGTATTTATTGTAAACAAACATTTACAACAAACTGAAATTAAATTAAACCTGAAATACATATTCCTCCTCTTGGTAAAAAAAGGTACAATCAAAATGTATTCATCAATAGCTACTTTCTTGTACAATAGGTTATGTAATTCATAATCCAATTAGAACTGAGAAACAATGCTGAGTTGGAGGAATAAACAAATAAATAAAGAGACAGTCGTTAGCTCCAAAATTGGCATTTTATTCGGATGGTTGGGGTCAGAGATGTATAATTTGTATTCCAGTACATACGATTATCCACAAAGCTTCAGACAAAAACCTTTTCCAGTCTTAAAGCTGATTCAGTAATTAGTGCCAATGGTGCAACAACATCCCACCCATCCCCTTTTTGGTACAAATTAAAACAGTTGTGCTGACAAGATTGCTATTTTTTATTTTTATTTTTTCAATTGTTTTTCTTCATTTTATACAAAAGACTTAACTTCTACACATTTAATGTCACACGGTTGTAATTTTTTTTGCTTTGTAAATACATTTTGGAAATAACATTTTTTCATACTTTTTGTTGTCGTGAAAAGATAAAAACATGCAAAAACTTTAAGTTGTAGTCCAAATTATACATTTACAAGTTCAGAACTTTTTGCACTTCTTCATAGACTACAGAAGAAGAAAAGAATACATGTACACACATTGTCTTTACCGTGAAGTAAAAGTTGAACGTACCAGATGATGACTAAGGCAAATGAAGTGTACATGGATTAGAACAAAATAAACAATTGTTGTTTTTGTAAAATACTACACCACTTCAGAAATAAAGGAAAAAAAAACATATTCCGCTACAAAAGTATTACTTATGACTCCCTTTATTTGCAACCAGCTGCATAAGTTAATTTTTTGTGTGAACAAAAAACTTAATTTCTAGCCTACTGTACAGTGCTGTTCTCAGTTGATTCTCCCCATTGAAGCTAATAAAGGATCCTTCATCATCTTTCATCTTTGTAATTCACTTAAATAATCATTGTTCAACAAACAGCAGTATCGTGTAATCAAAAAAAGCTTGTAGAAGCATACCATAGTTTAACATACTTTCTTATGTTTTGAAATCACTCCAAAAGTCAGTACCATTAAAGCCTTGAACATAAAACTAATCATTCAGATCCCAAAAATGTACAAAAAGGCACATTATATCCCAGTGCTTCTGTACTGTGAAATTCAAGTGTAATTGAGCACGCTCAATATCAACGATCCAAACAGTGACAGTTCACCAATGTTCCCTCCCCTTCTCCAAAACTGGACTGCACTTCAGCCTATGCCTAATCCTTCAACAAGCATATGTATGCGTAGACTACAACAATAAGCCTAGATTGGTTGTTTTGTGAAAATATTTCAGAATTATGTTTACATTTTTGGAACTTTTCTGTCATTGTTCCTGTCACCACTCTTTCAGGGGAATATCGGTAATCAGAAGCTGTCCACATCCATTGAGAGGAAAACAAAATATATTTTATATTTTCCTGGGTTCACCATTCTTTGTCATCTTGTTGTATAGGTCTTGCACATCCTGTGTCCTAGTCGTCGCTCCCTCCGTACATGTCTGCGAGTTTTCTGAAGCGAGGGCCCCAATCGTTGAGGTAATCGTAGTCCTGGTCCCCTCCGCTGCTGGAGGAGTTGAGAGAGCTTAGGGAGCCAGCTGTAGAGCCACTGCCTTCATAGTCGAACACCAGCAGGGAGTCGTAGGGCGGGGCTGTGGGGTCGTTGTCCGCTGCCTTAAGTCCCTGGATGGACGGGAGGAAATAAAAAAACACAGTTAGATGAGTGAGGAGATTAAGGCCAGCCAGTCCACCATGACCAAACCCTGTCTGACAACAGCTATAAGACACCATTCACATTCACAGACATGTTCTTATCCCCTACTTCCACCTAAACAGGCTAATATTAACAGGCTAGCATTTTCCTAATGTTTTCCTCCCTTCTACATGTTTAGAAAATCAGGTCCTTTTCATGGATTAAGAACGGCTCTAATTTCCCTCTGTGTGTCCGTCTGCAGTGAAGCGTTTTGGCTTTGATTCTCCCTGATGTTTCTGGCATGCAGGATTATCCAGGACTTTATCAAAAACTGAGATTAAGCATGACAGCCTGACCAAATGCCTCAGCTCACTGGAAGGCTGCCACTGATGACTTAGCCTGGCCCTCCCCCCTCCTCAACCCTCCATCACTCCCCTGTCCACAGGTGCTGCCTGAGGGGCTTGGAGGGCTGAGAGGAGGAGATCACTGTAGTGGCACTGACAATATGCCAGCTATCCCCACCACACTCTGGACCCTGGTACAGTACTACATGCACACTCCATTTCATGTGTTCAAGTATTGCTCCCCAAAACTAGGAAGGAAGTGCTGAGCAACATTGTCTTTGTGTGTGTGTGTGTATGTTCCAGTAGTGTGTGTTCCAGAGGGTGGGGTGCGATGGTGGTGGTTTCCATTTTGAAGATTGTACTTAGCATTACCAGAAGCTCTCGTAGCAGCGTGAGAGGTCCTTATGGATTGCTATTGATTTCCAAGCCCATTCCTTAACGGTACTCTAGAGACTTGATGGATTGCTAATCTAGCACAGGAAATGTGCTTTGGCCATGAAGAGCATTGGGCCCAGGCCCGATTCCAACCTCTTCTCACTGCCAGTGAGAACATCTAACAAATAATAACTGAATTAAAAGAAACAGAGCACAACACATAGAAACAAACGAGCCACTAGGCTCATTGGAAACATCAGAGATTTATTTCCATTTTGCTCTCTCTCTCTCTCTCTCTCTCTCTCTCTCTCTCTCTCTCTCTCTCTCTCTCTCTCTCTCTCTCTCTCTCTCTCTCTCTCTCTCTCTCTCTCTCTCTCTCTCTCTCTCTCTCTCTCTCTCTCTCTCTCTCTCTCTCTCTCTCTCTCTCTCTCTCTCTCTCTCTCTCTCTCTCTCTCTCTCTCTCTCTCTCTCTCTCTCTCTCTCTCTCTCTCTCTCTCTCTCTCTCTCTCTCTCTCTCTCTCTCTCTCTCTCTCTCTCTCTCTCTCTCTCTCTCTCTCTCTCTCTCTCTCTCTCTCTCTCTCTCTCTCTCTCAAAAGGATAGATTGAAACAAAGTGCCCAGATGCTTAGTGATTATTTTCCACTTCTTAGCCTTTGTTGAATGTTTGCTCAGGGCTGTGGCACTGATAATTTGGTGGGAAATATGACAGATGGATCGTTCATTACAATTACAGCCATCACTGCTCCGATGGATAGAGCGCCATGCGGCACAACCACCCACCCCACTGGTAGTGTGACAAGGTTAGCCAATCACAGAGCTTTGCCCTCCTAATTACATTAAAACTGAGTCATCCACTGTGTGAGAGAGACTATCGTCCATCTTAAGAAAATATTGTGCTGCCCTGTCCTCCCCTGACTTCACCCACTGATCCACTGCTCACAATACAGGTCTCTTATTGAATTGAATAACATCCTATTCAGAGATTTGCAGGGTAAGTTTCTCTGTTCATTTCCCCCTGATTAGATACAAACTGTAGTATTGTCACTGTGAATATGGGGGTTCAGAGTGTAACACAGTGTTGAAATGTTGACTTGAAATACTTTTCCCCCAATAACACTTTATTTGAACCTTCAATCTGTGTGAACTTTTTGTCCAGAGCCTGTGGCCAACAAAAGGTTATGTAAGGTGAGGCTTATTTCCCAAACATTACCTCCCTGAGTGGGAACAGACTAAAAGCTGAATAATAGACTATTGTTTGGCCACTCCGAGAGGCTAAATTCTTGGGCGGATTTGAGACCTATGCTTAAATTTTAACTCCCCATTTTTTTATTAACTGCCAAATGCTCTGTGGGCATGGGGTTGTGTGCGCACTCCAGACTTTGAGCCCAGACACATCACCCCAGCCCCACGCCCACCCCACTCCACCCTGAGCAACCAGGTCAGATTCCAACCCCAATGAAGAAGGCATAAACCAGCTGCCAGCAGGGGGCAGTGGATAGAATCTACGATGACCACCTGTGTGTGTGTGTGTGTGCGTGTGTGTGTGTGCGTGTGTGCATGTGTGAGCGTGCGTGCATGTGTATGTGATGGGAAACAGGCTGACATGTACTGCCTGTAATGTGGATGTCTAGGTCAGGATGCTCTGGCCCACAACATCCTGCTGTCCTTGTACAGAAATAATACATAAAACAGCAGACCTGTCTCTGCTCCAATAAGTGTTGCAGCTTTTTTACACACTGGGCAAAACACTCAAACTCACTCTATATAAATTGAACTGACAAGAGCATTAAGTGTATTCAGGAATTTTCTGAGAGAGCGAGGGAGGGGTAGTGGGAGAGATATAGCGCGAGTAGGGGAGTTCTAATCTAAAAACATGGGAATAGGCCAAAAACTGGGGGAGACAGAGAAAGAGAACTCAATTTTTAATACAGTGAATGTCTTGTCTGTTGGAGCTGGTGAAAAATACATGACCGTCCAGTTCATTTTACATCCCACCTTCAACGCTGGAGTCAATGGTGCCCTGAGGCAAGCGAGGCCATGAAGGAACAGAACAGGGCACCTCTATGGAAAGGCAATGTGCTGTTCTCTTTCTCATCCCACTAGATCTCTACAGAGAGACGTCTAAAACTATTACCCCAGCCGATTCTGCTGCACAGCTAAGAGAAACACAATTCTCTCCAAGTGAACTCTCTTTGAATACTCATAATATTATAATTACATGTGTGGATTTAGTTCACTTAAATTGGACACATTATAAATACCCCCCCCTTCTGTAAAATAAATTGAACACCCTCCCCCCTCATAGAATTAACTCTAAATAATGTTAACGACCACAGATAACAATAACTGTAGCGACCCTGTGTTTATAAACGTGGATATCGACTTTGCCACTTCAGCATGTTTTTGTGGCACAGTCGATGCCACGCAGGGCTACGGGCCAAAAGGTTGAGGGTTCGCCGACCATCACAGACGAGCTCACTCTCCCTGCCTGTTTCATTACACTACGATCAGAGCCGGCTGCAGACAATGATAATTATATAAAATATATGCAACAAATTTTCCAGCAACAGGTTTCTGTGCCAATGTACCACACAACCAATAAACAAAGCATACCAACATCGGGCACTTCAATATCATAGTTTGCATTTTCAACACCACAATAAATAGACTATGTCAATCTGGACAAACAGAACATACATCCCTCCTTACCGTGTACCCAGTACCGAAGGCTTGGCTTGACAATCTCCGAATGTCATTAAAATTTTGGTGTTTTGTAACAGATGTCTCTTTCCATTCATCACAGTTTGGATTGCACAGTTTGGATTGGTTGATTTTTTATTTTTGTCAGTAAAAAAAAATATGCATATATACACAAAGATTTTTAAAGTGACCGGGATTGCACAATAAAGTCGGGGACTTATTTCCATTGTGGTCCCTATTTTTTTTTACATAAATAAATCTACAATTACATAGATACAGACACATTACACACATGCTCAACCTCCAGATAAGTATGAGGGGGGAGTTTAAGTACAATTCTTACAAGCTTGTTTGGCTGGTAGCTTATTTTTTAGATGTTTGGGGCTGTTGGTGAACCATGATGTGCAGTCATAATCAAAGTGACACTGGACTAGCGCACTTGCCAGAGTCTTTAGGGTGTCTATAGCTAGGATTCCATCCAATTGCGACAGATTTTCATGCAAATATTCTAGAATCTTCATAAAAACAGTATGGCATTTCAGTTTCCTTTAGGATAATTTGGCGCTGGACAACATGACAGGGAAGATTTTAATTTACCGGACATTTGAGAAATTGAATGGACATCAATATGCATTCAGATCCGACCTGGTGCAGCCAGCCCTATCAATAAACAAGGGATGTTGGCCAAATGAGCCACATTTACGTGACCTTAAAAACAGCCTATAACAAATTACAAAAAAACAATTCCTTGTGTTTCGATGTGTAGCATATGCAAAACTATATAGCCAATTCTTTATTGGTTTTTAGGCTACTTTCCTAAAACAATAATTGTTCATTTTATGGTTCAGCTGTCAGAGATTTGAGCACTAAATGTATCAGGGCATTGCATGCATAGGCCTATAGGCTTAGGTGTCCACTGTATGATATTTATATATATATATATATTTTGTTAATTTTCTATCAGAATATTTTGTATAAAGATAAGCATTATATTGTTAGATTATAGGAGTAACTTTGGTAGGCCTGAAACAGTCTTCCTCACCTCAGGTTCAACTGCCGGAGTCAGTTGAAGCGCCAGGGCGCACTGCCTTCACAGCATAGGCCTGCAGCAGCTAACGCTTAATAATAGCCACACCATACCAAACCTTCACAAATGTTTCTAAACGTTTATTAGGATAATATCAAAAGTAAGTCAAGCCATTGTTTATAGAGAAAATATGAATAGAACAGTGAATGTAAACCTGTGCCCAATAAAAAACCACACAACCCTCCCCAAAGCAAAAAATTCAGTTTGACAACCCTCCCCTAAATGTTGATCTGTCCCTAAGGAAACACGGTACAGGCAGTTGTAAAAGCAAAAGGGAAAATTAATGAAATACATTTCCCATTAACCTTTCATGTCTGTATGCGTCTGTTCTGTTTCAATCAATACTTCCATGAGTACAGGGAGCGAGATTAGCTAAATATACCTGAGCTAAATTCAAATGTGAAGCTTGCATCATCTGTTCAACTGCTTTCCTTTATTTTGAAGCATTCACTTCATTAAATGAAATATTCTTACCTCTACCCCTTACCCCAACCATGACCTTTAGAGTGTTTATGAAATCATTCTCTAAATCTTCCTGTGGCATTATTCTAGATGCAGATGTTTAACCGTGAGAAGATTAGTGTGTTTGTTAATTGTTTATTTTTTTACCTCGTTGATGAAGTCTCCGATGTCCCCGGGGTGCGGGGCTGCTGACCTTATGGGGTACTTGGGCTCGGGGTGCAGCGGCCTCTCGTCCATACGCCGGATCCCCACAGGCTTGATGGTGTCCGGCTCTATTGTGTCGGGCTGCTGGAGCTGGCTCAGGTCGTAATCCTGGAGGGGAGGGGGAGAGGAGGGACAGATGGGTGTCAGCAAGGAGCCAGAGACAAGTGAAGATCCACACAGAGCTGGGGAGAGGAGCTTGGCATGGGCATAACCCCCCACCCAGAACCAGATCCATACACACATGGGCAGAACTCCTTACCTAGACCAATACACACATGGGAAGAACTCCCTACCTAGACCAATACACACATGGCCAGAACTCCCTACCTAGACCAATACACACATGGGCAGAACTCCTTACCTAGACCAATACACACATGGGAAGAACTCCCTACCTAGACCAATACACACATGGCCAGAACTCCCTACCTAGACCAATACACACATGGGCAGAACTCCCTACCTAGACCAATACACACATGGGCAGAACTCCCTACCTAGACCAATACACACATGGCCAGAACTCCCTACCTAGACCAATACACACATGGGCAGAACTCCCTACCTAGACCAATATACACATGACCAGAACTCCCTACCCAGACCAATACACACATGGGAAGAACTCCCTACCGAGACCAATACACACATGGGTAGAACTCCCTACCTAGACCAATACACACATGGGCAGAACTCCCTACCTAGACCAATACACACATGGCCAGAACTCCCTACCTAGACCAATACACACATGGGCAGAACTCCCTACCTAGACTGTTACACACACAGTCAAAAGTTTGGACACACCTACTCATTCCAGGGTTTTTCTTAATTTTTACTATTTTCTACATTGTAGAATAATAGTGAAGACATCAAAACTATGAAATAACACATATGGAATCATGTAGTAACCAAGTGTTAAACAAATCAAAATATATGTTTCAATTTAAGTCCATATTATAGCAAGAACAGCTCAAATAAGCAAAGAGAAACAACAGTCCATCATTACTTTAAGACATGAAGGTCAGTCAATACGGAACATTTCATGAACTTTTCAAGTTCCTTCACGTGCAGTCGCAAAAACCATCAAGCGCTATGATGAAACTGGCTCAAATGAGGACCGCCACAGGAAAGAAAGACCCATAGTTACCTCTGCTGCAGAGGATAAGTTCATTAGAGTTACCAGCCTCAAAAATTGCAGCCCAAATAAATGCTTTCACAGAGTTCAAGTAACAGACACATCTCAACATCAACTGTTCAGAGGAGACTGCGTGAATCAGGCCTTCATGGTCCAATTGCTGCAAAGAAACCGCTACTAAAGGACACCAAGAAGAAGAAGAGACTTGCTTGGGCCAAGAAACACAACCAATGGACATTAGACCGGTGGAAATCTGTCCTTTGGTCTGATGAGTCCAAATTTTAGATTTTTGGTTCCAATCACCGTGTCTTTGTGAGACGCAGAGTAGGTGAACGGATGATCTCCGCATGTATGGTTCCCACCGTGAAGCATGGAGGAGGAGGTGTGATGGTGTGGGGGTGCTTTGCTGGTGACACTGTCAGTGATTTATTTCGAATTCAAGGCACACTTAACCAGCATGGCTACCACAGCATTCTGCAGCGATACACCATCCCATCTGGTTTGCGCTTAGTGGGACTATCATTTGTTTTTCAACAGGACAATGACCCAACACACCTCCAGGCAGTGTAAGGGCTATTCGACCAAGAAGGAGAGTAACGGAGTGCTGCATCAGATGACCTGGCCTCCACAGTCACCTGACATCAACCAAATTGAGATGATTTGGGATGAGTTGGACCGCAGAGTGAAGAAAAAGCAGCCAACAAGCGCTCAGCATATGTGGGAACTCCTTCAAGAATGTTGGAAAAGCATTCCAGGTGAAGCTGGTTGAGAGAATGCCAAGAGTGTACAAAGCTGTTATCAAGGCAAAGGGTGGCTACATTGGAGAATCTGAAATATAATTTGTTTAACACTTTTTTGGTTACTACATGATTCCATATGTGTTATTTCATAGTTTTGATGTCTTCACTATTATTCTACAATGTAGAAAATAGTACAAATAAAGAAAAACCTTTGAATGGGTAGGTGTGTCCAAACCTTTGACTGGTACTGTATATCTGAGTGGGGTGGCAGCGTCTACATAACTGTGCATTGTTGTTACTGTTGCTACCCTGCATCATTAGAGCTAAAAATCCTATCAATGGGTGGACTTTAGACTGTTGGTCTAAGTATTACCACTTAGACAGTTAGCTGCATTTAACAATGTCCAGCTTCGGGGTCAAGGCTAAGGAACATAGCATCAGTCGACAACCCACTTGCAATAGAGCGGTGTTCTTCTGGAAGAGTGTGCAGGAAACTGTTCTGCTCTAATCAGGCCCCAGACACGGAATGGCGGATATGCATAAGCCATTACTAATCCTATTAACATTGCCAAGGCAACCTGACTGGCTCGCCGTTTGGTTTGTGCAGTGTCACAGGAGGAGAGAGAAGCAGGGGACAGAGCTGCAGAGAGAAGTTGACAGAGAGAGAAAGAAATGGAGAGAGAGGTGGCGAGAACAAGAACGAGAATGAGAGAGAAAGAGAGAGAGATGGAGAGCCATGGTGCGTTGTGATGTGGATGAGAAGACAGCAGTGAGGAGCTGGACTGATATGCTATCAGAGAGGATATGATGGAGAGAATGCCATGGGAGAATAGCTGTGTGCTTAATAAGCGTGAATGATGGAGTGTCCTTCTTTAGCAGATTTTCAGTAATCCATCCATCTCTAATATCCCCCTTCAATATTGTCCCTGCTCGCTTGCACACATAACTATGCACACACACACGTGCGCGCACACAAGCTTACACACACTCGCGGACACACAAATCCTAAGTGAGTATGCATGTCTAAAGATGGACAAATAAACACAAATACAGTAGATGACTTAAATACAAACATATAAATCGACACAAACACAAACACAGACACAACTACACATGTCGACACTCCAGTCCAGACACTCTTATAAACACGTATCTTACTTACTTACTTAGGCCTTTGTATTCCTTGTGGAACATAGGCCTACACATGTATCATGTTAATCTAGATTTAAACAAATGGATAATCTAAACAGACAGATTGACAGTGCACGTAAAACTAAAATTCCATGGGGAATCACCATGTCCCCTCTGGTTGACTGAAAGGGTCTGTCTGGAAGGGGACAATGGCAGTCATACATTCCAGAGCAGGATGCCATGTGTCCCCTCCAGCCTCCTCCTCCTCCCAGCCCACCTCCCTGTGACCCTTCTAGGACGTTCCACAGGGCCATCCCAGAGGTCAGAGCTTAGAGACAGAGAACTGCACCATATCATTACAGCCACATAGCCACAACTGGATAATGACGACATGCTATGCACTCAAGGGCACCATTCTTCACACATTACAGCCCCAAGCACCAACACACTGACATATCGTTTCCCCTGCCACGCCCGGACAACACATTGAATCACCAACATTGTGGCTGGACATTCCAAAGCAAAGGCCCCCACTTGATCCTACAATGGGTGGAGGTGGACAGTAAACAACAACAATATTGGATACACAAACTCCTCACGTAAGGGGAAGAATTTGTTAGGCCATATTTTCACTTCGAATATCTATTTAATATTCTGCTTGAAGCAAAGGTTTGACTGACGATGGCCCTGGTCTGCACCTATTGACTGACTCTGTGCCCTCCCTCCAAGAGGGAGACTTTAACAACAGGTTGTTGTTTTCCTCTCTTTTTGTCTTTTCACAACTGAATGAGGAATTAGGACACCTGCTGTGGTTGCATAAACAGGTTTGTTCTGTCAAGACAAAATAGTCTGGTGGTAATTGAATAAAAGTGTCTTTAAGCTATTATGTTTGTGTGGCCTCAAAAAATAAGCATTTCCATCTGTATTTGGAACAACTATATCATATACAGCTTTCCTCTGTGGTCCTTTGAAAAACTTGACAAAGACGTGCTTCAGTTTGAGATTGCATTTATGAGCAGGCAGGGCTAGAAAACACTCATTACAATGGCGTTTCTCTATCAAGTTACAAAACTTTAACTTCCACAGAAGTTTCTGGAATTGGATATTCTTTCCACACCACATTATTCTTCACTTCCCACACAGCCAGTGAGCAAGGGGCAGATCAGCTGTCTCCTCTTGGTAGAATGAGTGCCCCACGGACTAATAAAAACCCAGGCAATGGCAGTCAGAAACTACAATAATATACTCAGAGAGCGCCGAGCGGCCAATGGTCTGACACTTCAATTTCCTCCCCAGCGGGAGAGATAGGGAGAACAGAGGTGAGGCATTATATAGTCCACATCACTGGGACAGTCCGGTTAATTTTTTACCCAACACACACCACCGACTGACTGACTTCCAGATTCCATAGACAAGACCATTTCCTTCTGACATCCAGCCCTCCTCCTCCACTCAGAATTCAGATTTTCTTTAGATAAATCTGAATTCTGTTACCCCCCCCCTTCTACAGTCTTTGTGGAGTGTTATATCACAGTGTCTTCAGAAATCACTGTGCGTGCGTGTGTGTGTATGTCTCCCTCCTAACCAATCGCTGGCAGATGTGTAATGGTTTCCCAGTCATATCGTTACCTTTAGATGGAGCTTAATTATTACACAGTAGCAGATGTCTGTCTCCAAATTACATTATCCCTGCAATTACCAGCCTCAGAGGCCAATTTAGGACTGAACACTGCTACCACCTCACACTCATCTCCAGTCTACACTACCTATGCCAGTGTGTGGAGTCCCTCACAGAATGGGCCCATGGCATGAACACATTTGTAGAAGATATTAACAGACATTTACGAAATGATTCCATTGAATTAACTGAAGTTCATTATAATAAGTGCGGTTTTATGTGTATATATGAGGATGTCTTGTGTGTGTGTCTGTGTGTATGTGAGTGTGTGTTACTCCACCTGGTCCTCCTCTCCACCTCCCTCCTCGTCGTACTTCAGGATGTTGTCTCTGACGTCGTCCTCCGGGTCAATGAGCAGCTGCTTGGCCTGACGCTCCTTATCACGACGCTTCATCCATACCACAAACAACAACACCAGAACTACAGAAGGAGGGAGGGAGGGAAAGAGTGAGAGAGATCCCATATTACAAAACATAATAACTGACATATTTTGTATACACATGTAATCCAATCCATAATTTAGAGCTTGCCTCGAGCCTGATCTGGGTTATCTTTTGGGTAATCCTGAAATAATCTACTTGTATCTCTTGGGCATGATGTTTAGCTCCCTTCATAATTCCGGTGGCAGTGTTTGGGGATGGCAAGGGATGGCATTTTATCTTGTGTGTGTGTGGTGGGTGGGGTGGTGGGGACACTGGTGTCTGGTGTGTGTGTGTTTGTGTGAGTGTGAGAGTGTGTATGTGCGCGCGAGCATGCGAGAGGGCAGGGTTGCACTCACTGAGGAGGATGATGATGCAGAGCAGGATGGCGATGATGGCGCCCGTGCCCAGCCCTGCGGCGATGATGTGCTGCTGGTCGGTGCAGTCCCCGTTGTGGTCACACTGGCACACCTTGACCCGCAGGTAGGAGGTGTTGGACATGGGCAGGTTGCCAGAGTCAGTGATGATGATGGGGATCTCGTAGATGCCCCTTTCCAGGAAGCCGATCTTCAGGCTCAACTGGGCATAGTCACCTAGGAGAAGGAGGGAGACGGGGGAGAGGGAGGGAGGGAGGGAGGGAGGGAGGGAGGGAGGGAAAGAGACATAAAGGAAGGGAAAGTTCATTACTAATCCCTCCGGACTTAGTCCCGAAGTGTAACTACTGGGAAAAGAGATACACTACATGGCCAATAGTATGTGGACACAAACATCGAACATCTCGTTCCAAAATCATGGGCATTAATATGGAGTTAGTCCCCCCTTTGCTGCTATAACAGCCTCCACTCTTCTGGGAAGGCTTTCCAGTAGATGTTGGAACATTGCTGCGGGGACTTGCTTCCATTCAGCCACAAGCGCATTAGTGAGGTCGGGCACTGATGTTGGGCGATTAGGCCTGGCTCGCAGTCGGCGTTCCAATTCATCCCAAAGGTGTTTGATGGGGTTCAGGTCAGGGCTCTGTGCAGGCCAGTCAAGTTCTTCCACCCCGATCTCGACAAACCATTTCTGTATGGACCTCGCTTTGTGCACGGGCACATTGTCATGCTGAAACAGGAAAGGGCCTTCCCCAAACTGTTGCCACAAAGGTGGAAGCACAGAATCGTCTAGAATGTCATTGTATGTTGTAGAGTTAAGATTTCCCTTCACTGGAACTAAGGGGCCTAGCCAGAACCATGAAAAACAGCCCCAGACCAGATTATTCCTCCTCCAACAAACTTTACAGTTGGCACTATGCATTCGGGCAGGTAGCGTTCTCCTGGCATCCGCTAAACCCAGATTTGTCTGTTGGACTGCCAGATGGTTAAGCGTGATTCATCACTCCAGAGAACGCGTTTCCACAGTTCCAGAGTCCAATGGTATCGAGCTTTACACCACTCCAGCCAACGCTTGGCATTGTGCATGGTGATCTTAGGCTTGTGTGCGGCTGCTCGGCCATGGAAACCCATTTCATGAAGCTCAGGACGAACAGTTATTGTGCTGACGTTGCTTCCAGTGGCAGTTTGGAACTTGGTAGTGAGTGTTGCAACCGAGGACAGACCATTTTTACACGCTACACGCTGCAGCACTTGGCGGTCCTGTTCTGTGAGCTTGTGTGGCCTACCACTTCGTGGCTGAGCCGTTGTTGCTCCTAGACGTTTCAACTTCACAATAACAGGACTTACAGTTGACTGGGGCAGCTGAAAGTCACTGAGCTCTTCAGTACGGGCCATTCTACTGCCAATGTTTGTCTATGGCGATTGCATGGCTGTGTGCTCGATTTATACACCTGTCAGCATGGCGGAAATAGCCAAATCCACTAATTTGAAGTAGTGTCCACATGTTTTTGAACAGCATGAATTCCAATACCTGGAAATTGTGTCAGCATATATAATCCAAAATATGGTCAGGATTTAGATTTTGAGTTTATAAACCCACTGAAGACCTTTTTGATAATGCCGCTTAGGCTAAACCCCCCCAGCTCCTATAATCCATATGGCTGTTATCCTATTAAGTTAGTTATTCATTTACTGCGGTTTCCACTCACATCTAATCGCTATCAACGCACAACAAATGAGTAATTCCTCCATTATTTTGTTTGTATAATTAGCATAATCAATTAGCGAGCTGATTGATAAAGCAAAGGCCTGTTATTAATCTCTTTTATAATATAGTGTCTTAATATAGGCCTTGTGAGGCACGCACACAGAGCATTGTCTATTGTTATACGCTCGTAGAAAAAAAGGGATCCAAAATGGTTCTTCAGCTGTCCCCATAGCAGAACCCTTTTGGGTTCCATGTAGAACCCTCTGTGGAAAGAACCCTTTTAGGTTCCAGATAGCACCTTTTTTTCTAAGAGTGTAGGTCACTGCTCTTGGCCCTATGGAGAGCCAGAAACCTCATGGACATGATGCCCATACCGTACTGCCTCTAAACCAGTGCCAAGCACAAACAGTCCCAAACCATATAGTGTTATTATCACCATCCAAATAACCAGGACCACACAGTACTGGTGGTTCTCCATTCTCGCTGGCAGTTGTAAACCACTGGCAGTTGATTGATGAATGTCCACTCACCTGGTGACCCAGGTCTAAATCAGTCTCTGATTACATGGGAAGAATGAAAACCAGCAGTATTGCCGACCACATCCCTGATCTACAGTGTTTTGCTTGTTTAATTGTTTGTTATTGTTGTGTCTTACCACTGAGCCGTGTGAAGGTCCAGTTTCTCCTGACGTCTGAGGGCCTGTTGGCCAGCTCGAACGCGAAGGGTCCGGCGTTGGGGTTGAGGTCTCCGTCCAGCGCTGTGATGTTGATGCCGTTGGGCTCGGGTTTCTCGCACATCTCGGTCTCCTGGGGGTAGACGTGGGGCGCATTGTCGTTGATGTCCAGCAGGGAGATCTGCAGGGTGCCTGTACCGCTCGCTGGGGGGACGCCTGGATGGGACATCACACACAGACAGGGAAGGACACACACACACACACACACACATAAACATCTTAGAATACATAATAACGATAAGGGGAAATATACCATTGAAGTGATCTTAATGCATGATGTCTCGCTGCATGTTTGGTAATACATAACGTCCTTATCCTGAGCCTTGTGCTTGGTGCAAAAGTAAGGCAGAGAGGAGCAGCAGCAGCCAGTCTGCAGGGACAGGACCCCTCCAGACTGCATACTGATCTGAGGAGCGGAGCTCCTCTCTCTCCAGGGGCGAGGGTGGGGGATATAATGCAACGTTTGGGGAATGGAGGGAGGAGCAGAGGAGCTGTGCATGTGTGTGTATGTGTGTGAGTGTGTGATCTGAAGAGAGTGTATATTCCTGATGAAGAGGGAGGCCACAGGGTGAGAATACTAAAGCAGACAGACAGAGAAGAGCCCACTGTCGCTGCCTTAGCCCCGGAGACCCAGAGCCTCAGCCCCTCTATGTATTAATGGGGCTAAGAGGCTTTTTTGCCATTCAGGCCACGCTCAAATGAGCTACTCATCTAATCCTGACCTATTAATGCTGAGAAACCTCTTTATTGGGAGAGTTTCTAAGCCTATTGGCCTGTGCTGTGCTCCGTGGAACAGGCTAAACCTGAACAGAGGTAAATCCAGTCAGGGAAAGAGAGAGGAGAGAGGTGAACACGTCCACAGTGTGGTTGGTAGGTCTGGGCTCGCTCTGAAACATTAACTTCGGTTGCTACGTTGGTGTCAGGCACAATGTTAACCTTGAACAAGGCAGCTATGTGTGAGATTTTTGCCTGCTAAAAACAATATTCTCCTAGGCTACTTGGCTATACATCGGGAAGAAGATATTAGCGCCTGGTGGCTAGGCTAAGTACCATTGTCAGATGCCAAGAAGGTGGCGCTGTACATGTTGTCCTTCACGTAGGGCGACTCGCGGTCCAGGACAGCGATGGTTGTGATGCGCCCGGTGTTAGGGTCGATTCTTAGCCAGTTGGCTGGGTCTGAGAGCCTGGAGTATCTGAGAATAGAGAGGACGAAAGAAGATACAAGATGTTCATTCAAACCTTACGTGTTCGTTTATTATTATTATTATTATTATTATTATTTTATTTTATGCAGACTTATACATTCAAGGCTAAAGGTGGTGAACGTTCAACAAAAGAAAGATACGTATCTTACTGAGGATGGGAGTGTTTTTATTGGCATAAGGGCAGTCAGTGATTGAGGAAACTGCATGAAAAGCTTTGTATGAATACAGCTATTTAGTATCATTATTACCTAATGCTTTGCGGCATGAATCTATCAGGGTCCTGTGCTGTGAAGGTGGTCAGTGTAGATTCTGCTAACATCCCCTCCTCCAATTTGATGAGTTTGGGGTTGGGGTCGAAGTAGGGGCTCTCGTTGACATCGATGACCCTGATGGAGACCGTGGCGGTGGACTGGCGAGGGGAGTGGATACCCCGGGCGAGAGACACCTCATTCACCGCTACCACCGTCAACATGTATGTCCTGCTGATCTCATAGTCGATTGGCTGGAGGGAGGAAATGCAACAGTATGTAAGTATGTTCCATGGACTGTAAGGGAATGGATCGATAAAGTATTTATTCTGTTATTTTTTTATCAATAAAGTACTCTTCTTCTTCTAATGCAATGAGGAAAAGAGCCCAGAAGAAGTCAGCCAGGGGATACTGTAGTTAGTTGTACTACTACTGCAGAGAAATTATTATTCAATTACTTTACACACACGCGGTGGTATTTAATTAAACACATGGTATGCACCTCTGTTCTCTCTACTAAAGACGACACTCAGCTTACAAACATACAAGAGCATAATAAACTACTTTTTTGAAAGAGCTGAGTCTTAGCTATTAAAAATAAGTGGCTCCCCTGGGAGATACGGGAGTGGAGGGAAGGGGATTGGGGGGATGGATTAAGTCTGAGGGTGTGGCAGTCTGTCTCACCTTGACAACGGTTACCAGGCCCTCGTTAGTGGTGGGATCGGTTGGCACGGAGAACCTGCCGGTGGGGTCGCCCCCAGTGATCTTGTAGACGGCGTTCCACGCTGGCGTGTTGGGCTGGTCTTTGTCCGTCACCGTCAGGTTGGCCACGATGACATTCACCCGGTTCTCAGGCACCTCTCCAAAGAACTACATGAATAAAAGATGGAGGATGGGACAGAGAGCAGTTACACATAATGCTGCGCCAGCGGAAAACACAGGCTCCGTGCTCCAGCTCTACACATCCAACTCCTAATTTCAAGTAAATAAATGTCCACAGCAACTTATCATGTTATCATCGCCATCTTGGTCTGATAGCAAAACAATACCATTACATTACACAAGGGCCAATGTATCGCTCACAAATACATCAAGCACCTCTCTCTGCTCTGCTCTCTCTGCCTGCCTGATGTACTCAAAGTGTCAGTACTTACATGTGGGTTGTTCCATATGATTTCAATCACTTTTTGGATGCACCCCTTTTGATTTGAATGAACCTTTTTATACATATTTGCCCATAGTAGAAGTGGTCAGAAAGTAACTTTTTGGACCTGAATGCCGAAACATTTAGGCAATAGATGTGCTCAAAGTTGACCCGGTTTGCATACCCCACCCTATCATGAGACATCCAGTCCTTCATCACTGGAAAGTATGAATGGTTAAGTTTGATATCATTTAAAAAGCTTACAAACAGGGTTGTACAACTATTTTATAATTTCTTGAAAATAAATGTTTGAATAACAATTATGTAATTTTTTTGCCTTTAACGTCAATTATCTAAAAACGCGTAAACTGCTATTTAATTATTTATTTCGCATTTGTTGTAACTTAGACCCTATTTTACATAATCTGAGGTATTTGTGTTGTGCCCGTCATCGGTTGAGACACAACCTGCTCTGCCTGGTTCTTTACAGTGCTATGACTGGGCACAGAGTGAATCACACAGTGTGGTGTAATGCAGAGATGTGAAGCTATGTTCTTTCTTACCATCTCGGCAGTGAACTCTGGTGGGTTGTCGTTGATGTCGGTCACTTTGATGACGGCCGTGGCAGTGTTGGACAGGCCGTACATGGGGTTGCCCTCCATGTCTGTGGCCTGGATGATCAACGTGTACTGAGGCACTTTCTGCATGAAAAAAAATAAAGAAAACAGACATGTTGAAAAATATCCACACCTAAACCTTTTGTTGAGCCTTGTGTACAGTATAAATTGGATCTTACATAAACCAAAATAATGAACCTTGTAAATTTCTCTCCCATTATTTTTTTCCCAATTCTCCTCTTAACCCGCTAGCTTTCAAACCACAACGAGGAATCCTAGTTATTCTCACAATGATCAAGTCTACATCAATTCCCTGTAGAGAGAGAAAGGAACAATAGAAGTCAGCTTGCTGTGGGAGTGCAACACTTCCACTCTGTGTAGCATCATGGTGCACGATGGGTAATCCCACTGTAACAAATGACTCCCTTCACATTAAAAGCTACTCAGGCGACGGACCAGTTCCTAGGTAATGAGAATCGGGCAAATTACTTTCATGGTGGCAAATGCCGTACATATAACAGCAGCCATGAGGCAAACTTGATTGAGTGGGCCAGCTATCCATATTGCCTTCGCCAGAATTGCACCAATTGGCTTTGTTTTTTCCCTTCGACTTATATATTTATTCCGTAATTTTTCCCCTCCGTCTTCCTTCCAGTAAAAGCAAGGCCATCGCCATGCAATTAAATAGGAGTGTTACCATTAAGAGCAATGGGGAGAGAAACATTTAGCTGCTCAATGATGCATGTTGCGTCCATGTTAGAGTAAATAAGTACGAAGCGGGTGATGAGTCAATTTCTGGGCTTCGTTGGTAAAATGGTAATCGGGCATACTTAGCAAACTTCATTAGTTTTGAGACACACTAAAGATTATCAGCAGCAAAAACAACTCAAAACTTTGCGGTTCTGTTTGTCTGCAATCTACAGCTCATTTAGGTAAACAAAGGAAAATATATCTTGATGTATGCGAGTTAGCGGAACGCCGAGCAGTGAAGGAGGAGCACATATGAATGAATGTGATAATGGGACTGTAACTTTAATGCTACTGCAATGGGGTTTAATAGGTGAGCACACACACACAAACTGCTGTATTGCGTACCTCTCTGTCCAGGCCGGCTGCGACGGTAATAATGCCTCCTGTCTTGTTGTTAATGGTGAACATGTTGGATGTCGGGCTCTCGGGATTCTGGGATACGATCTTGTAGCGCAGCATCCCATTGGCTGTTTTGGGGTCGTCTTTGTCAACAGACGTTACTGTCATAACAAAGGTCCCTGAGAAATGACAAGAGAGACAGAAGATGCAAATAGGGAATTTAACAAGGACCTTTAAAAAGGTATAACCTTGTTTTATTTCAGTACTGCATTTAATTGATCTAATACAGTCATTACACTAATGTTACTTCCCTACTATGAGGATCCACTGACTAACATGGAGCATAGTCGAAACACAGCCTAAATAAAAGCTTTGGCTTCGTCTGAAATGTTGACAATGCACTTCCACAAGAGAATACTTACTATTGGCAGAGATCTTATCCATATCGAACCACTGCCAAATTAACAAAATGATTACCCCTGTGATTCATCAATGCCGTTTGATGTAGTAATAGTCTAGTGGCACAGTGGGCCAGAGGCTGGAAGGTTAGTCTGGGCTCCTACCTGGTTTGGAGCCTTCGGGAACGGTGCCGTTCCAGATCTGATGGATGAACTCTGGCCGGTTGTCGTTCATGTCAATCACATTGATCACAATGTCGATGGGGCTCTCTACCTGGTTACCGTTCAGATCCACAGCATGGGCTCTCAGCTGTAGAGAGACACCAGGGAGATATCAGCACTCAGCTGGTTGTGGTGGACACACATGCATACGCACGCACACATCCACGCATATACTTATTCATCCAGGCATACCATAACCAGAAAACAGAAAACATACCAAATTCATAGCAATGTAAGAACCATAAGCTAACACACTCCAATTTGCCAAAGCAGAACTTTGGCATTGTGATGGCTCTCTCCCTTACCTCTTTCCAGTTCTCTCAGATAAAAATAATGAGCCCAGAAATGTGACTTTCAATTCTGTTAATGTTTGTTTCTTCACAGCGCAGCGCTTCCACCGATGCCCACTCCATTATCCAATTTACTGCTTTTACTGTCTGCCCACAGTCTAATACAAGTCTCACCCTGAATCAAATCAATAGCATTGGTTGCTAGACATATCACAACTCCCAAACAATGACCACTGACGTTTAATTAAATAGTTATGAGTGGGTCATGATATCCCTGGAGGTTATCATTACTTGTAAAATAGCTGCTTCTTTAAACAAATTCAATCACACGTTGAATCTTTCAAATTCTCAGACGGATAAGTCAGAGTTCCGGAATGCCTCCCAAACCCCCCAACCCTCTCTAGTGTACACTATTGAGGAGTGTTTGGACTACCAAGGGACCTTGAACACATGCCATTCAGCCTCCTGGAATGTACAGAATGTATGTATAAGCCAAATAGGACGCATACTGTACATCTTGATAAAGAGGGCTTAATGCTTGGTACTCTGTTTAGAAACCTTTTACTGTGTCACGACTTCCTCCGAGGCTGCCTCCTTTCCTTGTTCGGGCAGGCTTCGGCGTTCGTCGTCACCGGCCTTCTAGCCACTGTCGCTCCTCATCTCATCATTCCATTTGTTTTGTCTTGTTTATTACACACACCTGGTTCATATCCCCTCATCAGTACCTGTATAAGTGTTCCCTCTGCACCCTTGTCTTTGTGTGTGATTGTTTATTGTGGAGGAGAGAGAAGCTCTGTGGAGCTCCGTGTATTTTGTATCGCCGGGAATATTCCCCGTGTGCCTTGTATTTTCCAGTGCGCCTGTTTTGCGCACTGGAGTGTTTTTACGCATTACTGCGTAACTCTGTGGTTCCGAATAAATCCTCTTATGCTGTGATTTACCCTCCTGCGCCTGACCAAAATCACCTCATCACATACTGTAAATGCTTGGAATGTCTGCTCTGTTGCTCCTATTCACTGCACAGGTTGCATGGTCAAGTTACTCTCTCTTTCATGGAGAAAAGTCAATACAGTCAAACACACATCACTTTAGGTCATGCTGGGCCAAGGAAGGCTTGAGATTAATAGGACCTGCACACACTATTACTCCACCATACATTTATTTGCCTAGAAAATAACAACGTTTCGATCCAAAGTGGATCTTGACTTGACAGTGTGCGTGGTCCTAGTCATCTCCTCTCTCTCACGTAGGCCCATGTGTGTGTGTGTGAGAGACTTACGTGGAAGTTGGATATGTGTTCTCTGTCCAGGGGTTTCATGACAGACAGCTCTCCGGAGATGGGGTGGATTATGAAGATGCCGGTGGGCGGCTGGTCAGCTCCGGGTCCGGTCACACTGTACCTCAGGGAGCGGTTCTTGTCATTGTCCGACCGGATCTGTTTCAGAACCCGGAAGTAGGTTGGTTAAATGATGATCAATACTCAATTGTAGGTATATATACTGTTCAGAATTCTACTTCAAATAATAATGTCATGGCGGGGTATATATTGGTGTGTGTGTGTGCCCTGGAGTCCCGTTGGTGAGTGGTACAGACAGATCTTCCTCCCTTGCGTGTGTGTGTATTAGTGATGGGGGAACAATCGATACAGTTACATATCGGGATATTATTTTTGACGACATATCGTATCGTATAATTTTGACAATATCACAATATTATGTTTGCGTTAATTGGTTGTATCTGCACCAAAACTCCAGTATTTTTCCGTCATAGCTTGTTCTCCATCTGCGGTTTTTTTCAACACTTTTATTTCCATGACTGATCAAAACTCGTTTCTCATGGCTCTCTCGTGTCCCTCTACAGTAGACATATGGTGAGCAATATGTTTGGACCATGGAATCGCATATAAAATCACAGTATTTAATCGCAATACATATCGAATTGTGAGAATCGCAATACATATCGTATCAGTATTGTGATAATATCGTATCGTGAGGTCCCTGGCAATTCCCAGCCCTAGTGTGACATTTATTTGTCAACAATCTACACAAAATACACTGTAATGTCAACGTTTTCTTTAATAAATAAAACATTCACAACAAAAATATAGTTGTTCAGCCTATTTGTTAAGGCAAGCCTAAATTAGTTCAGGAGTTAAATTTGTCTTAAGAAAATCACATAATAAGTTTAATGGACTCACTCTGTGTGAAATAGTAGGGGTTAACATACATTTTTTAACTACTAACTCTTCCTCTGTCCCCATGCATACATACATTTCGAGCACAGACTCAACAACAAAGACCAGGGAGCTTTTCGAAAGCCTCATAAAGAAAGGCAGTGATCGGTAGATGGGTAACAATAACAAATCAGACATTGAATATCTCTTTAAGCATGATCAAGTTAATAATTATGCTGTGGATTATATATTAAACCACCCAGACACATCAAAGATACAGTCATCTTTCTGAACTGAGCTGCAAGACAGGAATGAAACTGCTCAGGGATGTTACCATGAGGCCATTGGTGATATTAAAACAGTTCAATGTCTGTGATGGTAGAAAACTGAGGATGGATCAACAACATTGTAGTGACTCCACAATAACGACATAAATGACAGAATGAAAAGAAGAATACAACTATACAGCAAAAAAACAACAAAGGAATACACTTTTTGGCCTAAATGCAAAGCCTTATGTTTGGGGTAAATCCAACTGTCACGATCGTCTTCAAAAGGAGCAGACCAATACGCAGCGTGTTGAGCGAACATGATGACTTTATTATACTAAAGTGCAAAACAATAAACGATTCATGAAGTCCACAGTTACAATGACCGTAAAGGAACAAAAACCCACAACACTAAGGTGAACACTGACAGTTTAAATATGGCTCCCAATCAGAGATAACGAGCCGACAGCTGACACTCGTTACCACTGATTGGGAGTCACACGACCAAACAATGAAACACAACCAAATACAACACAACCAAATGAACACACCCTGGCTCAAAATACACAGTCCCGGAGCCAGAGCGTGACAGTACCCCCCTAAAGGCGCGGACTCCGACCGCGCCTACACCCCAAATAGGGAAGGGCTGGGTGGGTATTGCTCCTCGGAGGCGGCTCCGGCTCGGGCTTGACCACCACCCTACTACAATCCCCCGTAGTGCCCCCAGTCCGATCTGACCCAGCTAGCTGGATCAGGACTGCCGACGCGCACCCCTGGCTTGGCGCGTGAGGCAGGAATGGACCGGACCTGGCAGACGATACGCACCCTTTGCATGGTGCGTGGAGCCGGAACAGGCCTCACCAGGCTGAAGACTCGCATCCCTGGCTTGGTGCGAGTAGCAGGAATGGGCTGAATCCGACTGACGACTCGCACCCTTGGCTTGGTGCGAGTAGCAGGAATGGGCTGAATCCGGCTGACGACTCGCACCCTTGGCTTGGTGCGAGTAGCAGGAATGGGCTGAATCCGGCTGACGACTCGCACCCTTGGCTTGGTGCGAGTAGCAGGAATGGGCTGAATCCGGCTGACGACTCGCACCCTTGACTTGGATGCGAGTGGCAGGAATGGGCCGGACTGGGCTGGCGACGTGCACCACAGACCTGGTGCGGAGAGCAGGAACGGGCAGAGCCGGGCTGACGAGACGCACCACAGGCTTGATGCGGAGAGCAGGCACGGGCCGTGCCGGACTGACGACGCACACCACTGGCTTGGTGCGGGAAGCTTGGATGGGCCGGACTGTACTGGGGACACACACCACTGGTCCTACACCGGGATCTGGAACGGGCCGGACCGGACTGGCAACACACGCCAGTACCTCTCGCCGTGCCTCTACTTCCTCCATCCCCTCTTCGACCAGTGGCCCCCGTAACCCGGCGGCCTTCTCCGGCAACCCACTGGGCCGCTCTATCGCGGCCTCCCGCTGGTCCGACGTCGTGAGCCCCCTAAAAATTTTGGGGCGTCTCTCCTACCCGTGGACCAGGTCTCCATGTCCTCGCCAGCCTCTCGCCCTTCTGCCATAATGTCAAGCCCTTCTCTTCCTCACTCGGCTTGACCCAGTCCAGGAGGCGAAGGAGATCTGTGAGGGATCTCCCTGGCGATGGCTCCTGGACACGCTGCTTGGTCCCATCTTGGTGGGTTTTTCTGTCACGATCGTCTTCAAAAGGAGCAGACCAATACGCAGCGTGTTGAGCCGAACATGATGACTTTATTATACTAAAGTGCAAAACAATAAACGATTCATGAAGTCCACAGTTACAATGACCGTAAAGGAACAAAAACCCACAACACTAAGGTGAACACTGACAGTTTAAATATGGCTCCCAATCAGAGATAACGAGCCGACAGCTGACACTCGTTACCACTGATTGGGAGTCACACGACCAAACAATGAAACACAACCAAATACAACACAACCAAATGAACACACCCTGGCTCAAAATACACAGTCCCGGAGCCAGAGCGTGACACCAACACAACACATCACTGAGTAAGTGCCTCCTTATTTTCAAGCATGGTGGTGGCTGCATCATGGTATGGGTATGCTTGACATCGGCAAATACTTGGGAGTTTTTCAGGATAAAAATACATGGGATGGAGCTAAGAAAAGGCAAAATCCTAGAGGAAAACCTGCTTCAGTCTGCCATACACCAGAGTCTGGGAGAGGAATTCACCTTTCAGCAGGTCAATAACCAGGCCAAATGTACGCTGGAGTTGCTTACCAAGAAGGCAGTGAATGTTCCTGAGTGGCCAAGTTACAGTTTTGACTTAAAACTGCTTGAAAATCTATTGGAATACTTTAAAATTGCTATCTTGACAGAGCTTGAAGACTTTTGAAAATAATAATGGGTAAATATTGCACAATCCAGGTGTGCAAAGCTCTTATAGACTTACCTAAGAAGATTCACAGCTGTAATCGATGCCAAATGTGTTTCTAACATGTATTGACTCAAGAAGCTGAATACTATGCAACGACTATATTTTAGTTATTCAATTTCTATTCATCTTTAAAAAATGTTAGAATCTTTCTTCCACTTTGACATTACAGAATATTTTGTGTAGATTGTTGACAAAAAAATGACAAGTAAATACATTTTAATCCCACTTTGTAACACAATAAAATGTGAAGAAATCCAAGGGGTCTGAATACTTTTGCAAGGCTATGTGAGTGTGATATATTTGACCCTCTGTGTCTTCACTGTCCTGTCTATCTCTACCCATAAGCCTGGTTATCCATGGTGTGTTTGCATAGTGCCTGGTGCCTCACCCTTATGCCATCCATTAGACTCAGCAACATCCCCACCCCCTAATGCCCTTGGATTAAATATAATACATACAGACGTCATATACTGGACTTAGCACTCAGTCAGGAACCAGTAAGCTTACGTTGAGAAAGGATCTACTTCTTAACTGACATGAGAAAGATTGCCAGTCCTTCATCATTCACATCCACCCACCCACTGCTATGGAGAGAGGTTGTGTTTGTGTGTTTGTGTGTGTGTGTGTGTGTGTGTGTGTGTGTGTGTGTGTGTGTGTGTGTGTGTGTAGAAGGTAAATGGATGGGCTGGGAGTGTCCTTGAGCCCATGATAAAGGGAAGATAGTATCTCAACGGGGAAACAGGCCAATGGAGGGCTCTTTGTAATATTCACTGAGGTCTCTAACGCTACATCATACCAGGTTACATTCATATTTTTCATTGTGAAACAAACAAGAAATGAGACAAAAAAACAGAAAACATGAGCGTGCATAACTATTCACTCCCCAAAAGTCAATACTTTGTAGAGCCACCTTTTGCAGCAATTACAGCTGCAAATCTCTTGGGGTATGTCTCTATAAGCTTGGCACATCTAGCCACTGGGATTTTTGCCCATTCTTCAAGGCAAAACTGCTCCAGCTCCTTAAAGTTAGATGGGTTCCGTTGGTGTACCGCAATCTTTAAGTCATTCCACAGATTCTCAATTGGATTGAGGTCTGGGCTTTGACTAGGCCATTCCAAGATATTTAAATGTTTCCCCTTAAACCACTCAAGTGTTGCTTTAGCAGTATGCTTAGGGTCATTGTCCTGCTAGAAGGTGAACCTTCGTCCCAGTCTCAACTCTCTGGAAGACTGAAACAGGTTTCCCTCAAGAATTTCACTGTATTTAGCACCATCCATCATTTCTTCAATTCTGACCAGTTTCCCAGTCCCTGCCGATGAAAAACATCCCCACAGCATGATGCTGCCACCACCATGCTTCACTGTGGGGATTGTGTTCTCGGGGTGATGAGAGGTGTTGGGTTTGCGCCAGACATAGCGTTTTTCTTGATGGCCAAAAAGCTCAATTTTAGTCTCATCTGACCAGAGCATCTTCTTCCATATGTTTGGGGAGTCTCCCACATGGCTTTTGGCGAACACCAAATGTGTTTGCTTATTTTTTTCTTTAAGCAATGGCTTTTTTCTGGCCACTCTTCCGTAAAGCCCAGCTCTGTGGAGTGTACGGCTTAAAGTGGTCCTATGGACAGATACTCCAATCTCCGCTTTGGAGCTTTGCAGCTCCTTCAGGGTTATCTTTGGTCTCTTTGTTGCCTCTCTGATTAATGCCCTCCTTGCCTGGTCCATGAGTTTTGGTGGGCGGCCCTCTCTTGGCAGGTTTGTTGTGGTGCCATATTCGTTCCATTTTTTAATAATGGATGTAATGGTGCTCCGTGGGATGTTCAAAGTTTCAAATATTTTTTATAACCCAACCCTGATCTGTACTTCTCCACAACTTTGTCCCTGACATGCTTGGAGAGCTCCTTGGTCTTCATGGTGCCACTTGCTTGGTGGTGCCCCTTGCTTAGTGGTGTTGCAGACTCTGGGGCCTTTCAGAACAGGTGTATATATACTGAGATCATGTGACAGCTCATGTGACACTTAGATTGCCCACATGTGGACTTTATTTAAGTAATTATGTGACTTCTGAAGGTAATTGGTTGCACCAGATCTTATTTAGGGGCTTCATAGCAAAGGGGGTGAATACATTTGCACGCACCACTTTTCCGTTGTTTATTTTTTAGAATTTTTTGAAACAAGTAATTTTTTTCATTTCACTTCACCAATTAGGACAATTTTGTGTATGTCCATTACATTAAATCCAAATAAAAATCTATTTCAATTATAGGTTGTAATGCAACAAAATAAGAAAAACGCCAAGGGGGATGAATACTTTTGCAAGGCACTGTAGAACCATGAAGCTCAGATCAGAGCAAGACCATTTCCTTTGAGATTGTGGATATCTGGTGTGTGTGTGTGTGTGTGTGTGTGTGTGTGTGTGTGTGTGTGTGTGTGTGTGTGTGTGTGTGTGTGTGTGTGTGTGTGTGTGTGTGTGTGCAACATCTTACCCGGACCAGGTCCTGGGGGAACTCTCCTCTGGAGTTCTCGGGGACGTTGATTGGGGGGATGACCCAGTCTCTCTTCATGCGTTTGAGCTGGCCCACGGAGCTGCTGTCTGTCTGCCGCGATGGGAACCAGATCTCCTGGAGACCCTGGGAAAGAGTTGGGGGAGCTTGGATGTCCTGGGCCTGAAGGAGAGAAATAACGTCAGGTTACTAACTGGACACATCTAAAAAACAATGGAAACTTCAGATAGACATTGAAAACAACATAACCGGACACATCTAGAAACCAATGGCTTTAGGTAGACTGTTCATACAGTAGCCACAAGACAAATTGTCTTTAACTACCAATGATGTGACGGAAAGAATTCAAGAGAATCTAAATTCCTGCCTGACCTAAAACTGTTTTTGTAATATCATTAAATTATACCCGCTAGATGACCAAATGTAAGAGCTTTTGGGGGGCTTTTTGATGTGGTCACATTATATTTTAGGATCCATTTTGTCTTTGAGAATTCAGTGAAGGTTAACATTGCCTCCATATGTGTGATGATGTGTTTGGACAGCCTCTCTTCCAGGCTTTCAGTGAGAAACATGGCTGGGAATGAGAGTAGTGTTTGAGATGCTTTGTTGAGGATAGTACTGCAGCCCTTCAGTTAGCTTTAAATCACAGACCTCCTCTCATGTCCTGATAAAAGCATGAATCATCTCCTGATAAAAGCATGCTCACACACACACACACACACACACACACACACACACACACATACACACACACACACACACACACACACACACACACACACAGAAAGGCTTCTAAAATGGATGTGCCATCCTCCCTTGGCTGTAATGAATGTGATTTGAAACAAAGGAGGATGGTACCTGCAAGCCAGACTCTAAATACCCAGATGGCTCCAATTGCCTATGCTGTTCCACAGAGAGAGACTGTTGGGAGAGAGACTGAAGTAGCGCCAGAGAAGTCACAATAACCTTGAACGCTCCATGGTAAAATGAAAACAAGACGCCGGCAAACTTAGGTAGTCAAAGTCAGTGAATGACAGATGCAATTTCCCTGCTGCACAACAGTCATGCCTCAGAAAGTCCCTTATTTACTCTCTCTCCTCCGTCTGTAATTACTGATCGCCAATTCGTTACACAGTATCCCAAGTACTGAAACTAGCCGAAAGTTCTCTGTGCCAACAGCTAAATGAATGACTTTTTTGCCTTACAACACGAGCCCCATCCCACGCCACCTCGGCACGCATGCCGCCCCTCCCTGACGATCTGCGGAGCTGTCGGAGCATCTCTACTAATCATGTTTGAAATCCGATTATGCTGCTTTCACACATTTGAAATGCAGAGAGGCAAGCGGACAGATAGCGGGGAACATGCTTCAGAAATATCTATTACCCTATTAAACTGAAGGAGAAAGTGGGAGCTGTAATTATTTGTGACCTGGCGTCTGGAATGATGAATGGTGTGGAGGGTTTGCTTAGAAGCCTTAGCCCCAACACACATCTATCTATCTCTGGAGTGTACTGCAGGTCTCTCTGCACCCTGTCGGAGTTTACCCAACTCCAACTTCTGACTGTGTGTGTGTGTGTGTGTGTGTGTTGTTATAGACAAGTACAAAATCACCCTCTCTAAGGGTGGGTCTTGGTTTTCAGCCTGACTCTTTTGGTGATGTTGATGGTAGTGGCAGGGGAGGTCACTTTGATGTTAATGAGCCAATTGTTACTTCTTCATTGATTAACACTAGAACCACTAAAGCAGTCATTTTGACTGCTCATGAATTTATATATTTTATTACTCTGCCATTTTAAAGTCATGCCCCACTCTGTCCTTGACTTTTCCTAAATAAGTCTATATAACACACTGCCGTTGTTAGAATCATAATATCACAAACAGAATTGGAGTTATAACCATTTTTAGGAGGGCGTGTCATTATTTGAATGGTTTTCTCCTTTGACCAACAGTAGGGCCTGCGCCGCTCATTCTCCCAACATGGGACAGTGCAGAGGCCAGTTGATAATCACCCCGATAATTGCCTCGAAACTGAACCTAAACTATACCGAACCTAATTTCACACATATAACAACAGATGAAATATATGAAATAAAGTATGATGGGGGAGAAAGGGGGAGCATGGGTTAGTTGATGAGTGAGGGGAAGTGGATAACGCATAATTATGTAATCACCAATTGTGAATGAATAACAGGGCGGGCCATTCTATTGTATTGGTATATTATAATTATAATCAAAAAATGGTATGTACCCTATATCAGTCGACCAAATCCAAGCAGTCTTAGCAGTCTACTCTGGCCTACTTGTAGTACACAGTGAGAGCCTGCGTAATTTACAATGGCAAGAAGACCAAGACGAATGGATGTACATGCTGCTTTCGAGCTGCTAGAAGATCTGAAGGAAAACGACTCAGAGGGTGGGGAAGAAATACATGATGACATCTCTGATGATTATTCTTCTGATTCTGAGCCTCTACAGAATGGTACCCACTGAGCAGGTGCCCGCGCCACCACCAAATGAAACGGTAAGACGGGAGAAAGGAAGTGATGACACCGTTTGGGAAATGATCCACATCGGGCAGCAGGTGAGCGAGTGTCGGAGAATGTGGTGATGAGGCTTGTGGAACCTTACATTGGCAAGGGGAGAAATGTCACCATGGACAATTTCTTCACTTAACTGTCATTGGTGAACAAGACGCTTGCAAATAAAACAAGCCTAGTCGGCACCATGAACAAAGCGAGACGGGAGCTCCCTCCCTTTGTGCAAAATAAGATCCTACACAGCCGTTGTAATCCACAACGGTGCTGAAGAATGACAAGACAACACTTACACTATACCAACGCAAGGCAATAAAGAATGTTTCTGTCATGAGCACCATGCATCCGACGGTTGCCATCGACAGGGACACAAAGAGAAAAACTGATACTATTACGCACTACAACCAAAGGTATGTCAACATTACATAATAGACATCGCCATATATATATATATATATACGGTGCCTTCGGAAAGTATTCAAACACCTTGACTTTTTCATCACTTTGGTACGTTACAGCCTTATTCTAAAATGAATAAAATATATTTTTTTCATCATCAATCTAAACACAATACCCCATAATGACAAAGCGAAAACATTTTTTTAGAATATTTAGCAAATGTATTAAAAATAAAAAACAGAAATACCTTATTTACATAAGTATTCAGACAATTTGCTATGAGACTCAAAATTGCGCTCAGGTGCATCCTGTTTCCATTGATCATCCTTGAGATGTTTCTACAACTTGATTGGAGTCCACCTGTGGTAAATTCAATTCATTGGACATGATTTCGAAAGGCACACACCTGTCTATATAAGGTCTCACAGTTGATAGTGCATGTCAGAGCAAAAACCAAGCCATGTTGTCGAAGGAATTGTCCGTAGAGCTCCGAGACAGGATTGTGTCGAGGCACAGATCTGGGGAAGGGTACCAAACAATTTCTGCAGCATTGAAGGTCCCCAAGAACACAGTGGCCTCCATCATTCTTAAATGGAAGAAGTTTGGAACCACAATGACTCTTCCAAGAGCTGGCTGCCCAGCCAAACTGAGCATTCGGGGGAGAAGGGCCTTGGTCAGGGAGGTGACCAAGAACCTGATGGTCACTCTGACAGAGCTCCAGACTTCCTCTGTGGAGATTGGAGAACCTTCCAGAAGGACAACCATCTCTGCAGCACTCCACCAATCAGGCCTTTATGGTAGAGTGGCCAGACGGAAGCCACTCCTCAGTAAAAGGTACATGACAGCCCGCTTGGATTTTGCCAAAAGGCACCTAAAGGACTCTCAGACCATGAGAAACAAGATTCTTTGGTATGATGAAACCAAGATTGAGCTCTTTGGCCTGAATGCCAAGCGTCATGTCTGGAGGAAACCAGGCACCATCCCTACGGTGAAGCATGGTGGTGGCAGTATCATGCTGTGGGGATGTTTTTCAGCAGCAGGGACTGGGAGACTAGTCAGGAACGAGGGAAAGATGAATGGAGCAAAGTATAGAGAGATCCTTGATGAAAACCTGCTCCAGAGCGCTCAGGACCTCAGACTGGGGCGAAGGTTCACCTTCCAATAGGACAACGATCCTAAGCACACAGCCAAGACAACGCAGTAGTGGGTTCGGGACAAGTCTCTGAATGTGGCCCAGCCAAAGCCCGGACTTGAACCCGATCGAACATCTCTGGAGGGACCTGAAAATAGCTGTGCAGCAACGCTCCCCATCCAACCTGACAGAGCTTGAGTGTATCTGCAGAGAAGAATGGGGGAAACTCCCCAAATACAGGTGTGCCATACCCAAGAAGACTCTAGGCTGTAATCGCTGCCAAAGGTGCTTCAACAAAGTAGTAGTAAAGGGTCTGAATACTTATGTAAATGTGATATTTCAGTTTTATTTAAAAATAAATATATATATATATATATATATATATATATATATATATATATATATATATACAAAAACAGCTGTCATTATGGGGTATTGTGTGTAGATTGATGAGGGAAAAAAAACAATTTAATCCATTTGAGAATAAGGCTGTAACATAACAAAATGTGGAAAAAGTTAAGGGGTCTGAATACTTTCCGAATGCACTTATGCAATGCATTATGGTCTTCTGTAAAACACTTGTTTTTTTCCCCTAATGTTTTCTACTCTATTCTGTTCCGCAGGTTGGTGTGGATGTTTTGGATCAGATGGCACGGCTGTACGCTGTGAAAGGAGTCACCCGCCACTGGCCTGTTGCTGTGTTCTACAACATTCTTGACTTGGCTGCTATCAACGCACACGTGTTGTTCGAGCAGTGCATGGACAACACCATGCCCAGGAAAGACTTCATCATGAGTCTAGTATACGGGCTACATGAGCGACATATGAGGGCGAAGACAGTATGAGGGCCAAGACAGCAGCAAAGATTCCACGTGAGCCTTTGCGCGAGGCAGATTGCGCACAGCTCCTGGGGAGGAGACAGTGCCAGGTGGCCAGATGCACAAAGAACAGAACCCAAGACACCTGTGTCACCTGCAAGTGACGTGTTTGTGGGAAGTGTGTCAAGCAAGTGAAAGTGGCGAAGATTTGTGTGGACTGTTAGTACAAGGGATAACCGCTAAATAAAATCCAACTAATGCCATTACGTGAAAAACGCAGATCATTACATTTTAGTCATTTAGCAGACGCTCTTATCCAGAGCAACTTTCAGTTAGTGAGTGCATACATTTTTTCATATTGTTCCCCTGTGGGAATCGAACCCACAACCCTGGCATTGCAAGCGCCATGCTCTACCAACTGAGCTACGTGTAAGCACGAGCTGACAATAACTGACTATTTTTGACTGCAGTCATATCGACACTTATATTCATAATCTTTTCCAGATTTTCACTATTTATCAAGCACACTTGGCGCTTATAATGATGTTTAGGCTACTGTTTTCATCATTTGACCGCGTGTTTTGCTGACCATGCATCAGCCTTTGTGGTTGGGGTATTTCGTAAAGAAAATAAAATATATAAAAAGAAGCTGTTACCGTGTTCCAACACACAGGGGCACAACTTTCACTGGGGATGGGGGGGACATGTCCAACACACAGGGGCACATTCTGAAATTGCATTGTTGTCCCCCCCTGTTTTATCATTGGAATGTGATACAAAACGAGGCAACGGTGTGCTTTAGGACCATACGGACCCCTCTGAGCAGTCGGGTAGGCTGTTTGTAGTGTTTATCCGACTGGGGGAAAAAAACATATAATATATATATATATATATATATATATGTCCCCCCCACTTCTAAAACCAAAGTTGCACCCCTACCTACACATATGGTTTCTGTTTCATAGTTGTAACAAAGGCACTCCAGGAATGAAATGTATTGAACAGTTGAATTTTGGTGTGTTTTTTGTTGTTGTTATGTTTCTTTTACATACAGCCTACAGTAACATAAACTAATGAAAATGCTATTTTGTTATTTGAAATTATAAAAAAATAATATTCTAATGTTACACCTTCATGAACACAACCAAATAATGATTTTAGTGATTGCATATATTAAATGTATTTATTACACTGTTAGGATGTTGCAGTCAGAATTACAGCTAGTTAGCTTGAAGGGGGGTCCCTCAAGGCCCAGCGGTCCTAGTGTAAAAACATTCCCCCAGGGCCGATGCATTCGCAGCGCTCGCTAATATAGCATCTAATCGCTGATGTAATTAAGGATCACATGATGATGATTCATGACAGCCATTGCATTGGAGAGATAACCACATAACCAGATAACCACACATGGCCCAATAAACTGGTGAGATAGAATATAGAAGTCAATCAGAGATTTGATTACTACCATGTCATCAAGGCCAAAGCCACAACTGTCAATACAGTTCAGTCAATCACATTGACAAACACCACTGACATTGACATCAATTGTCAATCAGAGACTAGGCCCACCCTTCTAAAAAGCACATTTTTTAGTTAAAAGCTACTGTGGCCAAGCCCCTTGTTTATCTGCCCTGGACATGTGTGCATTTCTCTTTAAATGAGCAACACGGGTGACTAATTATGTCATTAGAATCACATACCTGCAGGAGTCACTATGGTAAATGAGCATCAGTGGCTAACGATGCTGTTTTCAAAACCATCGCTAAATCATCCCCTGTAAAATTTTAAACCTCCGCTGCTGCACTCACACTAACTAGACATAACTCTCAACAGTTTTAATCTGGAGGCTTATAAAAGAAGGCACTCGCCTTTTATGTGGTGGTTTCGGAGAGGTGCTTTTGAAATGGGCTACTTGTGTAGCTAATTTGTCCTGTATATGACTGGAGGAAGAGACAATGTATTTTCAGACGGTGTCTTTGTTGAACAAAGAGGCTCATTGTACTGTACTTAGAGGCATTCATTAACAATGAAAGTCCACAACGTAAGATCAGACAACGCTGACTTCAATAATTCAACCTAAAACAGCTCACTCACACCGGTGCAAATTGGGTTGAGAGAGAGAGAAAGAGAGAGAGGGCTGAAAGAGAGAGCAAGAGAGAGAGAGAGAGAGAGAGAGAGAGAGAGAGAGAGAGAGAGAGAGAGAGAGAGAGAGAGAGAGAGAGAGAGAGAGAGAGAGAGAGAGAGAGAGAGAGAGAGAGAGAGAGAGAGAGAGAGAGAAAGCCTCCCAAAGAGCTTAAATGTGAGTCTGTGCTGTCTTGCCAATTAACACCATTCCAGCTAACGAGAAAGAAAGACTGTCACAGATTATGGCAGTTCAATTGAACAGGAATACATAATTGAGTACTGAGTATGAGGTGAAAAATACAAACACAGCCGTTTGAGTCTCGTTTCTCCTCATCTCCCTGTTCTCTCTCTCTCCGTCACACACTTGATTACATCACCACATCACACGGCCACTCTCATCTACAGCCAATCACAATGTTGACTAATGAGCACATGGTCAAGCGTTAGCGATGTCTGTCAAGCCCAGCGGAACACTGACTGAATGGCGGCTCTTTAAAGCCTAGAGATAGATGATGTCTGTCCTTTGAATCACATTTACATAAGTATTCAGACACTCAGTACTTTGTTGAAGCACCTTTGGCAGCGATTACAGCCTCGAGTCTTCTTGGGTATGACGTTACAAGCTTGGACACCTGTATTTGGGGAGTTTTTCCCATTCTTCTCTGGAGATCCTCTCAAGCTTTGTCAGTTTGGATGGGGAGCGTCGCTGCACAGCGGACATTCCGGACATTCAGAGACTTGTCCCAAAGCCACTCCTGTGTTGTCTTGGCTGTGTGCGTGGGGTTGTTGTCCTGTTGGAAGGTGAACCTTCGCCCCAGTCTGAGGTCCTGAGCGCTCTGGAGCAGATTTCATCAAGGATCTGTCTGTACTTCGCTCCATTCATCTTTCCCTCGATCCTGACTAGTCTCCCAGTCCCTGCCGCTGAAAAACATCCCCACAGCATGACGCTGCCACCAACATGCTTCACCGTAGGGATGATGCCAGGTTTCCTCCAGACATGACGCTTGGCATTCAGGCCAAAGAGTTCAATCTTGGTTTCATCATACCAGAGAATCTTGTTTCTCATGGTCTGAGAGTCCTTTAGGTGCCTTTTGGCAAAATCCAAGCGGGCTGTCATGTACCTTTTACTGAGGAGTGGCTTCCGTCTGGCCACTCTACCATAAAGGCCTGATTGGTGGAGTGCTGCAGAGATGGTTGTCCTTCTGGAATGTTCTCCCATCTCCACAGAGGAACTCTGGAGCTCTGTCAGAGTGACCATCGGGTTCTTGGTCACCTCCCTGACCAAGGCCCTTCTCCCTTGATTGCTCAGTTTGGTCGGGCGGCCAGCTCTAGGAAGAGTCTTGGTGCTTCCAAACTTCTTCCATTTAAGAATGATAGAGGTCACTGTGTTCTTGGTGACCTTCAATGCTGCAGACATTTTTTTGGTACCCTTCCCCAGATCTGTGCTTCGACACAATCCTGTCTCGGAGCTCGATGGACAATTCCTTCGACCTCATGTCTTGGTTTTTGCCCTGGCATGCACTGTCAACTGTGGGGCCTTATAAAGACAGGTGTGTGCCTTTCCAAATCACATTCAATCAATTGAATTTACCACAGGTGGACTCCAATTAAGTTGTAGAAACATCTCAAGGATGATCAATGGAAACAGGATACACCTGAGCTCAATTTCGAGTCTCATAAAAAAGGGTCTGAATACTTATGTAAATAGGGTATTTCTGTTTTTTTATTTTTAATACATTTGCAAAAATTTATAAAAACCTGTTTTTGCTTTGTCATTATGGGGTATTGTGTGTAGATTGATGAGGACATTTTTTTATTGAATACATTTGAGAATAAGGCTGTAACGTAACAAAATGTGGAAAAAGGGAAGGGGTCTGTCCCCTCCCCTAATTGAAGTAAACTAATGGACAACAACACTTAGGCTTCAACTTCCAGCTTATACACACTATATACATTTTACGGACACTTACATTTTCCATTAGTTATCTTTAGTTTTTAGTTCCATCCTTCAGCTACACTCAACCCCTCCCAACTATCTCTTAAGACCATCCAGTTTTTATTTCTATTTGCCATATATTTTTCAATTGTGCTGTGATGTTTCTACAGATAGTAAATGAAGGATAAACATTATTATATTATTGATCGATTGACTATGACCTTTCAGATCACCCAGCAGTGCTATTTGCAGAGTTAACTCCAGGTAAATGCTGCAATTCTTCAGCTATTCCTGAACCTTCGACCAAAAACAAGCTACATATGGACTGTACCAAAACATTACGTTTTAATTAGCGAGCATCCATTCAGTCTCCCGGAACATCTGCTACAATTTAGGGAACAAATCATCTGTTTATGCTCCAGCGTGGCTAATGAGCGGAATTGGATGCAACGGCGGTATCCGAATTGAAACATTCCACATTCCCCAATGCTACCGGAAGTCACAAATAAACAATAAATATTAGAGAGAGAGGGGGTAGGAGGGAGGATGCATGTGGAGGTGTTGGACGTACCTGCTGAATCTGGCCTACAGGGGGCGTCAGTCTCACTTGGGTCTGCCATTGCTGCTGATTGGTCTCGTCCCTGGCTACGATCACTAGGGGCACTGCCCGGAGGGTGGACAAGGTCAAAGGCCTGAGGGCGTAGACGACCCCGTCAGCATCTATCCGGAAGTTGGACGGGTTACTGCACTCGAACCGCACCAGCCCACCTTGGCCGCAGTTCACAAACTTCACTGTAAGAGAGGGAGAGGGGAAACAGAACATGAGATTGAAGCTGAGGCAACCAGGGAGAGAGAGACAGAAAGACAGCGAATAGACACTCACACAGACAGACGGACATCCAGACTTCTCCCACACCACTCACAGACTGTGTGGTATAGTCCACAAAGGTTCTCCAATTCCTCCTAAAACTCATGCATAAGTTATGTCAAGCTGCGCCCTAAAGGTATTGTTCAAAACAGGTGTGGTAGAGAGAGGGAAGGAGAAAGAGAGAGAGAAAAGAGAAAAGTAAAGAAAGCAAAAGGGGAGATGTGCACCCCTGAAGGGCACTTGCTGAATGTGAGTCTGTTAGATGACTGAATGTAATGTAAATGTTGAGAGGCTTCACCGCAAATAGATTGTATGTTTTAATATTCCCAAAAAAGAAGAAGAAATAAGAAGAGGAAAAAGAAAGAAAGCTAAAATACCAAAACATTGCATTTTAAAACTGTTGTGCCAATTAGACTTTGGCTAAATGAACTGTTGTGTCTGGGTAAATAGAAGCATCAGCTTCAATAAATAAGAGAATAATTATTTAAATGGGTTCTAGACTTTTTCCTTATTGCTTTTAGCTCAAGTCGTTGCACGGTAGCTTTTTCCCCAATGACAAAAGCGGATGCTTCGCCGTGGTCGGCTAGCGATCCCAACTCTCAGGGAGTGAGAAGTGTGTGATGTTTATTTCATAAGTGAGTACACATACACACATACACGTACACACACACACACACACACACACACACAGCTGCAGTGACACACACATACATGGCTCCGGGGAGCTCTAGTACACAGTCCCAGAGCGCTTCAGTGGCAGTGGTCTGACATCGGTTCATGTTACAGGTGAGTGACAGTGCATCTCAAACACCCCACCTGCACACACACACACAGACTCACGTACACAAAAATCTATGCACACGCACACACACATACACATACACACACACTTCAATATTCCAGTACCTATTCAGTGCCTCCTGACAGCTCTGTTTTCTGTAGCGGTGATAGAGAACAGAACACAGCCTACAGATAATTCTGAAACTCCTTCAAGCTAAAGAGATAAGACGTAAAGATATCACTTCTATGGAGGCTGTGCCGATGCCATTTTGAATTATTAAACCAGATGTGGAATGACTTTACAAAAGCCTTGAAGAAGGGCATCTAATCTCCCATTCTTGTGTTACCTTGATGACAGAGAGAGCTATAGAGAGCTGTGACTTCAGAGGGTCTTTACGTTGGAGGCACAGCAGTGTGAGGTAACGCGTCACATGTGGAGGGAGGGAGGCTGAGCCCTGGCTCTGAACAGGAACTAAGGTTTAACCCCAGGCCCTATTGACTGGGTGCTGTGCAAGGATGTTGGTGTAAAAAGCTAGGTGCTACTATTTTTATTTTGCACACTCGCACAAACACACACACATACAGTACACACACACACTGAAATACAATTCACTACCTACTAATAACCTTTCTGTGACATAGAGAATTAACACTGTCTTGCTAGTTGAACTAAAGCCTTTTGTTTTCGCTTGCTTCCGGCTCTCAACATAATACACAAAATGTACCAGTTCCTTTCTATTCCAGAACATAAAGCACAATGGCTAAACCACCACAGCAGGAGATAGAGCAATTTTCCCAATGGCAAAGTATTGTGAAATTCTGAAAATTGGGCAAAGCATAAAGAGAGGGGAAAAAAACATTCGCTTAGTCAGACTGATGATTTTCACAGTGGACACAAAGGTATCCAGTGGAGTGTACCTTACCGAATTAACCACCATGTCCTCGCCAAAAGCGGACAGAAATACAGGCTTTTTTTTTTAAGGACATAATGTTCACATCTTTTTCAAAAACCTGAAAACAGAGGTGAGGAGAGAGAGACCTAGAGATAAGCCGAGAGAAGAGAAAAAAAAAAAAGAGGGTTACAATTAATAAATACTGTACAAGCACCTAGTCCTGTTGGGAGAAACATTTGAAAGGACCCTGGATGCAACCCATTACATTGTGCTAGACAGATAAAGCATCGCATCTGCCAACAAAGCCACAGCACGGTACACTGGTCTGCTGCTCCTGAGGAATTGCCATTCATCTAAATATTGATGAAAAGCACACATAGGTGTCTCAGAGAGTGGCTCAGCATTGTGGGGGGAAAAAGCAAAGAGTAAACACTCTATGTAATGAAGATATACAAGATACAACGGGAGGAGAATCTATACTGGAACCAAATGCACCACAGGCCTATATATTGACCATCTGCACACTGCACAGAGCTTTTGTTCAAGCATCCTCATCCAATTAGTTTTTTAAAATCTTTGAACCTGGAAAAGCAGACTTCAGAGCGCTAAGTGACCTTGGTTAGCTGAAGGTGTTTCCTTCCAGCCATCCGTCTGTAATTTCAAAGCCTTCAGGCAATCAACTCAACAGCAGTAGTCCGGCTGATGCTCAGACACATAGGCAGAATACAGAGAGAAGTGTCAGAATGGCTCAGCTCACAATGACAGCTTCTCGAAGGTCTGCTGAGTGGATGAGACTTGAGAGACATAACATACTGTATCATTAAAGGGAGAGGTGAGACAATCTAATTCACACGCTCTATTGCTAATGAGATATATTGATTGGCTCGCTGAAACGCTCTGTTTGTTGTGGTCTATAGGATCAAAGAGATGATAAGAACATGATTAGTGTTAATATTGCTTCATCTTAATGATCATTTATGGGGCTGGTCCTGGCTAGCTGCTGAGCTGAGCCTGGTCGGTCGCTCCCAATTTAATTACAAACAAGGCTGCAATGTTGCACCCTGTGTGTGTGAGGATGTACAGTGTGTGTGTGTCTGGGTGTGTGTAATACCATGGGTTAGCCCAGTGTTTCCCAAACTCGGTCCTGGGGACCCCAAAGGGTGCACGTTTTGGTTTTTGCCCTAAAGCTTGATGATTAGTTGATTATTTGAATAAGCTGTGTAGTGCTAGGGCAAAAACCAAAATGTTGGGACCCTTGGGGCCCCGAGGACCGAGTTTGGGAAACCCTGGGTTAGCCTGTATTTGACTGCAGTAGTTTCCCTGTGAGCCTTTGTGGCACTGAGGCCTGTTGTTGGGATGCTGAGCTCTAGTTCTCTAGCTCAGTCTGAGATTTGGCCATGTGAACACCTCTGGGAGGCCCTTCAGCAACCAGGCGCCATGGCAATCGCTGTGCAAATTCCCAGCAGGCAGCACAAATTCCAATAATAATGAATGGGGATGTCCAGCATGAGTCTATTCATTTATCAGCCCGAAGCTCCCATAGCCTATAGGAGACAGGAGCAGCATTTACTAACCCTGGATGTTCCAGTTTATCTATATCTAGATTTATCGGCTCCCCGAGGTATAACGAAACTTAAAGAGATCCTCGCTGACAACACCACCACCACCACGCCCTATTAGACATGTCGTCATGGCCACAGGGCCAGGGAGATAAAGGTCTTTGGTTTGGACAGAAACGCCGATGCAGCAGAGAGAGGGGTATATACTGCTGCTGCTGGGGGGGAAGAAAACAGGCCAGTCAGCAGAAAGGCCAGTCCAACTAATGCCCCACGCCGGGGCCCAAAATTACCTCCGACTCAACGAGCCCATTCACAGGCTTATAGAAACCCCCGCAGCTGACTAGCAACACAAAAAAAAAAACAGCTAACCTCCTCAAAGTGCCACTCTTTTGTCTGTCTCCATCACGTGGTGCTGCTAACAGACTGGCACAAATACAGAGAGGAGACAGAGAGAGGAGACAGAGAGAGAGAGAGAGAGAGAGAGAGAGAGAGAGAGAGAGAGAGAGAGAGAGAGAGAGAGAGAGAGAGAGAGAGAGAGAGAGAGAGCGAGAGAGCGAGAGAGAGATACATCATTTGCTTAATTTGCAGCGTCCCAGAGAACTGTCACACGGGACAGCCGTTTTTTTAAGACTTAAAATATCTAATTCTCATGCAGCCTACCTCACAGTGGGAACATATAACGAGGTCGTCTGTGGTAGCCTAACGTCGAGACAGTACATAAAATGTTCCATAGTTTATACCTTTTTATGCCTGTCTGCCAATCCAGTATAGTGGCACTAAGTTAGTAAAAAGCCGGTCCCTGTAATGTGCTGTAAATGTGGCAAGACTGAGCACCACGTCATTTAGTTTGTCCTCCAGCTGGTGATGTCACTGACAGGCATAAAATACTCAGCATAGGTGTTTCATCAGTCGCCTGGCAGAAATGCAGACCCCGGCGAATGCTCCAAAGGCAATCCAAGCGGCAAATGCCAGGACGCCACTGATAAAAATGCATTTTCACGAACACAGATCACCAAATCTAGTTCATGCTCTAACTCTGGGCCTAGCTGGCTGCATTGGAGATGAGACAATGCAATATATCACATAGGCTCCAAATGAGCTGTGCTCAGTGGAACATCCATGCAAGAGGACGTTGTTTACAAGATGGTGGCTAAGCTGAAACTCAGCCAGGTCACACGCCGGTGCCTCAATTAAAGTGCTAAGAAAGCCACTCTATAGAAAAATGAAATGGTGTCTAAATGAATAAATGGCAATTTGAGATCTAGTTTGAGATCACAAAACATCTATTTTCTGAAATGAAATTAGGACTTTCTGCTATTGCACCCTTCACAATATTATGTCCTATAATTGTCAAATTATTATATAAAAAGTGAAAGGAACACCATACTGATGCTTTTAAAGTATCATAGCTTGATACTACCCATACATATGCATGCCTGTGTACTTCATTCCCCTGTAGGTGGTGTTTAAGCTTTTACTCTGAGTAAATGTTCTAAACCCTCAAGGTTAATAAGGCATTTTAGCTGGTTAGCCTATAGCTTCTTTTGTCAAACCTTTTTTTCCATCTTAAGAATCTAAAACCCATTCATTCTGCAGAGATTAGGCTCTAGCAGCAATGTCCTTGCGCTGAGTATAAGGGAACTATTGAGGGAAAGTAAACAGTTTACAGTTGATGTCTGGATGTTGGAATGACAAGGCTGGGCTTTGCCAGACCGGGCCTTGCTTGAAGGGGTTTTACTAATGCAAAGCACTTCAAACACCACAGAGAGCCATGTGTTTAAGGCTCTGCCTAAAATATGTACAGGATTTGCATGAAAGAAACATGGAGAAATGTCGACTTGCCCCACTAATTTCTGCAAAATAAACTTGTGAAGAAGGAAAAGGCTATCAAAGTCACACGGGCTACGCTATAGGCAGCAGCCTTACTTATGTTGACCAACTCCCACGACAATTATGTGTTATTGCAGAAGACGTTGCCCCCTCCTGAAACTGAGGCTTCAATTAAAGGATGAAAACACACTACCAAATTGCATTGATACCACCTTTCTTTACCATGCACGCCCACACTGGCACAAACACACACAGAGACACAACCAGCACAAGCAGCATCATCATAACAGCTAGCAGCAATATCCTATGCAGGTCCCTTTCAATCTCAGATAGACTGACCTATGGGTTCTCTGGATATGCTAAACGGACCCCTTGCCCTGAGGGAATAAAACAGTCTTGTTCCATAAATGAGATTCTCTCCTGTTCTCCTTTCTCTTTACACTTAGCATTTCTCTCACGTCAGCACATGACCATTTGCTCTCCCGGGGGCCAGCGGGCTTGTCTGACAGTCATTGTATTGGGAGGACAATAACAAGGTAAGCAGATCGACTCCCCGCCAGTGCCCAACAGTCACCTCCATTTCCTTCACAGAGAGGGAGATGCAGCTAGCTTCTCTGGATCTGGCCCATTAAGGTACAAAGGCCCTGTGTTGTTTGGTCGAACCTGGAAAATTAGCCTTAGCTATCTCCATTGGGTTATCATCATCAAATAAGGGCCTTTCATTCTCATTTCATTCTCATTGACTTGGGGTGTTTTTCTGTACGGTATCAGAAGGATGTTAGCTGTTGTGTGCTAATTGCTGTGTTCTATCGCTAGAATGTAGAAATTAGCCTTAGTCATCTCCTTTCTCGTTTATCATCATATGAGGACCTCTTATTATGAAGGCTGAAGAGCTTTTGAAGAGCTTTTAGTAACTGAATGAAATGCTGCCTCTTAGCTGCTGTTAGAGGAAGAATGTTCTGAAAGGTCTAAACGGGTTAGTGTGAAAAGAGATACCACATATTCAGATGTTCAATAGTCTTTGTTGGGTAAATGAGATGATTCTAGTGTGTTTTTGGTGTCACAGGAGCCTAGCCTAGCGTCTAGCTGGATTACTGTGTCATTGGAGCCAAGAGCTGATAACGGCTAAGCTACATCCTTCTTTACTTATCAGCAACATAGCTACTGGGATTTGGGTTCTGCGAGCAGAGCGATCAGGACAGCCACTTGATATAGCGTCTCAGGCTTTAGGAGGGTATTAAACTGATTAACAGGGTGTCAAATAGCTCTCTACAGCTCTTTATGAAGACTTTAGCATAGCTAGCTACAAGCTAACTCCATGCTAATACATACAGGTGAATAGAGAGTATCAGATCAACATGATAATATGATATTCATTTGAACTGCTAGGGAGCTAACACTTCTTAACACTGTCTTTCACTCTGCTTAGTTGTGTCCTGAGTTTCTTCTGACCACGTGAAACGGTCATATCATGTGTTGAAGGAAAAATACCCACTTCTTTGAAGGAGATCACCAGCAGCAGCACATAACCTCGAGCATATTTCACACCTTCTTCACTTTCTCTGAGATCAAAGGGAGATAATGAAAACCTATTTCTTTGAAGAATTAACATTTTGGTTTTAACTGTAAACCTTGATGGGGCTAACGGAGGGGTCAGTGTGTGTGTCCATATAAAACCGTTGTAACCTCTCCTCCTCCCGTTGGGATCTGACTGTAGTTGGCTGGGCTGGCAATGCCCAGACTCCTCCGGACAACGTTAAACCAACGTTTTTTGAAATAAAACAGTTGAACTTTGTGTCTATAACAGACGTCCTTTAACCTCACCCTCCCCCTCTCATAAAGGTCATTCAATTTTAATTGTGCTCTTCCCTTGGTCAATTTTAAACTGCTGAATTTTTAATTTTTTTCCCCCCACTTTTATTTAACCAGGTAAGCCAGTTGAGAACAAGTTCTCATTTACAACTGCGACCTGGCCAAGATAAAGCAAAACAGTGCGATAAAAACAACAACAACACAGAGTTACATATGGAATAAACAAAACGTACAGTCAATAACACAATAGAAAATCTATATACAGTGTGTGCAAAAGTAGTAAGTTATGGAGGTAAGGCAATAAATAGGCCATAGTGCAAAATAATTACAATTTAGTATTAACACTGGAGTGATATATGTGCAGAAGATGGTGTGCAAATAGAGATACTGGGGTGCAAATGAGCAAAATAAATAACAATGTAAATAACAATATGGGGATGAGGTAGTTGGGGGGACTAATTACAGATGGGCTGTGTACAGGTGCAGTGATCGGTAAGCTGCTCTGACAACTGATGCTTAAAGTTAGTGAGGGAGATAAGTGTCTCCAGCTTCAGAGATCTTTGCAGTTCGTTCCAGTCATTTGCAGCAGAGAACTGGAAGGAATGGCGGCCAAAGGAGGTGTTGGCTTTGGGGATGACCAGTGAGATATACCTGCTGGAACGCATACTATGGGTGGGTGTTGCTATGGTGACCAATGATCTAAGATAAGGCGGGGATTTGCCTAGAAGTGATTTATAGATGACCTGGAGCCAGTGGGTTTGGCAACGAATATGTAGTGAGGGCTAGCCAACGAGAGAATACAGGTCACAATGGTGGGTAGTATATGGGACTTTGGTGACAAAACGGATGGCACTGTGATAGACTACATCCAATTTGCTGAGTAGAGTGTTGGAAGCTATTTTGTAAATGACATCGCCTAAGTCAAGGATCGGTAGGATAGTCAGTTTTACGAGGGCATGTTTAGCAGCATGAGTGAAGGAGGCTTTGTTGCGAAATAGGGAGCCAATTCTAGATTTAACTTTGGATTGGAGATGCTTAATGTGAGTCTGGGAGGAGAGTTTATGGTCTAACCAGACACCTAGGTATTTGTAGTTGTCCACATATTCTAAGTCAGACCTGCCGAGAGTAGTGATTCTAGTCGGGTGGGCGGGTGCAAGCAGCGTTCGATTGAAGAGCATGCATTTAGTTTTAGTAGCGTTTAAGAGCAGTTGGAGGCCACGGAAGGAGTGTTGTATGGCATTGAAGCTCGTTTGGAGGTTTGTTAACACAGTGTCCAGTGAAGGGCCAGATGTAAACAAAATGGTGTCGTCTGCGTAGAGGTGGATCTGAGAGTCACCAGCAGCAAGAGCGACATCATTGATATACACAGAGAATAGAGTCGGCCCGAGAATTGAACCCTGTGGCACCCCCATAGAGACTGCCAGAGGTCCAGACAACAGGCCCTACAATTTGACACATTGAACTCTATCTGAGAAGTAGTTGGTGAACCAGGCGAGGCAGTCATTTGAGAAACCAAGGCTATTTAGTCTGCCAATAAGAATGCGGTGATTGACAGAGTCAAAAGCCTTGGCCAGGTCGATGAAGACGGCTGCACAGTACTGTCCTTTATCGATCGCGGTTATTATATCGTTTAGGACCTTGAGCGTGGCTGAGGTGCACCCACGACAAGCTCGGAAACCAGATTGCATAGCGTAGAAGGTACGGTGGGATTCGAAATGGTCAGTGATCTGTTTGTTAACTTGGCTTTCAAATTTTCGAAAGAAAGGGTCCAGATTGTCTAGCCCAGCTGATTTGTAGGGGTCCAGATTTAGCAGCTCTTTCAGGACATCAGCTATCTAAATTTGTGGGAGGGCAAAGTTGCAGCAGAGGGTGCAGAGCTGGTGGCCGGGGTAGGGGTAGCCAGGTGGAAAGCATGGCCAGCCGTAGCAAAATACTTATTGAAATTCTTGATTATCGTAGATTTATCAGTGGTGACAGTGTTTCCTAGCCTCAGTGCAGTGGGTAGCTGGGAGGAGGCGCTATTTTTCTCCATGGACTTTACAGTATCCCAAATCTTTTTGGAGTTAGGGCTACAGGATGCACATTTCTGTTTGAAAAAGCTAGCCTTTGCTTTCCTAACTGATTGTGTATATTGGTTCCTGACTTCCCTGAACAGTTGCATATCGCGGGGGCTGTTCGATGCTAATGCAGTACGCCACAGGATGTTTTTGTGCTGGTCAAGGGCAGTCAAGTCTGGGGTGAACCAGGGGCTATATCTGTTCTTAGTTCTGCATTTTTTGAATGGGGCATGCTTATTTATTCAAAAGCACTTTTGAAGAACATCCAGGCATCCTCTACTGACAGAATGAGGTCAATGTCGCTGAAGTGTTTTAGGGAGCGTTTGACAGTGACCCATTACGGACGCAGGCAATGAGGCAGTGATCTCTGAGATCCTGGTTGAAGACAGCGGAGGTGTATTTAGAGGGTAAATTAGTCAGGATGATATCTATGAGGGTGCCCATGTTTACGGATTTAGGGTTGTACCTGGTAGGTTCCTTGATAATTTGTGTGAGATTGAGGGCATCTAGTTTAGATTGTAGGACGGCCGGGGTGTTAAGCATATCCCAGTTAGATCACCAAACAGTACAAACTCTGAGGATAGATGGGGGGCAAGCAATTCACATATGGTGTCCAGGGCACAACTGGAGGCTGAGGGGGGTCTGTAGCAAGCGGCAACAGTGAGAGACTTATTTCTGGAAAGGTGGATTTTTAGAAGTAGAAGCTCAAACTGTTTGGGCACAGACCTGGATAGTATGATAGAGCTCTGCAGGCTCTGGTACATCTCTACAGTAGGTTGCAACTCCGCCCCCTTTGGCAGTTCTATCTAGACGGAAAATGTTGTAGTTCGGGATGGAAATTTCTGCATTTTTGGTGGCCTTCCTAAGCCAATATTCAGACACTGCTAGAACATCAGGGTTAGCAGAGTGTGCTAACGCAGTGAATAACTCGAACTTGGGAAGGAGGCTTCTGATGTTAACATGCAAGAAACCAAGGCTTTTACGGTTACAGAAGTCAACAAATGATAGCACCTGGGGGGTAGGAGTGATACTGGGGGCTACAGGGCTTGGGTTAACATCTACATCACCAGAGGAACAGAGGAGGAATGGAATAAGGATACGGCTAAAGGCTTTAAGAACTGGTCTTTTAGTGCGTTGGGTACAGAGAATAAAAGGGGCAGATTTCCGGGCGTTGTAGAATAGATTCAGGGCATTATGTAAAGACAAGGATATGGAAGGATATGAGTACAGTGGAGGTACACCTAAGCTGTCACGCCCTGGCTCTGGGGACTCTTATATGTTGAGCCAGGGTGTGGAGTTTCTATGTGTTATTTTCTATGTTGTGTTCTAGTTCGTGTTTTCTATGTTGGCCAGGGTGGTTCCCAATCAGAGGCAGCTGATTCTCGTTGTCTCTGATTGGGACCCGTACTTAGGCAGCCTTTTGGCACTAGTTTATTGTGGGATCTTGTTCCGGAAGGTTTGTGTATTTAACCTAGGACTTCACGTATCGTTTATTGTTTTGGGTCGTTGTGTGTACACTAATAAAAGTATGTACGCCTATCACGCTGCGCCTTGGTCCGCTTCATCATCCTGTAACGATCGTGACAGAAGCATTGGGTAACTATGAAAGAGATAGCATCACTGGAGGTACCGATTGAGCCGGTCTCCACGTGTATGTGGGGTGGGACAAAGGAGCTCTCTGAGGCTGGTTGAGCGGGACTGGGGTTTCTACAGTGAAATTGTATAATAAGAACTAACCCAAATAGCAATAGGCTAGGCATATTGACATGGGAGAGAGCCATAACGCAATCACAGGTGTTATTCGAGAGGGCTAAGACAACAACTGGTAATGGCGACAAAAGTTTGGGCTGAGGCTAAACAGATAAACAGGATGGGGTACCGTGTAAAGGAACAGTCCAGCAGGCATTAGCTGTGTAGCTGAGTGATCATAAGGTCCAGTGAACAGCAATAAGTAAGTCCGGGAGCAGTTCGTAGGCTGCTAAAGCACAGGCAAGCAGGAGGCACGCTGTTGATTGCGCGTGCTAGCGGGCCGGGGCTAGCAGATGGATCTTCGTGGTCGTCACAACGGGAAGCCTGCTGAAACCACATCAGACGATTATGTCTGATTGCTACATTGCTCACTATGTCCAATCTCTACCGTCCACCTTCCATGAGGGAGGGAGGGAGGAAGGGAGGGCAGTGAAAAGCTATTTATGTGAGGTTAGATGCCAGAGGGGCAGATCCTAAGATGCCTTTTCAAAATCTGATTGAGAATAATAAGCCACTTTCCATGTCGACATTCATTGCACCTTACTGTAGCATTGTGTATAACAGAGGCCATTTCCCACTGACCACACAGTGGGGGAAAACACATTTGGCCAATGTTACACAGCTTTCTGCATCCATTTCAAATGGGCTACAGTACTGTTGAAGTGCCATTACAGTACTTCTGATAATTTGACACAGGCCAGCCCTGGAATAGAAGGGTGGGAACAATGCAAGAAATACTGTGCCATTTTATACAATATAAATACTATTTTGCCAAAAATAATTAATGTGATATGAACTTGTTTAGATTAACTGTCAACATAATATGATGATATTATTTCACTCAGAAAACATTTCAAAACAAAAAGACACACTCACACAAACAAAAATAGAGCCAACACACTGCACCAGTGACATCACATTTTCAAAAACACGTAAGGAAATGAAATGCTTTTACTCTTAACACTGTACCGAAATAACTGAAATCACCTATTGAAAACCACTCTGGTACAGTAGAAGGGCCAGTACTGACTCCACTCAGTTCGAGTAACATGGTAAAAGCAGGTCAAACATGTCATATACCTGTATAAGACCTTACTTTAATGTACCAGTACTCTAACTTCATCATGCACTCAGAACATGGGGCTCTCACATTTCCATTCGGATGAAAATCAGAGAATAAAGAAAACATTGAAAGAAGAAGGGCAGCCATCAACCTTGCCATCATCAGCCAATCATTTTGAACCCTGGCGAGGAAGGCAGGGTCAAGGGCTAGAGATGGAGCTAGTCAGAAAGAGGGAACATATTTCTGTTGGCTACATGGCTGGGTCACGAGGGGGCTGACCATTAAAGTGCCTGAGTGCAACCTGTAATAGGGCATTAGCGGGGGCTTTTGATCTGAAACCGAGGGCTTCAAAGCCATTCATTTTACCCTCTTGATCATTTCTGTCAGAATGCCTTTGTTATAAAAAAAACTCTGTGTCAGAGAGAAAAACCCAATGATAGAGTGAGTTGGTAGGTCTCCACTGTGGGCATGTTCATGGAGGCTCTTAAGATGTTTTAATTATCACTCCCCCGCAACAGAAAGGGGGCTGTCACCGGGTTGTTACTCACAGCAGGACCAGGCTGGCTGGCTAGCCTCAGTCTCACTGTACAGTCAGCTAAAATGAGACACAAAAAAATCAAATAAAGCTTTCTGTGTAGTGGTTTGGTGTGTGTGTGTACTGTACTCTACTGTCTTACCCAGGAATGATATAGGTCATTGTCCCAGGGGTTGGGGACAAAAACAGAACATTTGACACCAGCAGCGATGGCTGTCTCTCTCACGCCTCCCACCCTAAGTCAGAACTGTTGACAGTGTTAAAATAGTTGCCTGCTTTCTGGTCTCCTCTTTCCCCATCTTCTACCATGGTAAACACTATACATCAAAATACACCCAGCCAATGGCAAGACGACAACGCTGGCAGTGCCAGCCGGGGCCGCCAACCCACTGGCTTTGACACCTAATTAGACTTTAAAGAGCCCTTTAATAGGTTTATAAAGGGATTCCAAAATCATTGTGAATCAAAAACATCCTCCATCAAACAAACAATCTATTGTGTGGTTCTAATCAGTGGCAGTATATTCAAATCAAAGGCTTAATTAAATTGTTTTGATTCACTATCGACAGAGTGGCATGTGGCTGAGACCGACACTGATCAATAGATTGAACACACTCAAAGGTTCAGATCTTCTGAATGAGGGGTAACATTGTCATAAATTAACCTCTTGATAGACATGTAGAAAGACAATGGTATTGCTGCTGTCAGAAAGTACAGCTAATGCTGCCGTGGCAGAAGTATAAAATAGCTTTAGGGTTCGGCTGAGGCATCTGCAAGCTCAACCAGACACGATTTGCATCACCACCCAATTCAATTACCTCTCAGCACAGCATCTTGTTGGGAGATATTCTGTTTCTGTTGGGGTGTGGAAACGGACAGACTGGCATTCAGCAGCATTTCAGAATTTCCATTCAGTGAGTGTATAAATGTAAAACAATGTGCCTTTTCCCTCGTTCAAGCCAAAAACCCATCCCCAAGTTTCAGGCACTACGCCTCTCAGCTGCTTGACATGGGTGAGCTACTGAGCTTCACTTGACAATGAAATCAGTAAGGATGGTAAAGGGGGCAATTAACTGTTTGTCATGTCATTTATGTTTGAAGGCCTTTAGAGTGTTGAATTAAATCAAACTGGACTTGCCATAATTTCTGTGGTGGTTTGGAGTGGGATTTACACCACTTATAAAACAGAGTGGTGAATATAAAACAGACCAAACTACTTCAGAGGTTTAGCAAAGCTAACAAGAGAGAACCGCTCTTGACTAGAAAAATGCTAAATCATTTGAATAGTCATCATAAAGTGATTGAGAGCTTGTGATGACCAAATAATTAATACCTCTATTGAATTAGATGACTAAGTTCTAAATCAATGGCAGAAAAAGCTAGCACAAAGCAGCGCCATGATAATGCAGGATAAAGAACCCGAATCATAGAGAGCAATAGAACTTTGATTAGTTAGGGACAAAGGCCTTCCGATTCGGAATTAAAGAGTAAGAAGACAAAGGAGATTTCCCAGGAGCTCTGTGAGAGAGCCAGAGAGTAAGAGAGAGAGAGAGAGAGAGAGAGCGAGAGGGAGCCATTTGTACGTTATCAATTCGGATAAAATTAAGATGCCTGTACATTTTGGCGTGATTAAATTCGGACAAATTGTCCAACCTCCTGCGCCTGTGCTCGACATACAGTTCATTAAACAACGCTCTCTCGGAGCCGCCAGCCAGCCAGCTCCATCCACCACAAATAATAAGCGTTACGCATGACAGAGGGACCACACGTTAGGTGGCCCCGTAATCACACACATGACACGTCCGCGCATATCTACACACCACAGGCCTAACACAGCCAGATGAATCCGTGGGCCTGTGAATTGCTCTGTCTACAAGTGATAATTCTTATTATAAGTGTCTTATAATCCTGTAATGGTATCTCATTACATTCAAAAACACATTTCAGTCCCCCAGTCCGACCTCGATGTTGAGTAACGACACAGACAGACTGCCACTCCCTGTTAGCCTACACAGTAGCACGCACACACATTGTATGAGGATCAAGGCGCTCTGACAAAATACAATGAATATTCCCAATTACATGCACTAGTTCCCACTATCTGTTCAGCTAGTCATTTGCAGACAAGTGTTCAGACGTCAAGGCAGTCTGTTACTCTGAATGTCCCTTGGATATAACCCCAAATAACACTTGGATTTAACAAACAGACTTACAGATGTAGGATTTTAATTTGAGAGTTTGCTACAACAGGAAAATAATGATACATTTTTCCTAAGGGAAAATCCAATCTGAAATTTCAAAGTGGAAATTACAAACTTCAGAAGCCTTTTTAAACCTCAAATACACTACACGTTTTACATTTCCTCCACTGCAGACAAGTTCTCATGCTTGTCTGATCAAATTAAGATCCCACAGGCAATATAACAAAACCAATCAATACTATGTTGGGTGCTGTTCTATGTCATAAATGAGATTCCACCAAAACCTAACTTGTCCATAGTAAGGGAAAATAAAAATAACATGCTTAATGTCTTTAGAGTGGTGCATTTACTGCCTGACGACATACTGAATTTAATTCCGCTGCTCTACTTATCGCTACATACAGTCAGTCTGAGACTGTCATCGTAGAAGTTGTTTCTGCTGACGTCATAGTGAGGGGCGTTGTACAAAGTCATCAGCGAATGGATGGTTTCTAACCAATCAGAGTATAAAACCCAATTACTATTTCCAAAACGCTGCTTTACCCATTGGTTTCTGGGACCAATCAGAACGGTTTGAATGTGTTCACATTCAAGAAGTCGCTGGGGAGGAGATCAAATCCAGACTCATCGTGCAGAAGAAACGTAAGTGGCCGTGGTGTTTGGCCAGAGCGATGTGGATTTATAGCCAGGCAAGTGCATTTAGGCTACTTTTAACAATGTGCTCAAGAAAGAAAACAGAGAAAAATACAACAATGAACAGGACATTAGAACAGTCTCAATTATGTCACGACGCATAAAGAACAGTTGTGTGCTGCACAGTGAAATGAAATTACGTTGAACAAACATTGAATAGACGTTGAATTGACCAGAATAAGATAACTAATAGTCTTCATAGTGTGCTCCTCTCTCTCTCTCTCTCGAAGAGAAAATGATTGATTTACTAAGGCTAAGGAAAACACACTCAGATAAGCGCACACTTGGTGGAACGTAAATTAAGTTGTCTAGCATTACTGTTAACGACAATTGTATAAGCCTAATCAGTATACCACAGATGGACATCCAAGTTGTTCTCCCACATAAACCCACGTCTTCTGAGGGGCCTGCCAGAAAAATGAAAACCTGCTTAGTTAAAGAGGGGGGAAAAGTCCTCAAAACAATGACACTAGCGAAAGAGAGAAAGAGGCAGAGGGTTCTTCAAAGAAAAACGCAGGAGGATTAGTGCAGCTGCCAATACAGAGGGTAGGCTGGGTGTGCATTCACCAGCCATCACACATTTGAATCAATAGGTGTCAAATGCCGCTTGAAACACAATTAGTGTGCCGCTAAAGAAAAATAAGGAAAAATACACACAGGGAAGATTAAAGGATGTGCACAATGTTCCTCTCAAAAGCTTTAAAATTCAACACCTATACAGGCTTTTCAGACACATGACAGCTTGTTATGCGCCTGCTCAAGTTGAAGAAAGCAGAGGAGAGCAGAGCAGGGAGGAAAGCAAAGCATGCATCTGTATGAATATACAAACACCTTCTCAATGTGTCTGTCGACTCAACTGAGCCCTTTGTGCTGCTGTGTGGGTTTCCTAAAGATATCAAGCTACAACAACTAGGATACATAACACACCATAACAGACATGGCATCTCATCTCACTACTAACCTACCTCGACCTGCTAGATTCTAGATTCCACTCCCCCATCCCCCTTCATCCACCACACAAACTTAGTGGCTCAAAAGAGATCAACCAACTGAGTGTAATGAAATTGAGAGGGGGGAGGCGGGGAAGTAGGGGATGTGAGACTGGAGGGGATGGAGTATGGGGGGTAGCGGGATCATCCATCTGTGCAAGCAATAATGTCTGTATCTGCAGGCTGGTTGAATCACACTTTGAAATGGATGGCACAGACTTCTGTAATAGCACTGATGGTCGGACGCCTCACTGTTAAAGTAAATAAACAAAGAAATCCTGCATATACAGTATACAGGAATCTATTTGAGATATCCTGTACACAGTGTTATGTGCAGACGGTGATGTACAGTATGTATGGAAAGCTATAATAGTATTCCCTGTTAGCCTAGCGGTTAAGAGCGTTGGGCCAGTAACTGAAAGGTTGCTGATTCTAATCCCTGAGACTACTAGGTGAAACATCTGTTGATGTGCCCTTGAGCAAGGCACTTAACCCTAATTGCACCTGTAAGTCACTCTGGATAAGAGCATCTGCTAAATGACAAAAATGTAAATTACAAGAGGATGGAAAAAACACTGCAGGTCAGTGGAAATTAAACATGAGGTTATCTCATGTACAGACCGGAGGAGGTGGTTATCGATCTTTGTTGTTGCCATCTCTCTCTCCCATAAAACCTCTGAAGCGCACATGTAGCATCAATTTGCGAGAGACGACGGCATCACATCTTTCCATTAAGGCCTGTTTCTCACTTTCATATGCATTACTTCCTTTTTCCTTGGCAGCAGAAACATCTCCAACCTACAAATTGACGTACCGTAATGTTGCAGAGTGAGTCTCGGCTTAACCTAACACAGCACCAGACACTGGTCATTTAGGATGCACAAACAATCATTTAGATCCTTTCTAAAGGGCTCTTATCAAACCAAATGTGAAGTAGGTGATATGTTACCCCTTTTCAAAGATACTTGTTTGAAAATAAAATGTGTCATACAAGAATGTCATACATATTTGTATATGCCACAGATGTGTGTATGTATAAGATTGCCCTGATTGTATTGGAGAGCACATTATAGCTTTAATAACAAGGATGGATATGATAAAACCATGCTTTTACATATTGCTATGATGGTGTGAGTATAGATGCATTGCTACATTTGGGTATACATGTATGGCTACAGCGGCATGTGACTAGCCTGCAGGTATTGGCTGCAGTATGTAAATCGGTTCAGATGGCTCAGTCATGTTGTAGGGGGATATGTATATCAGTATGTATGGCTGTATGGCTGCATTAGACTTATATGGTGACACTGGTTGGAGAATATGTATATCTCCATATATTTGGGAATGGCTGTATGGTTGGTTTTCTGATTGGCTCAGTCATAGACCTAATAGTGACACCGGCAGTAGAATATGCATATCTATCCATATGTATTGGTATGTTTGTATAGCTGTATGTCTGTCGGGCTCTGTTCCACATGGAGAGAGAGTCCTTTTAGCCCGGTTTAATCAGCTGAACTGAGCGGGTTCAGCACAGGATATATAGGCCTACAGCTGTGCTTTATTACAGACACAATGAAGACCAGATTAGGGGATCTGGGAGGGGGAGAACGGTGGAGAACGGGGGGAGGGGGGAAGACTCAAAACACATCTGTCCTCGGTTTGTCTCGGGCTCCAACACCAAACCGCAAGCATGACCGTGTACAAATCTGTCTCCACTTGGAGAGACACGGCAAGCAGGCAAGTCTGTGAAAACGTTTTCAGACCTTGGATTGGTTTTTACACTGACTGGGGCTCCTGGGAACAGTCTGTTGCCTGGCTGTTGATAGCAAGTTAGAGCTAGCCCCGGGAGAAAGGAGTCACGATGACATCCGCACGCTGCGTGGAGCCATGTGGTGCTGCAAACAAGTCATCATGTTCTAACTAATCAAAACGGTGATGTATGTATATGCACGGCTATGCACAAGCACTAAATATTCACGATAAGCCCTAGAGAGAATACCACTGATGCCTCTCTGATTATGACCTTAATGGAAAACAGGTTATTTATAATGACGAAAAAACTGCTGTCTCAATGTTGTGTTTTCTGTACTGACTGGGTCTTTTGTTGTGAATAAAGTCGCAATGGCATACCGTAGATCTGACGTTTGTTGATAACAACATCTGAAAATATTCTGGATACATTCAGTAACATGATAAGACTATTCCTGGAAAATGTGGGGTAGGTGCAACATAAGACAACAACATTTTGAGTGCGAGGACAAACTGGTGTTTCCAAATGGCCACACACCTCTCCAAAGTGTGCACAGTTCCTAAGCAATTTTAATGCACTTTTATGACACAAAAAAAGAGTTTTCAACTATAAGTAACTTTTTTGAGCTCTCCTAGCTGTGCTGTTGAAGAACTAGAGCGAGCACACTTGTAGTTGTCTAGTTTGGAACACAACCCTGCATCCCCGCCATCACACAATTACTACTTTTCTTTACGCAATCCAAAAACGGTCCATTATAAAACGCAATCTGGGTCAGCTGGGCATGATTTGAAAGCTTGTTCTTTTGCCAACATGATTAGATAAGTTATAAAATATGATCTTACAGTGTTATTAGGCTTTTACAAGAACATTCTGGGAAACAGATCGTAATTTCGGTGTGCATAGTCATGAGTGGATTCAGGTGTGTGTGCCACGGCAAACGTTCTTCACAACAATAAACAAACATAGGCTCATTCTGTTCAGAACAACCCAGGGTATGACGACATGCCATCCTATAACTGTACATCAAACATAGTGATCATAAACGTTAATACTGTATATGACATGAGTTTTATGATTTCGAGATATGAAGTGCACATTTGGACTCACAGGTGTTTGGCTTCCTTGTATGACATCAAAGCAGTATTTATTATAATCCTCAACATCTCATCTTTCAAAATACATACAGTCATCTTAATTGACAGCATTTCCATCACTCAGACAACAAAAAATGTGCAAAAGTTGCCCAATTACCGGGAGGGATGGGGGCAACTACTTGTTGTGTGCGATGCTCAAGTTCAGAACAGCTGTCAGTCAAAACCCATACAGCGATGTGAAGCACAGAGCCAAAGCTCTGACGTCATGTATAGTATGTTACTGTACAGCCACTACGTTCCAATTTAGGCGCTTATTAGTATGAGTGTAAAGGGCTACGTATAATTTAACACGATAATTGTTCGGTAATTAGACAATGCTTTTAGAGCAGGCATGGCGATGCATTTTACCCAGCTGTTAAGTGGGTTGTAGAGCTTCAGGAGTGCAAGCAAGCACAAAGCCTCCACCTGAGTCACTCTGAAGACTAAAGACCCTGAGAGAGTGAGAGAGAGAGTGAGAGAGAGAGAGGCTAGCCTCATCATCCTTCCATCCTGCCTTACCAGTCCCTACCTCTATGGCAAACAGACAGACTGGGGTTTACAGCGTGTCATGGGCACCGTGGAAAAGAGCTTGATCAGGAAGACATCCCACTGCCATTAGAGCTCCTCTGTCTATGTTTACCGAGTGGCCCTTTCTTCGCACTTTGAACAACACACGATGAGTGATTAAACAACAAACCACATGGTCTGTCGTAGACTAATCCACTGGCCAGTTCCTTATGTTGTAGTCCTTTGTCCTGTTGAGATTTCTTTCCACAGGAGGTGGAGGCAGGTCCAGACAGAAAGATGCTACTGCGAGACATGATGCAGAATACATTATATGACTAATCTCATTTGCCACAATGTTGATAGTGATATTTGTTTATATAATTTAAGGAAGAGTGATACTAGATAGGCTTTTAGTGTTGTTGTATTGTGGGAAGACACTTGAATGAAATACGCTTGCACTAGCAAGTATATCCTAGCCTTGGATGTGATACTTTAAATCCTGGTTGCTACTGAGTATGCTGTTCTCATTTTTGGGGTAAGACTCAAGGCGGGGAAATCAAAACTTGGCAACGGCTGGCCCTCTAGCTATAACATAGACTGACTGGGTACAATACTGCTGCCACTTTGCCTCCAGGTTGGAAAAAGTTGGAGGATTAAACTGTGGCAGGTGGCATCCCATTTTCTTCAACAGTCCCCTCTCAGGCCTCCAGGTACAAGAAGAGCAATTCTGGAGACTGGGATTGAACCTATTCTTCTGAACATGTTCAAAATGATGGCGCCAGAGGGGATGGCTGCCGTTTTATGGACTCTTAACCAACTGTGGTATTTTGTGTGTTTTTTCGCATTGTTTGTAACTTATTTTATACATAACTTTGCTGCTACCGTCTCTTATGACCGAAAATAGCTTCTGGACATCAGAACAGCGATTTCTCACCTTGAACTGGACAAATAATTTTTATTTAATGAGTCGGACGAGAGGGATTTGCTCCAGACACCCGACAGGGCCCTCATCCCTGTCATTCGCAGTAGAAAGAAAAGGAGATATCGCGGAAGGAGATCAGGGTGCTTGGTAAGGAGCCGGCGACGAGTGGCTAATCTGCCTTTGCCATCGATACTATTGGCCAACATACAATTGCTTGATAATAAAGTGGATGAACTACAGGCACGTATATCCTACCAACGGGACATTAAATATTGTAATATCTTATGTTTCACCGAGTCGTGGCTGAACGAACACATGAATAACATACAGCTGGTGGGTTATACACCGTATCGGCAGGATAGAACAGCAGCTTCTGGTAAGACAAGGGGTGGCGGTCTATGTATATTTGTAAACAACAGCTGGTAAGCTGTAGACCACACTATCTACCAAGAGAGTTTTCATCTATATTCTTCATAGATGTCTATTTACCACCACAAACTGATGCTGGCACTAAGACCGCACTCAATGAACTGTATACGGCCATAAGCAAACAGGAAAAAACTCATCCAGAGGCGGCGCTCCTAGTGGCCGGGGACTTTAATGCAGGGAAACTTAAATCCGTTTTACCTCATTTCTACCAGCATGTTAAATGTGCAACCAGAGAAAAAAAAAACTCTAGACTACCTTTACTCCACACACAGAGACGCGTACAAAGCTCTCCCTCGCCCTCCATTTGGCAAATCGGACCATAATTCTATCCTCCTGATTCCTGCTTACATGCAAATACTAAAGCAGGACGCACCAGTGACTCGCTCAATAAAAAAGTGGTCAGATGAAGCAGATGCTAAGCTACAGGACTGTTTTGCTACCACAGACTGGGATATGTTCCGGGATTCTTCCGATGGCATTGAGGAGAACACCACATCAGTCACTGGCTTCATCAATAAGTGCATCAATGACGTCGTCCCCTCAGTGACTGTACGTACATACCCCAACCAGAAGCCATGGATTACAGGCAACAGCCACACTGAGCTAAAGGGTAGAGCTGCCGCTTTCATGGAGCGGGACTCTAACCCGGAAGCTTATAGGAAATCCCGCTATGCCCTCCGACTAACCATCAAACAGGCAAAGCTTCAATACAGGACTAAGATCGAATCGTACTACACCGGCTCCAACGCTTGTCAGATGTGGCAGGGCTTTTACAGACTACAAAGGGAAGCTCAGCCGCGAGCTGCCCAGTGACACGAGCCTACCAGACAAGCTAAATTACTTCGAGGCAAGTAACACTGAAACATGCATGAGAGCATCAGCTGTTCCGGACGACTGTGTGATCACGCTCTCCGTAGCTGATGTGAGTAAGACCTTTGAACAGGTCAACATTCACAAGGCCGCAGGAACAGATGGATTACCAGGACATGTACTCCGAGCATGCGCTGACCAACTGGCAAGTTTCTTCACTGACATTTTCAACCTCTCCCTGTCTGAGTCTGTAATACCAACATGTTTCAAGCAGACCACCATAGTCCCTGTGCCCAAGAACACTAAGGTAACCTGCCTAAATGTCTGTGGCCATGAAGTGCTTTGAAAGTCATGGCTCACATCAACACCATTATCCCAGAAACCCTAGACCCACTCCAATTCGCATACCACCCCAACAGATCCACAGATGATTCAATCTCTATTGCGCTCCACACTGCCCTTTCCTACCTGGACAAGAGGAACACCTATTTGAGAATGCTATTCATTGACTACAGCTCAGCGTTCAACACCATAGTGCCTTCAAAGCTCATCACTAAGCTAAGGACCCTGGGACTAAACACCTCCCTCTGCAACTGGATCCTGGACTTCCTGACGGGCTGCCCGGTAGTGCGTATGGCCCAGTACATCACTGGGGCCAAGCTTCCTGCTATCCATGACCTCTATACCAGGCGGTGTCAGAGGAAGGCCCTAAAAATTGTCAAAGACTCCAGCCACCCTAGTCATAGACTGTTCTCTCTGCTACCACACGGCAAGGTCCAAGAGGCTTCTAAACAGCTTCTACCCCCAAGCCATAAGAGTCCTGAACATCTAGTCAAATAGCTACCCAGACTATTTGCATTACCCCCCCTTTACGCTGTTGCTACTCTCTGTTTATTATCTATGCATAGTCACTTTAATAACTCTACCTACATGTACATTTACCCCAATTACCTCGACTAACCGGTGCCCCCGCACATTAACTCGGTACCAGTACCCCCTGTATATAGCCTCGCTATTGTTATTTTTACTGCTGCTCTTTAATTATTTGTTAGTTTTATTTCGTATTATTTTATATTATATTATTGTGTATGATTTTTTGGGGTATTCTTTCTTAAAACTGCATTGTTGGTTAAGGGCTTGTAAGTAAGCGTTTCACTGTAAGGTCTACACCTGTTTTATTTGGCGCATGTGACAAATACAATTTGATTTGATTTGATTTGATGTGAATAGCAGCCGACCAGGAGCCTAGACTGTGGCTAGTCCTGTTAGCCAGATTACTGATCAGGGCCTCTTCAGAGGCAGGCTCAGGGCTCCAGGGCAGGTCTGTCTTATAGTTATCCACAGGCCTCTGACTCTGTTCAGGGGAACTACTTGAGCTTGTGCATTTCACTAGTCTTTATTGGATGATAGAACTCTTGCTGTGCATGCTAAAAGTCATCTTATTTTCGTGTGTGTTTTCTGTTTTTGTTCTCATTTCTATTCCTCAACATAATGCATGATGTTATGTAAGGGAAATTATTCCCTCTGTTTTCTCTGTTCTCTAGGAGCAGCTCGCTCGGACAGATACTGAAAAATGCATAGCCCTCCATGGTTGTTAATGGGGTAGTAAAACTAACTTTAATATCCCAGTGTGTTAGAATCTTCAGTGGTAAGGCCTGGAAGCCCTGGGAGGCAGTAATTCACCATCCACACACAGCTAGTCACGGCCACACCACACTGTATTTCTCACATTATACAGCTATTGAGAAGGTGTTGGGCTTCTCCTAAACAGACCTAGCTCCAATAAACAAGCCATACAGCAGACACTTTTACAGTTTTACCAATTCTATGATGTCAGCATTGTGCCTCTAGAAAACCCTCTAAACGTTGTAACACTGTCTGCCTCGCTATCTCAAATCGTTCCGCGGGAAAATATGACATTGATCATTTGTGAAAGTCGACCTGGCACCAGCAGGCAATGGCATCGAGTCTTCATCACTACCAACACTGTGGCTTCAGTATTTGAACAGAGCATTTGCGTGGCACATACACGTGATGGCAGGTCAGACTAGAAAACAATCCAAGCCTGGTCTGTTGATGTTATGCTGCTGCCCTCTAAACCCTCAAAACAGATGGTTGGAATCATGTTGTTTCCAAAGCCATGCAGTTTTTGGGAGATGAGAAATGGGCCTCAACATATGAGAAAAAAAAAAACGCTAAACCATTAAATGAATTGAATAACATATCTGATGGGCTCTGAAAATATTGAATTATTGACCTAGTTATTGACTTGTGTGGCCTCTGTTGAAAAAACAGATGGAGACGGAGGTTGGAAAAAAATCGAACATGTACAGCGATTGCAGCAGCAAGCCACTGAATAATCCATCAGCTGTATTATTTTATATTTATTTCCCCTTCAGTTGCCTTCCAGCAGATGTCAGAGTGATTTGTGGAAATGAGGCCCATGACAACTGCAACAGCACTGTGTTTTTAAAATCACACTACAGTACGAATCCACGCTGAGCAATTGAAATAAATAGGAACGCTATGATTTTTCACCTCACTTCAAAAGATTGTTCTGCGCGAAAGAAAGTGGTCAAGCTATAACACTTGCACAGAACATTTGACAATTGCTTGTCATTTGTCAGAAATATAGTGCCATTGTCCTGCCAAACACGTGTGTAATGTGATACAATTCCAGGAACTAAAAACTGGAATACACAGACACCAATCGTCAACAACAACAACAAAAACATTTAAGTCTAACTTTTTTTAAGTCACATTGGGCTTTCTCTCTGTATACCTCCATTTAAACTCCCTTATTGACCTGTTCAGAGCCAACCACATGAAAGCAAAATGAAAGAGGGAAGAGAGAAAAACACAAAAGAAAACAGTGAATACAGAAAGTCCACCTGTGCTTCTCTTATAACTTCCATTAGTGATGTGTCAAAAAGCACCAGCAGGACTTACAATGGAGGCTGGTGGAAGGAGCTATAGGAGGACAGGCTCATTGTAATAGCTGGAATGGAATCAATGGAACAGAGTCAATATTGTTGTTTCTATATGTTTAATGTCTTTAATACCGTTCCATTTATTCCCTTCCATGAAAGTCTGTGTGACCATTGCACTCAGAACAGGTGCGTCGACCAGCTACACAATTTTTGAATGTATTCCATTCCAGCCATTAAAATGAGCCCGTCCTCCTATAGCTCCTTCATTTACATCATTTACATTTACGTCCAGACTCCTCTGCAGGACTAGCACCCAAATATTTATTACATACCAAGGGAGGGGCAAAACATGTTTTTTAGGCTCTGGTTAGAGATGGCAAGGGATAACCTAGTAAATTAATGTTAACTTGGAGCCTCCAGGCTCCCCTCCCAAACTCTGTCATTGTCCCCACTACATAAAGGATGGGGGACTTGTAACAGAATTTGGGCCAACGTGGTTCCGAAGTATTAGGTTTCTCAGAAGAGACTACTAAAACCACTAGAACCGGTAATGGTCACTGCGAGCAAGAAAGAGAGACTCTGGGAAAGGGCGATGTCCGTGAACCTCGAAACCACGTTGGCCCAAATTCTGTTACAAGTTCCCCATCCTTTATGTAGTGGGGACAATGACAGAGTTTGGGAGGGGAGCCTGGAGGCCCGGTGAGGGATCTCTAGTTACCCTCTCTACTCTACCAAAACCAGGCAGCACGGTGGGGTTGGTGGGCTAGTTCAGTTACATGACAACCAGTTTAGCCTGGTGGTGTCTTTCTCCATGAAACAACATGCTGTTTAGATGCCTCAGGGCTCGGAAATGTTAATGCGTAACACACACTAACACAAGCAAACACAGATGGAGCAGATCTCACACACAAACACACACTCACACACACATAAAAAAAAAAAAAATATCATCCCTCTCCTTTGTGCTCTCATTTACATAATGTGGGAGTGAGAGGGCAAATGTCATCCCCATCACAAACCAATCCCTTTGAGACGACTCACAATGGGCAGTAGCTGAAGGCCTTCAGCATAGCCGGCAGGGGAGAGTAGCTCCTACCGCGCTGTGTTCCCTCCCTCCCCACCCACCACTGCGATATCACTGTGTTCCCCTTTCGAAAAGTATCTGCGAGCCAGCACTGTAACCTGAAGCAGTCTTTTGGATATCGGTTTTCAAGTAAAAGAGAGCAGTGTTTCCCCTAGGATTTTTTTCAGCAGCGGTGGCAAAATTAGCGTGTGAGGGGGGGGGGTAGGGTAGTGGGTGTGGCCAAGGGCGCTGTCTCCGACCGAAATTATAGAGGCCCTCCTCTTGGGCCAGAGACAAACTTAGCTGTTCTAAAGCTAATTTCCTGCAATTGTACACATTTTGCCATGGTTTATGCCTTGTTCTTATGTTATCTGAGTAACTCAAAAATCAATGGGGGCCCCATGCCATGACATTTTGGGAATTTTAGATTCTCCCTGACTGTCTAGTTTTTATTTTGATGATTGTTAGTTCTCAAAGATTATCTTATACTCCATTATACTTTCTACATACTTTTGATCTAGTTTAGTCATTTAAGTTTACACTGAAAACGTTTTACCAGCCCACATTTATATATCATATTTTTGGGAATGGCAGCAACGATTTAGCAGCGGCAGCCCGCCACTGCTAAATGAATAAAGGGTAAACAATGGAGAGGGATGGAGAGAAAGAGAGGGAGGCATAGAGGGAACGAGAGTGCAGAGACACACAAACTGCCTCTTAAAAAACTAAAGAGAGGAAGAAAGGGGTAAAAAGAGCAAAAGCTTTGCACTGTTCATAGCTGTAAAGTAACATCCCGGTGAAATGCAAAGGGAAAACCATGGGGCCGTATTCAGATGTCTCTTTAAAAGAGACTCATCTGCCAGATACAGAGCCCTCCACTGTGATATCTACTGCCTGGCCAAGGAGCAGTTCCACCGCAAAGCGCCAAAAACCCTCCAAAACAGACCCTCCAAAACAGCCGCAGCCAAAGAAGAGCCATAAGATTCTACTAAAGTACTGGAAACAATGGAGTTTAAAGAGAGAGAGAGAGAGCGTGTGTGTGTGTGTGTGTGTGTGTGTGTGTGTGTGTGTGTGTGTGTGTGTGTGTGTGTGTGTGTGTGTGTGTGTGTGTGTGTGTGTGTGTGTGTGTGTGTGTGTGTGTGTGTGTGTGCCGTAACCAAAAGCAACAGAGTGGAGAGTAGATTGGACACCTTATCCAAACACCATTTTAATTATAAATGTATCTGGATGTTTGGTTTATGCAAAGTTCACTTAACACCAGTAGGAGGAGAACAACATTAAACCAATCATTAAATCAGATTTGTTCTTTCTTGAAATCTTGAAATCAGTTGTTGTTTTTTCCAGTTTGGTACTTAGGTCTCAAAGAAGAGGACCATTGTGCCGGAAGCCCTAATGATTAAGTATGTAGGCTTCTGTCATTCAACGGAATGGAATATTAGCAACAGAGGATATCTTAAAGCGTCTGCAGCTGGGATGCTGGTGGATATTGTATTGCATTCTGGGTGGGCGCCAAGGCGGGGTGTGTGTGTGTGTACAGTATGTGCATGTGTGTGTGGGGGGGAGGAAATGGCAGCTGCGGCGATGCCGGGATACCAGGAGGAACCTGGACAACTAACATTTGCATTTCTGCCTCACTTGAATCCACATTAGGAGGTCATCACCATTCCCCCGGCCCACAGCCCAACACAACAGTTGTGTGTGGAGTTAAGGACTAGATAAACAAGAGATAGAGTGAGGGGTGCTTGTGGCTGCTGCCACGTCTTGGCTATGTGACACCTAAATCAATATATTTTTTAAAGGAAATTTTGTCTTGGACTAGGTTAGTTGAATATAAAAACCAAGGCCATATTTGGTTTCATTGAATGGGGAAGGAAAGAATGAGGGCAAAGCATACAAAGTGGTAATGTGAGAAACCCCAATGGCGCCATAAATCAATCACAATGGTATGACCAACAGGGCCATATGATATTACACCAAATACTGGAATCCTTAATGTTTGTCCTTGCATATGTTCCATTCAATCATCCAGGGGGAGACATAGGTGGAGAAACTGTTTGAAGCAGACCAGTGGGAGCAGTCCAGTTCAGTTTCAGATCAATGTTGCTGTACATATGGCATACACTGTAACCGGAGGGGGCCGGCGCCCACGTGTTAGATTTAAACAGGCTAGAACAGCTGGTGCTGAGAGCTATGACCAAATCACAGTGGAGAATCTTGGGGATATCAGACAGTTTTTACGACTGTGGGCAAACTGTTGGAGCTTGGAGCTCCTCCTGGTCAGATCATTAAAGGGGTCTTTATGGGGTCCGCCAGTCCAGCCCCCCTTAATGAGGGACAGTGTCCAGCCCACGTCCCCCTCTTTACTGCCACAGCCTCCCCCCTCACTGACGGCCCAGTGTTGAACCCAGCCACATCGACGACCAACGACATCTGGCCCCTCCATCTCCAGCCTCCTCCACCGTATATATACCAGGCCTAATGGCCAATTACAAACTCAAGGGCCAGGGAACAGGAACATGGTCCCGATTTATAGTTCCACTGTATCCACTGCCTCCCGCCCCAGAATCCTCTGCTCCGTCGATCACTCCCACATTAGGTTATAGGAGACAGGAGGCCCATCAGACCTAATCAGGCTTATCCTTTCCAGAGGATGGCCATTAAACTAGCCTCCCTCCTACCATGCCATGGCAGACATCAACTCCCAGTCCAGTGAATTAAAGAAATTAATGGCTTCCTCACTATTACATTTAAACTAGCAACAACAAAAAATGAGGTGGGGGGGGCATGAAACCTCATTATAGGAGCAAATACTTTATTCCATGCATTAGATAGACAGAGCCAGAGCCAACTGAATTCTAAAACATTTATGAAGTTAGCATGGCATGGAATGTGTGTACGCTTGATGTATTTTGCTTCAGCCTTTCAAAGTCTGGTTCATATTCTGCCGGGAACTCCCCCTGCAGTCTAGAACTCTAGTAGAAGGGGATGGGAGGAGAAAGAGGAGAGTGAAACAGGTGGCAGAAAGCAATGCCAACCCATAGCTTTTGCACATTTTGAGCCCCTCTTCATTTGAGTTTTTCTCTTCTTTTCCTTTGACTTGTTCTTTTCTCTGGCTGGGGTTCACTTCCTTTATTAGCTCCCCTCCCCCTTTCATTACAAACACAGTGTTACCTGTGTCAAATCCATTGGAGACGGCCTGGGGAAGTCAACATGGAGCCAATAGATTGTCTCCCTCCCTGAGTCACTAGCTCTACTACTCTAGGCTAGACAAACAGAGGGAGAGGGTGAGCAACAACCTGCTTCAAAACAGGAACAGAGAGCCTCAAATCTGTATGATAAACTACATTTAGTTGAATATGTGATATATTTTGTGTAAGGCCTAAGCTTTTCAGAATTGCTTTGCAAATCAGTATAGCGAAGGTTATTCAACATACAGTAGACATGGCTCTTTGTCACATAAAGGTCTATTATACATTGCTTACACCAGTAAAGATAGTGTGCATCACACATGTGAATGTGGTTTCACACATATGGTTTTTCCACATGTCAGAGGTGACATGTTTATATCCTAGAACATTGTTATTTCCTCAAATAAACTGTGGTTGAGGATGTTAAAAGGCCTAGAGCCTCCATGTCTAAAAGAAAAGCTAGACACGTAGAGATAGAATGAAACTCTTTTGGAGTAGTCTTGGTAAGCTCAGAGCCACTGAAAAGAGGATTTTGTATAGACACGTTAATCTGTGTACTGTATTGAAGTGCTTAACAGACAGCGCAGACCAAATTCCTATGCAAGGCAGGCAGGGAAGAACAAAACAATAGCATCTGACACATTTTAATCCTCTGCTTAAAGTACCACAAAAAAACAGGGAAATATATTCAGCCTTGCAGACACTGTAAAACAATTATGCTCACGACGACCATGTGTGCTTGCAGTTGCAAAGAAGAGATAGAGGGAGTAAAAAAAAAGCTTTTTATGAATCCTTTTGTCACGTCTTGTTTTAGGCTGAGTCATTCGAATAGATTAATACCTCGAATAACACCTCGGATCAACCTTTAACCTTCTCTTCCTGACTGGGCCACAGGTGTGAAGTGACAAGGTGCGACTAGATGAAAGACACACCAGTGAAGTGCCAAATGCTCATTTCCACCCATCCTGATAGATAGGCCATCGTTTATCTGGCCTAGCCCTGGAAGGTATGTTTAGCCTATCTTAACGTCTAGCCTCTCCAACGACTGAGGCCCTGCACCAAAAAAATACATAACAAATGTAGGACCTGTTGCAGGAAAACTTTACTGCAATGCAGGACATTTAGAACTTTTAGTGTATTTGAGGTTTAAAAAGGCTTATGAAGTTTGTAATTTCCACTTTGAAATTTCAGACTTGATTTTCCTTGGAGAAAAATGTATCAATACCAACCCCTACAAAAATGTTAATTCATTTTAATCCACATAATAATTCACATTTCCTGTTGCTGCAGGATTATTTTTTCCTGCTGTAGCAACCTGACTCAAATTAAGATCCTATATCTGTACAACACTGTCCAACCAGTCAGTAAGAAACCGTTATTTACTGGCTGGCAGTGGCAAAAAACAAGCCAATCACTTACTTCTTAACTGTGAGGTAGGCCCACAAGTTGTTGAGCTGCAGAAAAATAGATCAGAGCAGACAGATAATACTAAACATGGAATCACAGGCGAGGCCATGAATCCGGGTCTGCGTGCCACTATTTCACCCTGGCTGTCTCCGCTTCGACAACGGCCTTAACCATAGAAGTGACAGTGAATACTAACAGTGCGAGCCTGAGTGTCTCCGAAGCCGCTCCAAACTACCCCGGTACACACAGTGCACTGCAACAGAATCATAAATGAGCGACTTTGACAGAAAACACATAGGCTTTAGGGGGGGGAATCAGGTTGAAGGATGAGAGATAGTCAAGGCAATGAATTTAGAGGTTGGGGGGGATTTGGGATATGACAGGGGTGGTTATTTGCTGGCAGAGACCCTCTAGCCCACTCCCACAACAAAGAGCCTTTCATATTTCCTATGAACAGTGACAAAGAGTTCCATTAATCCCCAAGGGGAAGGCTCATCTTGGCCTTCTCCTTTCCTCCGCACATAAATGACTTTCCTCATACCCTTCCTCGTATTAACGCTCAGTGTTTTCACCACAAGAAAGTAGGAGGAGACCAAAGGAGCAGGCCACAGCACATCTTTAAATTATTAAGCCGCTCTTAAAACAGTTATGTCAGTGCTAATTCTTAACACATGCTCTCACTTTGTAGAGCTTTGCTTACAACCAGAAGAAAGCAAAGCGACTGTGGAAGTCTCTCTCTCTTGATGGCCATCTCTGTTCAGAAAGAGTCAGTAGAGGAGTGCAGTAGAAGAGACATTGGCGTGGTCCAAAGCTCAGTCCAGCTGTCGCATTTTGCAAGCAGATGAAACACTCTGACGGGTAAAGCAGAGCGCATGCCTATCCCAACTTATCCCCCACAGAACAGTGCTTACCAGCTACCCGGCTGAGGCCGAACAGACACACATGCTCAGACGCCTCAGTAGTCAGGGGGACAAGGCACGACAAGAGACTATGGAGCCACAGCCACTCACACAGCATAGCAGGCTCAGGAAGTAGTCATAATCACAGAGAGAGAGAGAGAGAGAGAGAGAGAGAGAGAGAGAGAGAGAGAGAGAGAGAGAAGATGGCGAGAGAGAGATACTTAATTTGCTTAATTTACAGCATTCCAGAGAAGGGGGGAGGACTTACTCCCACATAAGTGTGCGTCTTTCTGTCTGGCCCACCTCATTTCAAACAGGCACAAATCGATGGTGGTGCAATCACATTTTCCAGGCGTCCTGCACTGTGCCGGCGACAGCAGAATAATAAATAAACGCCAGGGATAATCACAGGCCCCAGATTGGAGGGGATTGGGCAAGGAGAGGAGAGGCCAGACACTGCCTCAGCTGTGGCCAAGTGGCATGGAATTCTGTTCCAGCTGTCAACAGCAGCCAGGCAGCACCTAATACTCCACACACCACCCCCTTAACGGCTGCACTAGCCCGGCTCTGAAGGGACAACGGATGGGCCTGGTGTGAGGAAAAGGGGGGAGCTGCCGCCGCAAAAGAATAACGACAGACTCTTATTGTTGTCTTGGCTATGAAAGCAGAAGGCAACATTGTTTGGCCGTGACGTTATGTTGATACCTGTGGTGTGACAGGTGGGCTTGTGGATAGCATGGCTGGTCACGATGGTGAGGTGTTCTTGTAGCGTAAGCATGCCACACAGGTTATTCTCCCAGGCAGCTCTACTTTAGTACCAGCCAGTGCTGCTGCTGTCATTGGTCGGTATGATTCAAGCCCATGAATCATAGGTAGTGTGCACACACAGGTGCAGGCATGACAAAGTGCCAGCCAGGCAGCCCTGCCTGCTTGCATGTCTGTATGCATTCAAATCCATGGTACATTGTTTTATCAAAATCAAACACATTCTGCTGTTTGGTGTCTTCATCCTTCATTTGAAACCACACAATCAATCCACAGTTTAAAATCCCCACTCTACTCTACATACTTTTAGTATGTCCTTGAATATAAACACGTAATAAACGTCAATATCTGTACTATTCAACACACGTAAGGCAAATCGGTTATCCAATAACTCCCTAATATGGTGTCTCATACACAACAGTTGTCAATGCCAACGTCATATTAATCAAATCTCTATTCACAAAAGACTCATTCAGCGACCATATAAAAGAGCCCTAACAATGGCCATTAGTGGTCGGGGGAGATCAACAGCAGAATAGAATAGGGCTGCTAAATGCACTGCTGATTCACCCAACACAATGGCCTTGTTTGTGTCACTGTGACCTTAGCACTCCTAGACAACACATTATCTGTGGGACGCAGTAGAGAGCAGACAAGACCTTCACATTCAAATGGCCTCCCATTCAACAGTTGTCTTGTTTTTTCTGCTCATCCAACAAGGTCCACTTTATTGGGGACTAGACAGGGGTGCACCCTTTCTCCCTAACCATTCCTCATTCCGGCCCTAAAAACAAACAATCAAATGAATCTTGGCAGTCGTTTGGTTTATGTTCCTGGCACCTCATCCACAACATACATGAACGTGAAGAGCCAGGGGGGACTTATCTTTGTTTAATCTTATCCCATCAACTGGCACCCACTTCCCCACACCTCCTGCCAGGAGAGAGGATTGCATGATATGGAGGCCCTGAATGCTCAAAATAAACTGAGTCCCCCTGCATACCTCCACTATCCACTGGAAACCAAAATATTATCTAGATTGGCTGTGTTTCGTCTGTAAATACCATGTATGAAATGGATCCCCTCTACAACACACGTATTGAAGTGAGCACACACACACACAAACACTGAAACGATCCTCATGAATCCATCCTTCTACCTCATACTTTGGCTATCTATCTATAAACTTGATGAATTCAACAGGCTAATCCAAATGAATGACACAGAGGGCTAAAACAGCATCAGCAATTCTCTGTCCTCTCTATTCTATTACTTTTCCAAACCAGACTAGAGCTATGGTCCTGGGTTCATTTGTACATATATGAATCACTAAACAAAGGACCAACAGCCAGAGATAAGCTTCTCCAGCGTTATTAAAAATGTGCTTTCAGATGGATCCCACTAGGGACACTTTGCATTAACAAACACACAGACATGGCGCTGGCTGCACCCATTTTATTTTATTTCTAATGGGGAGTGATAGCGGTCCTGTGTTAATATGTACATCCAGTATTCACTAAACAAAGCTTGGTGGGTCCTCATAGATAACCCACTCGGCAAAAAAAGGTTGAATCACACGTCATTTCAACAAAATAATTAAATCTGAATACGTTGAATCAATGTGGAAAACTGATTGAATTTGCAAAAAGTAATCAACGTAAAGGAATTTTGTATTTTTTTAGCTCAACTTTTAACCTAAATCCAATAACACTGTGAAATGTTTTGTTGATTTCACATTGAAGTTGACAACTCAACCAAATATAAATCAAAACTAGATGTTGAAATGATTCCAAAGTCAATAAAAATGGGTTTTAGTTTAACCCAATGAGGGATGGGTGGCGTGTGATTACAAACACAGAAGTGGTTCGATACAGACAGCTGGAAAAAAAGACAAATAAAGAATCATAGAGAAGAGAATGCAATAAGAACCCAATAACAGTGCAGCATGCCTCCCTCACCTCCCACTAATACATTCATCCTTAATAACATGTGGTCAGTCTCCTCAACCCACATCTCTCTCGCCGACATCTCCCTGACCCCCATCCTTCCAGCCAACATTCTTTACATAGTTCATTAAACTTTGCCTCTCTTGCCCTCCACTCAGTTTTATTGTTTTCCAGCTATAAACATACCAAATCAATCACACACAGTAGAAAGACCCAGCAGGGAGAAAGATAAAAGTTTGCGATTGAAAATAAAACATTGCAGCAACTCAACAATTAAATACCTTTTGCATAAAATCCTTGAAACACCAGCTTTTCAAATCCCCCCGCAAATCCTTCATCACATACAGTAATAATGACCTCCGTTCAAGATTAAGATCCAGCACGTTAATCCTACAATCAGCTCACTCATTTAACCCTCGTCTTGCACTATGCATTATGATTGAGTCGAGGCATTATGATCCTGTGTGACCTTCACACTAGGCCGATACACTGCTGGCGCCATCATTTTCTATTCTAGCAGAAGGGAATTGGTCAAATAGTGTAAAACAAAGACTTTTAAACGTCCACTGAAAGGGAAAATTGGAGGATAAAGTTGCCCCCTAGGTCTTTGATTCCAATCCCTGGTCCTTAATAAGGCCAATGTATTAACCTCCAACGCCCAAGTCCCTCTAACACTAGTGACAGGCATGAAAGGTCAATAACCTTGGCTCATAGCTCTCATATGGTTAGAAATGTCATAGATTCATGGCTGATGCTATTATTTCAAACTCTTAAAGTTAGCCGAGGGAAGCTTAGCTTTGGGAAAAGGTCACAGTGCTTAGAACACTTAGTGGGGAGAGTGAAGGAGTGACACAGGGTCTATAGAAGGCTGAGTGTGTTCCTTTCTAGTGGGGTACAGTGGGAGATGGGAGGTGGACGGTTTACCGAAAAGCAATGCTCCTGGAATGTAATGCTAGTAAGTGAGTTAACACAGACAATGTCTGGCGCACTGTAAAATTAATTTACAAGGCCTATCTAACCTGATAGACCTACTTATAGCTTGAATAACAAATAATACATGCTGATTGATGAGTTGCGGGAAGCAAACACACCACATTTCCTTGTTGTCATTGCTAAGCTAGCTGGTTGAGTGGTCTCCACACAAACTGCTCAAGCGTTGTGTGCATAGTAAAAGAGAATTAAGTCTCAAATCTATTTATTGAGCCTTTCTCTCTGACATTGGGTCATTTAATGTACAGGGCTCAAGTCATACACTGCACTGCAGACCAGGCCCAACATACAGTATATAGGCTACATGGTGCATGGAGCAACCATCCCAGGCCTATCAGCTCCCAGTAGTGTACATCCACGCCCCTGACTACATCCCCTCCCTCCAGCCCATATCTTGCTGAGCCCACAGTATTACAGCAAATAATGTGGCGGTGCACTGCACGCTTTATAAAGCCTCAGTAAATATCGACACAGGATGAAATAATCTAAACACAGGCTAATGGCGGTGGGGCGGAGGGGTGCATGTAGCTCTGTGATGCAGCAGCCCGTATACGCCTGCCTCAGATGGTAACTAGAATTTGCCGCAGGTCAATCATAACGTCTGCAGCTCGACGGTGGGCGGCGTCAACGCAGCCCGGTAACGGTATATCACTTTGAGTGGGACAGTAATACAGACAGACGCATCCGCTCATCTGATGAGGTAAACAGTTTTGGTGGGAGAAGGCAGGTGAAGGGAAGCGAAGAGGAACTGTCGCCTCAGTGTTCCCAATCACCAGATGCCCAAGATTAAACTGATATAAATCAACGTAATTCATTTTTTTTTCCAAAGACCATGTTACCAAATATCAATACCCGTCCCTTCGGAGGTGACCTGGCTTGATATGATAAGTGAGTAGTGGATAGCATTACTCATTTCCTGCCTCATCCTCTGCTTCTCTCTCTCTCCCTCCCTCTCTCTTTCCCGCTCTCTCTCTCCCTCCCTCCACCGCACTTCAGCCAGACACAGAGGCCTCTTCAGTTGAAACAGAGAGACCTCTGGGAAATATAAAAAACACCAACCTCCACAAAACAACACCGGGCCAGGCCTTTCGTCAAAAACATTAGCAGCACAACTTTAACAGCGCTTTATGTGCCCAGCTAAAGACTAACAACCATGAGGTTGTCAAGGTCACCATAAGGAACAAAACCTGGGGTTGGTTTTGACGCGGTATAATGCTAAGCAGAACGTTTCAGTAGGATCAATGCTTTACTCAATTAAAGCACATCAATCATCCTATGGAGGATAGGGGGGCTCATCCATCACACTGTTGCTTAGTGCTTATGTGTAGAAGAGTGGGATTGGGAGGGAGTGGTAGAGTAGTAGAAAGAGGGATGGATAGATGGAGAGGGATGAGTGGGAGAAGAGAGGAGAATGTGTCAGGGAGGGATGTCACAGGATAGGACCTGGCAAATTATCAGAGAGTAATGTCCAAAGAAGCGCTGGTGCGTTGAAATAGAAGCCCTGTCCGGAACACAATAGTTGGTGAGGCCTGAGACAGGCGGTGGGGAGGGAGAGTGGAGGGTGGGAGGCTGCCTGCTGCCTCGGTCTCATCCCAGGCAGGATATTGGCCTTTGTGGAACATGGTTACAGTATCTGGGTCAATTTATATCTCCCTGCCTCAAATTTCCCCTTTTGTTGTTAGTGAAATAATGGTATGTCAGTTCCTATGGCCTTAAATCCTGAGCTGAGCTTTACATTTGACAAGAAAAAAAGAAAAAAACGCTTTAAATACACACTCAGGCATTTCAGGGTTGCATCCTCTCAGTTCAGTCAAGTTGTCTCATAAATATATGAATTCAAGTATTCATTTCCCTCTATGACCCTAAAGACAAGAGATGGTTCTGGGCACTTCTCATTGGCATTTGTATTGCCTACGAGCTCCTCTTGTTCGCAGATAAGTGATAGTAAGCATTTCACTGTTAGTCTACATCTGTTGTTTACGAAGCATGTGACAAATACATTTGATTTGATATAGGTAGTGTCAGAGGTTCTAGTGCCAACAAAACGGTAGTTCATGATTTAAATGTATTCTATAGCAAACAAAAGATCACTGAAGGAGAGAGAAAAAAGAGAAAAGCCGTGAGTTCCTGTGGTATGAGGAATATTTGATATTTTCCTCCTTTATGCTTAGTGATGCGACGAACCATCAAACAGGCAAATAGTCAAAACAGGACTAAGATCGAATCGTATTACACCAGCTCTGACGCTCGTCGGATGTGGCAGGACTTGCAAACTATTACAGACTACAAATGGAAGTACAGCCGCGAGCTGCCCAGTGACACAAGCCTACCAGACGAGCTAAATTACTTCTATGCTCGCTTCGAGGCAAGTAACACTGAAACATGCATGAGAGCATCAGCTGTTCCGGACAACTGTGTGATCACGCTCTCCGTAGCCGATGTGAGTAAGACCTTTAAAGAGGTCAACATTCACAAGGCCGCAGGGCCAGACAGATTACCAGGACGTGTACTCCAAGCATGCGCTGACCAACTGGCAAGTGTCTTCACTGACATTTTCAACCTCTCCCTGTCTGAGTCTGTAATACCAACATGTTTCAAGCAGACCACCATAGTCCCTGTGCCCAAGAACACTAAGGTAACCTGCCTAAATGACTACCGACCCGTCGCACTAACGTCTGTAGCCATGAAGTGCTTTGAAAGGCTGGCTCACATCAACACCATTATCCCAGAAAACCTAGACCCACTTCAATTTGCATACCGCCCCAACAGATCCACAGATGATGCAATCTCTATTGCGCTCCACACTTCCCTTTCACACCTGGACAAAAGGAACACCTATGTGAGAATGCTATTCATTGACTACAGCTCAGCGTTCAAGTGCCCTCAAAGCTCATCACTAAGCTAAGGACCCTGGGACTAAACACTTCCCTCTGCAACTGGATCCTGGACTTCCTGACAGGCCTCCCCCAGGTGGTAAGGGTAGGTAACAACACATCCGCCACACTGATCCTCAACACGGGGGCCCCTCAGGGGTGCATGCTCAGTCCACTCCTGTACTCCCTGTTCACTCATGACTGCATGGCCAGGCACGACTCCAACACCATCTTTTTTTATTTTATTTTTTTTTATTTCACCTTTATTTAACCAGGTAAACCAGTTGAGAACAAGTTCTCATTTACAACTGCGACCTGGCCAAGATAAAGCAAAGCAGTGCGATAAAAACAACAACACAGAGTTACATATGGGGTAAAACAAAACAAAAATAAATAAAAAATACAACAGAAATACAATTAATATACAGTGTGCAAATTTAGCAAGTTATGGAGGTAAGGCAATAAAATAGGCTATAGTGCAAAATAATTACAATTTAGTATTAACACTGGAATGATGTGCAAGAGATGATGTGCAAATAGAGATACTGGGGTACAGATGAGCAAAATAAATAACAATATAGGGATGAGGTAGTTGGGCGGGCTAATTTCAGATGGGCTGTGTACAGGTGCAGTGATCGGTAAGGTGCTCTGACAACTGATGCTTAAAGTTAGTGAGGGAGATAAGTGTCTCCAGCTTCAGAGATTTTTGCAATTTGTTCCAGTCATTGGCAGCAGAGAACTGGAAGGAATTGCGGCCAAAGGAGGTGTTGGCTTTGGGGATGACCAGTGAGATATACCCGCTGGAGCCGCAGACTACGGGTGGGTGTTGCTATGGTGACCAATGAGCTAAGATAAGGCGGGGATTTGCCTAGCAGTGATTTATAGATGGCCTGGAGCCAGTGGGTTTGGCGACGAATATGTAGTGAGGACCAGCCAACAAGAGCGTACAGGTCACAGTGGTGGGTATTATATGGGGCTTTGGAGACAAAACGGATGGCACTGTGATAGACAACATCCAATTTGCTGAGTAGAGTGTTGGAGGCTATTTTGTAAATGACATCGCCGAAGTCAAGGATCGGTAGGATAGTCAGTTTTACGAGGGCATGTTTGGCAGCATGAGTGAAGGAGGCTTTGTTGCGAAATAGGAAACCGATTCTAGATTTAACTTTGGATTGGAGATTCTTAATGTGAGTCTGGAAGGAGAGTTTACAGTCTAACCAGACACCTAGATATTTGTAGTTGTCCACGTACTCTAGGTCAGACCCGTCTAGAGTAGTGATTCTAGTCGGGTGGGCGGGTGCAAGCAGCGTTCGGTTGAAGAGCATGCATTTTGTTTTACTAGTGTTTAAGAGCAGTTGGAGGCTACTGAAGGAGTGTTGTATGGAATTGAAGCTCGTTTTGAGGTTTGTTAACACAGTGTCCAATGAAGGGCCAGATGTATACAAAATGGTGTCGTCTGCGTAGAGGTGGATCTGAGAGTCACCAGCAGCAAGAGCGACGTCATTGATATACACAGAGAAAAGAGTTGGCCCAAGAATTGAACCCTGTGGCACCCCCATAGAGACTGCCATAGGTCCAGACAACAGGCCCTCCGATTTGACACATTGAACTCTATCTGAGAAGTAGTTGGTGAACCAGGCGAGGCAGTCATTTGAGAAACCAAGGCTATTTAGTCTGCCAATAAGAATGCGGTGGTTGACAGAGTCGAAAGCCTTGGCCAGGTCAATGAAAACGGCTGCACAGTACTGTCTATTATCGATCGCGGTTATAATATCATTTAGGACCTTGAGCGTGGCTGAAGTGCACCCATGACCAGCTCGAAACCGGATTGCATAGCGGAGAAGGTACGGTGGGATTCGAAATGGTTGGTGATCTGTTTGTTGACTTGGCTTTCAAAAACTTTTGAAAGGCAGGGCAGGATGGATATGGGTCTGTAACAGTTTGGATCTAGAGTGTCACCCCCTTTGAAGAGGGGGATGACCGCGGCAGCTTTCCAATCTCTGGGGATCTCAGACGTTACGAAAGAGAGGTTGAACAGGCTAGTAATAGGGGGTTGCGACAATTTGGCGGCTAGTTTTAGAAAGAAAGGGTCCAGATTGTCTAGTCCAGATGATTTGTAGGGGTCCAGATTTTGCAGCTCTTTTAGAACATCAGCTGTCTGGATTTGTGTGAAGGAGAAGCGGGGGGGGCATGGGCAAGTTGCAGCGGAGGGTGCAGAGCTGGTGGCCGGGGTAGTGGTAGCCAGGTGGAAAGCATGGCCAGCCGTAGCAAAATGCTTGTTGAAATTCTCGATTATTGTAGATTTATCGGTGGTGATAGTGTTTCCTAGCCTCAGTGCAGTGGGCAGCTGGGAGGAAGTGGCACAACAGTGGTAGGCCTGATCACCAACAATGATGAGACAGCCTATAGGGAGGAGGTCAGAGACCTGGCCATGTGGTGCCAGGACAACAACCTCTCCCTCAACGTGATCAAGACAAAGGAGATGATTGTGGACTACAGGAAAAAGAAGAGGACCGAGCACGCCCCCATTCTCATCGACGGGGCTGTAGTGGAGCAGGTTGAGAGCTTCAAGTTCCTTGGTGTCCACATCACCAACAACTACCATGGTCCAAGCACACCAAGACAGTCGTGAAGAGGGTACGACAAAACCTATTCCCCCTAAGGAGACTGAAAAGATTTGGCATGGGTACTCAGATTCTCAAAAGTTTCTACAGCTGCACCATCGAGAGCATCCTGACTGGTTGCATCACTGCCTGGTATGGCAACTGCTCAGCCTCCGACCGCAAGGCACTACAGAGGGTAGTGCATACGGCCCAGTACATCACTGGGGTCAAGCTTCCTGCCATCCAGGACCTCTGTACCAGGCCGTGTCAGAGGAAGGCCCTAAAAATGGTCAAAGACTCCAGCCACCCTAGTCATAGACTGTTCTCTCTGCTACTGCACGGCAAGAGGTACCGGAGTGCCAAGTCTAGGTCCAAGAGGCTTCTAAACAGCTTCTACCCCCAAACCATAAGACTCCTGAACATCTAATCAAATGGCTACCCAGACTATTTGCATTGCTTTGATTTGATGCCTGAATGGTGGGATTCTGTGAAAAACGTGAGGGCTAGCCTCCGCCCACTCAGCTATTTAGCAGCATAATGAGAGAAACAATCACACAACACAGGGCGAGGGAATGAACGAATGGGAGGAGGGCACAATAAAAACGTTTCTTTGAATACTGCTCAATCGACTGCTGGGCCAACACTGTGAACAGGGCTCTCTTTGTGAAGCTAGAATCTAGCAGGAGATATATGGAGTTGTTCGATGTGCTGCTGCCCAAACTAAAGAGGCCTGCCTCCTGAAGAAAGAAAAAGAAAAACTAGTGAAAACCACAAGCCCCTTAGTAAAATAAACAGTTCACTCCACTGTGTTGACCTGTTGTCTGCCAAGTGCAAGCTGAAATGTTTTTTCCCCCGCCCGGTTCTGGAGTTTTACTAGTTAAAAATAACACTAGCCTACATATATGGAAGCATATTATGTGGAAAGCGAGGTCAATACAGCTAATTATACCCAACCTCATTACATAGAAGGGTCATGTTCTGCACATTCTGGATGTCTTTAATGTAAAATAAAACTCACACATCTGAATTAGTGGTCGTCCAGGTTCAGAAAACACTGTGGACAGGAACCATTCCCATTCACCTCAGTCTCACCTCACCTCATGACAGAGTGCTTACAGGAAAGGATTGTTTTAGAAAAATAAATTAATCTTTGCCTTCTGACAGTCTTTTAGATTGAAGAACACACATCAATTTCAGAAACCTAAGCCAGAGTAGTTCAAGGCTGGAGGGGCCCAGGTGTGATTCAGAAGCAAATAACCAATAAAAGCACATGACCTTCATATGACTGAGGATGGACCGTGCACCAATTCTTTGAAACCTTTGTTTCCATATCCAATCCCCATGGAAACGCAGTCAACTCAATTATTATTTAAAAAATGTGGTTAGAAACGACACTTAAAGAACTCCATCTAGGCTTATGATGTTAACCCTTACAGAAAGCATATTGGATGCTGCTGAATGTAAGTTAAGATATTTGAATGATAGGTGGGTCATGTGACTGACGACAAGTCAAGGCCCTTAGCAACAGCTGTGGTTTCCGGAACTCTCCTCTGACTGGTGGAGAGGGAGAGGAGCCCCACCGGCTCTCAGGGCCGTCTGGGTTGAACAGGCTAATTATATGCCAAGGACAAAAACCCACACATATACACTCACTGTGACACACACACACACACAGGCACAATGGAGAGGCACCTTAACTGCTGCCCTATGTCAGTGTTACACACTCTAACAGGGGGCAGAATGTTACACACTCTAACAGAGGGCAGGGCTAGCCACTGATATGAGCGATATGAGCAAGAGCGCTGAGAAGTGAGCCAGGCTTAAGAGTTAACCCCAATGTCAACCGTCCACCAACCACTCCCCACACAAAAATCCCTTTATCTGCATTCAGGCTTTTCACAAGTCCCTGTCTGCTACCAAAATGTGCGGAGACGCTGAGCAGACTACCTGTTCGATAAGGATGCACTGGAGAGAAAAAAGGTCAGCCATAAATAAAATATGTCCTCTCCAGTCACACCGTCGAGCATCACAGCCCTAAAAGTCACCGCCAGCCTCCCCACCCCTGAGCAAATTAGCTGCAGACGGGTGCACTTGCTTTAATACGTTAACGACATTACTATTTCATGGTTATGATACGGCCTTTGGAGTGCCATGGAGCCGGGATCACGTGTAAGGATCAGTATATAGTGTCCTCAGCCCCCACCTCTTACTGCTGGACTAACACAACACTAACACAACTTCCATGTTATATCGTAGGCAAAATTGCATCAGAGGTCAGAGGTATTGAAGCCATATACCACTGAGATCCAATCAGCCGACGTGATATGTGGCAGTTATCTAGGCCATGGTGGCATGGCACAGGGAAAACCAACACCGACAGGCAGGCAATGAAAATGTATAGGGTCTCATAACAATAAAGAAAAAAGCTGATTCCTCCTAAACCCAGCAGGCAGGCAGCAATGTTTTAGCTGGGAATTGGAGCACAGCCTTCATTACAACATATTGATCATGCCAAACAAAGACCCTGGATCTATTGATCCGCTTGGTGGGAAAAAAAGAGAAAGAGGGGGAATGAGAAAGAGAGCAATGGACTGGTGCTGCAAACAGGATCACCCTGGAAGAAAGAAGAAGTGCTCCCTCAACTTAAAACAAGGGAAGCGAGGGATTGGGATTTAGAACCCCCATCAAATGAGATGGGGAGAGAGGTGCGGTCGTGGGGTTGCACTTGATGTCCGACTATAAAAAACAAGCGAAAAGAGGAACTTGTGTGACACTCAGCGATCATCGTAATGAAAAAAATTAAGTAAGGGCTCGGCTGGGCTGTTGGATACCTCCTGCTGTTTCCCTCTTCCTCTCCTCTTCCCATCTGACTGAAGAATGGAAGGATGATGGCTCTTCTGTACTTATGGATCTCATCTCACCAGGGGATTAGAATATTAAAGAAGCCTTGTTTGTCTATTGAATAATTCAGGATTGGCACAGACATCAGTGCTTCAAACAGTGGTCTACTACACCATCTGAACTGTAACAAGGCGGCCAGTGGAGGCTTCATTGCACTACACTATTGCACACATTGTATTATATATGGCAATGATGTGCTGTGCGATGACACTGACTCCGGCTAACCCTCAGATACACATTATTCACAAAAGGAATGTGGTTTCTGATCCCATCCGCTGATCTTGCGTATCTTTGTTATAATGTTTTATAAGAGAATCATGTTCCCTCAGTGTTCCGCAGCAGCCTCTCATAACTAATACAGGTGCCTTTGATTAGGCTGCGATGGTTATGCTAATTCATGACCATTTATCATGTATCGGTTGTAGGACGGTGGAAACATCTGTAGATATCCACCCAACCGACTGGTGCTCCGTCTGAACAATCCGCCTCTCCTTTTCCCGGTGATAGATGTTCATTTAGACAGGTCAGGACAATGTGCACTGAGAGGTGTCGTGCACATGGGGCCGCCCCAGTGAGGGTCATGACCTCCATTCGCTGGTCTCTCCATTCAGTGTGAGATTGTTAGAATACCATGCCACCACCCCCCTCCACACACGCTCCTGGAGCCGTAAAAGAGGTTGAGTTTACAGGACGGGATCGACCAGGGTCACGTCTGACCAAACACACAGCCTCTCAAACACTTCTGAGAGCTGCCCCAGATGTACCCTATACCAGGGGCCATCAGAAACCTTGACAGAGTGCAGAGAACCAGAACAACAACACCACGCATACGCACTCTCCACACCTAAAACACGCGAAAAGTCACAAAATAAGGTGTATTATTTATTTTTCTGAATGTTTTCTTTCTGACAAAAGGGACTGGTTCTTTGTTAGTTTAAGATGTTTGTCTTAATCAAACAGACCAGAGAAAGGTAATTATACTAAAAGACAAAGTAATGAAAAGTGTTGTGATTTCTTATGCCAATGAGGTCTTTCAATCCAGTTTACATTTCATTAGACAGAAAGAAAGAGAGCTGAGGTTGTTGACCCAAAGTGAATATCTCTCTCTCTCTCTCTCACACACAGCTAATGTTGGCACTGCTTGTTCAAACCACATCGTGAAATCGGTCAACTGTGTCTCCCCAGGCCGGCTCGGGGTTTGAACCCCCAGTCAGTGGAGCCAGATACAGACTGCTCAGTGGACACGGTCAACGTACTAGCGTTGAAAAGCACTTGAACTGAGGTTGAAGTAGTAGACTATAAACACAGTCACCTTTCATCGGCCCAGCCCGTTTAATTGAACAAAAAAAACATCTGAAACTAAACGGCTTGGGGGGTGGAAGTAAAAATGTATAAATTTGAAAGTAGGGTAACATAGGTGGTGGGGGGTTGGGGAGGCAGGGTGGCTGCATGCGAAAGGAGTGTGTTTTAAGTTCAATTAGGCTTTTGGGCTTTTTCATTAACCCAGTTTTAGAGAGGAAAGCCTCTGCTGAATAATGCTGCTGTGACTGACTCACTTTACATCCCTGCTTAAAAAGCCTCCTCATCTGAAAAGCAGGAGAATACACTGAATGTACAAAACATTAGGAACACCTGCTCTTTCCATGACATAGACTGACCAGCTGAATCCAGGTGAAAGCTATGATCCCTTGAATTGGAATAATTGTGCTATTATGTGTGTTTTTTTGTTTTATTTGTAATATATTCTGTACATAATGTTTCTGCCACCATCTCCTTTGACGTAGGTCAGGGTGCCTTGTAAGGATCCGACGGCGAGCGAGTACTCTGCCTCTACCATCAGTCCTATTAGCCAACGTACAATCGTTTGAAAACAAAATAGACGACCTATGATCACGGATATCCTACAAACAGGACATTAAAAACTGTAATATCTTATGTTTCACCGAGTCGTGGCTGAACGACGACATGGATAGCTGGCGGGATATACGCTACATCAGCAGGATAGAACAGCTGACTCCGTTAAGACAAGGGGTGGCGGTATGTGTATATTTGTAAACAACAGCTGGTGCACAAAATCTAATACTAAGGAAGTCTCAAAGTTTTGCTCACCTGAGGTAGAGTATCTCATGATAAGCTGTAGACTACACTTTTTACCAAGAGAGTTTTCATCTATATTTTTCGTAGCTGTCTATTTACCACCACAAACCGATGCTGGCACTAAGAATGCAATCGATGAACTGTATAAGGCCATAAGCAAACGCTCATCCAGAGGCAGCGCTCCTAGTGGCCGGGGACTTTAATGCAGGGAAACTTAAATCCGTTCCAACTAATTTCTACCAGCATGTTAAATGTGCAACCAGAGGAAAGAAAACTCTAGACCACCTTTACTCCACACACAGAGACGCATACAAAGCTCTCCCTCACCCACTATTTGGCTAATCTGACCATAATTCTACCGTCCTGATTCCTGCTTATAAGCAAAAACTAAAGCAGGAAGCACCAATGACTTGGTTAATAAGGAAGTGGTCAGATGACGCAGATGCTAAGCTACAGGACTGTTTTAATAGCACAGACTGGAATATGTTCTGGGATTCTTCCAATGGCATTGAGAGTACACCACATCAGTCACTGGCTTCATCAATAAGTGCATCGATAATGTTGTCCCCACAGTAACCGTACATACCCCAACCAGAAGCCATGGATTACAGGCAACTTCCGCACTGAGCTAAAGGGTAGAGCTGCCGTTTTCAAGGAGCAGGACTCTAACCCGGACGCTTATAAGAAATCCCGCTATGCCCTCCGACGAACCATCAAACAGGCAAAGAGTCAATACAGGGCAAAGATTGAATCGTACTACACCGGCTCCGACGCTCGTCGGATGTAGCAGGGCTTGCAAACTATTACAGACTACAAAGGGAAGCATTTTTTTACATTTTACATTTTTAGTCATTTAGCAGACGCTCTTATCCAGAGCGACTTACAGTTAGTGAGTGCATACATTATTATTTTTTTCATACTGGCCCCCGTGGGGAATCGAACCCACAACCCTGGCGTTGCAAACGCCACGCTCTACCAACTGAGCTACATCCCTGCCGGCCATTCCCTCCCCTACCCTGGACGACGCTGGGCCAATTGTGCGCCGCCCCATGGGTCTCCCGGTCACGGCCGGCTATGACAGAGCCTGGATTCGAACCAGGATCTCTAGTGGCACAGCTAGCACTGCGATGCAGTGCCTTAGACCACTGCGCCACTCGGGAGACGATCTAAATCACTTCTATGCTCGCTTCGAGGCAATCAACACTGAAACATGCATGAGAGCATCAGCTGTTCCGGATGACTATGTGATCACACTCTCCGTAGCCGATGTGAGTAAGACCTTTAAACAGGTCAACATTCACAAGGCCGCAGGGCCAGACAGATTACCAGGACGTGTACTCCAAGCATGCGCTGACCAACTGGCAAGTGTCTTCACTGACATTTTCAACCTCTCCCTGTCTGAGTCTGTAATACCAACATGTTTCAAGCAGACCACCATAGTCCCTGTGCCCAAGAACACTAAGAAAACCTTCCTAAATGACTACCGACCCGTAGCACTCACGTCTGTAGCCATGAAGTGCTTTGAAAGGCTGGTCATGGCTCACATCAACACCATTATCCCGGAAACCCTACACCCACTCCAATTTGCATACCGCGCCAACAGATCCACAGATGATGCAATCTCTATTGCACTCCACACTGCCCTTTCCCACATGGATAAGAAGAACACCTATGTGAGAATGCTATTAATTTACTACAGCTCAGCGTTCAACACCATAGTGCCCTCAAAGCTCATCACTAAGCTGAGGACCCTGGGACTAAACACCTCCCTCTGCAATTGGATCCTGGACTTCCTGACGGGCCGCCCCCAGGTGGTAAGGGTAGGTAACAATACATCTGCCACGCTAATCCTCAACACGGGGGCCCCTCAGGGGTGTGTGCTCAGTCCCCTCATGTACTCCCTGTTCACCCATGACTGCATGGCCAGGCACAACTCCAACACCATCATTAAGTTTTCTGATTACACAACAGTTGTAGTCCTGATCACCGACAACGATGAGACAGCCTATAGGGAGGAGGTCAGAGACCTGGCCGTGTGGTGCCAGGATAACAACATTTCCCTTAACGTGATCAAGACAACGGAGATGATTGTGGACTACAGGGGGAAAAAAAGGACTGAGCATGCCCCTATTCTCATCTGCGGGGTTGTAGTGGAACAGGTTGAGAGCTTCAAGTTCCTTGGTGTCCACATCACCAACAAACTATCATGGTCCAAACACACCAAGAGGGCACTACAAAGCCTATTCCCCCTCAGGAGACTGAAAAGATGTGGCATGGGTCCTCAGATCCTCAAAGAGTTCTACAGCTGCACCATCGAGAGCATCCTGACTGGTTGCTCGGCCTCCGATCGCAAGGCACTACAGAGGGTAGTGCGTATGGCCCAGTACATCACTGGAGCCAAGCTTCCTGCCATCCAGAACCTCTATACCAGGCGTTGTCAGAGGAAGGCCCTAAAAATCGTCAAAGACTCCAGCCACCCTAGTCATGGACTGTTCTCTCTGCTACCGCACGGCAGGCGGTACCAGAGCGCCAAGTCTAGGTCCAAAAGGCTTCTTAACAGCTTCTACCCCCAAGCCAAAAAGACTCCTGAACAGCTAATCATGGCTACCCGGACTATTTGCATTGTCTCCCCACCCCACCCCCTCTTTTACACTGCTGCTACTCTCTGTTTATTATCTATGCATAGTCACTTTAACTCTACCCACATGTACATATTAACTTGATTACCTCGACTAACCTGTGCCCCCGCACATTGACTCTGTACCGGTACCCCTTGTATATAGCCTCCCTACTGTTATTTTATTTTAGTGCTGCTAAATAATTTTTCATTTTTATTCTAAACTTATCTATTTCTTTACTTAACACTTATTTTTCTTAAAACTGCATTGTTGGTTAAGGGCTTGTAAGTAAGCATTTCACTGTAAGGTCTACACATGTTGTAATCTGCGCATGTGGCAAATAAAATGTGATTTGATTTGATTTATTGACACATGTTTAATCCATCAATCATTGTAGATGAAAGGGAGGAGACAGGTTAAAGAAGGATTTTTAAGCCTTAAGACAATTGACTACATGTCAGCTTTCTATAGCCAGTATTCCATTAACCAGCAGCTCAAAGACCCAGGCCATACTACCATCGCCAGCCATACTGCCCATTTTACCTGCTGATTTCATCAGATGAGTAATTTCCATCAAACAGGAAACGAACATGACATGAATGTTAAAACGTCCTTTCTATAGGAACACTCACTGGTGGTAGCTTAGCTGTGGTGGTGACTAGTGATGAGTATAGAGAGGGGAGTAGATATACAGGCCATGTTTGGTCTTTTCTCTCCACTCAGGGACTCAGTATCAGCCAGTCCTAAACAAATAGTCCCCTGCTTTAGACAAGGTCACGAGAGGCCCCGACAGTGGGAAACCTCCTAAGCCTGATGCAGCTTTACATTCACAAACAAAAAGCAAAAATCCTTGCTTTCCACATTATCGGATAGAGAGGAGAGAGGAGAGAGGAGACCTCATATAAATAATTGTCCTCCCTCTCTTTCCCCTCCGCTGCTCTGCTAACCAACGCTGTCCAGATACACCTGAACGATTCTATTGAAAACTGATGGAGCGTTCGCTAAGGCCAACCAATAGCTAATCTCTGATCTGCATCACCTAACAAAACATTACGTCTTCACATTTCAACAATGACCTGTGTATTGTGGAGGAATTGCCATTATAGAGAATACCCAAGCAGAACTGAATGTGTTTTGGGCCGAGAAACTTTTAACTTTGTTATTTATTCCATGAAATTTGCGTGTGAATGCTGCTGTTCTCTATGATCTTCTCAGGGTGTGTATTCTGGTAATCAATTACTGAAATGAATCACCTTCAGAGACAGTGAGGTGGGCTGAAACGTCTTACACCCTACCCCTTCTCCTACTGTCTCCACTCTCCACGGGGTCAACTGCAGCAAGAACAAAGTGATCGTATTACTGTTACCTAATACTGTATACTGATAGGGTTACAGTCATATTCACAACTGTCCTCTTGCCAAACTTGGAGGAAGGAAACTGCCCCAGCTCTACAGAGAGAGCCTAGTATAACTACGCTCACTAATAGCTTTTCTAAATGAGGATAGGTCCATGCATATTACAATGAGGCAGCTAGATTATTTCTGACATAACAAGGAAGGATTTTCTATTACAATGAGCATTAACACTGAGGTATGGTTGAGGAGAATGACTGCTACAAGATTCACTGTCTCCATTCATTATTTAGGGCCTAAGGGTGCAATTAAAAATGTAATGAAATGCACAGGAGGCAGGCATTCTCACAGAAAGACAAAAATAGAAAGGTGTCATGCATTAGGCTCCACACTACACCTCATGTGGCTAGGAGCTTCTTGAAAAGCCCGTTTCCCTACTTCCTGGTAAAAACAATATTCACAAGCAGCATGGTGAAAGTGGAGTTAGAAAACATGAGGGGGGGCTTAACACTCCCTCCACACCATGGGAGCTTTGTCTTTCAAAACATGCCACAGGAGACTTTCATTAGCGACTGGCGCATTCATTAGCATCATCCCACACCACTGAGCTACTGAGCCCCATGCAGCTCCAGCTCCAGGCCAGCACATTACAATGACACAGAAGTGCAGCGTCTCTCTCCCTGTCAGGGAAGCTCTCTCTCCATAGAGGTTGGAGGGCTGGGGGAGGGGTAAAGGAGGGCTAAGAAAGAGGAGAGAAGAGAAGAGGAGGTGAGGGAGGGTAAAGAGAGAGGAGAGGAGAGAGGAAGGTGGGGAGGGGTGAAGGGGGGCAGACAAATGGGAACCTGATTACCCCTGGTCACGGCCCATCCACAAGCCAACTGAGAGGCAAAATTATCACCTGGAGGATCAAACTGGAGGTTGGGCTGTGGAGCAGGTTTAGGAAGGCCCAGTAAAAGCTATTTCTTTCTTTTCCATCCACCCCTCTTTTACTCTCTCTCTCTATTTCCCTCTTCCCCTTCTCTCTCCTTTTCCCTCTCTCTTTTTTTATCTCTCTCATTCCTTCTCGCCCTCCCCCTCCATCTCTCTTCTGACTCACATTCTCGGCTGACTGTGACTTCTAGGCACACACTGTGAAATCCAACGCCACTGGAGCTGTTTTCTGGTTCAGATGACCTCAAGGCCCCAAGCCCTTGGATGGCACATTGGTGGTATATTCCTGTTTTATTATCGTCTGTCTCAGCCCTGTTCAGAGGTGCTATTGGTGGCTGTCACTATAGTAATTGTGTGATGTTTGTTTGTGTGGCAGCATTTTCACTTTGGGACTGATTCCTCACAAATACAGTGGGGGAAAAAGTATTTAGTCAGCCACCAATTGTGCAAGTTCTCCCACTTAAAAAGATGAGAGAGGCCTGTAAATTTCATCATAGGTCCACGTCAACTATCACAGACAAAATGAGAAAAATCCAGAAAATCACATTGTAGGATTTTTAATGAATTTATTTGCAAATTATGGTGGAAAATAAGTATTTGGTCAATAACAAAAGTTTCTCAATACTTTGTTATATACCCTTTCTGGCAATGACACAGGTCAAACGTTTTCTGTAAGTCTTCACATGGTTTTCCACACACTGTTGCTGGTATTTTGGCCCATTCCTCCATGCAGATCTCCTCTAGAGCAGTGATGTTTTGGGGCTGCCGCTGGGCAACACGGACTTTCAACTCCCTCCAAAGATTTTCTATGGGGTTGAGATCTGGAGACTGGCTAGGCCACTCCAGGACCTTGAAATGCTTCTTACGAAGCCACTCTTTCGTTGCCAGGGCGGTGTGTTTGGGATCATTGTCATGCTGAAAGACCCAGCCACGTTTCATCTTCAATGCCCTTGCTGATGGAAGGAGGTTTTCACTAAAAATCTCACGATACATGGCCCCATTCATTCTTTCCTTTACAGGGATCAGTCGTCCTGGTCCCTTTGCAGAAAAACAGCCCCAAAGCATGATGTTTCCACCCCCATGCTTCACAGTACGTATGGTGTTCTTTGGATGCAACTCAGCATTCTTTGTCCTCCAAACACGACGAGTTTAGTTTTTACCAAAAAGTTATATTTTGGTTTCATCTGACCATATGACATTCTCCCAATCCTCTTCTGGATCATCCAAATGCACTCTAGCAAACTTCAGACGGGCCTCGACATGTACTGGCTTAAGCAGGGGGACACATCTGGCACTGCAGGATTTGAGTCCCTGGCGGCGTAGTGTGTTACTGATGGTAGGCTTTGTTACTTTGGACCCAGCTCTCTGCAGGTCATTCTCTAGGTCCCCCCGTGTGGTTCTGGGATTTTTGCTCACCGTTCTTGTGATCATTTTGACCCCACGGGGTGAGATCTTGCGTGGAGCCCCAGATCGAGGGAGATTATCAGTGGTCTTGTATGTCTTCCATTTCCTAATAATTGCTCCCACAGTTGATTTCTTCAAACCAAGCTGCTTACCTATTGCAGATTCAGTCTTCCCAGCCTGGTGCAGGTCTACAATTTTGTTTCTGGTGTCCTTTGACAGCTCTTTGGTCTTGGCCATAGTGGAGTTTGGAGTGTGACTGTTTGAGGTTGTGGACAGGTGTCTTTTATACTGATAACAAGTTCAAACAGGTGCCATTAATACAGGTAACGAGTGGAGGACAGAGGAGCCTCTTAAAGAAGAAGTTACAGGTCTGTGAGAGCCAGAAATCTTGCTTGTTTGTAGGTGACCAAATACTTATTTTCCACCATAATTTGCAAATAAATTCATTACAAATCCTACAATGTGATTTTCTGGAATTTTTTTCCTCAATGTGTCTGTCATAGTTGACGTGTACCTATGACGGAAATTACAGGCCTCTCTCACCTTTTTAAGTGGGAGAACTTGCACAATTGGTGGCTGACTAAATACTTTTTTCCCCCACTGTAAGACATATTTTCTATTATACATTGTAATTACAGTTTCCATTCATGTTGCGGTTGGGTCCATTATAATGCTAAAAATGTAATATTACATATATTTTCCTTGTTTTTATGATTTATATGTTTTAGAAGCAGATTTAAATGAAACAGATAAATGACTAGTTAGATCCAGCAAGCTATGCTTTTCAATGTTGGATTTCCAACAGAGCAGTTGATGTACAAACACAACACTGATACTAAAGCTGTGTTAAATGGAAATGACAACCATTGAGAAAACAGCATGGCCACTGACCACTTCTTTCCTTTATGTTTCTGCCATGTACTTGCACGCTTTATGCATTTCCTTGAAGCTATGTTTAAGGAAAACATGGCAGAAATAATGACAACATCATTATTTACTTGCATAATCATTATTGCCTACATCAGCAAATAGCACACAACATATAAAAGATTTGACCATTTGATTCGCATGCCACTTGGGTTACCATACATTACCAGTCAAACGTTTGGACACACCTACTCATTCAAAGGATTTTCATTATTTTGACAATTTTCTACATTGTAGAATAATGGTGAAGACATCAAAACTATGAAATAACACATATGGAATGATGTAGTAACCAAAAAACTAGCCCCCCTTTGCCTTGATGACAGCTTTGCACACTCTTGGCATTCTCTCAACCAGCTTCATGAGGTAGTCACCTGGAATGCATTTCAATTAACAGGTGTGCCTTGTAAAAAGTTAAGTTAATTTGTGGAATTTATTTCCTTCTTAATGCGTTTGAGCCAATCAGTCGTGTTGTGACAACGTAGGAGTGGTATACGGAAGACAACCCTATTTGGTAAAAGACCAAGTCCATATTATGGCAAGAACAGCTCAAATAAGCAAATAGAAATTACAGTCCATCATTACTTTAAGAGAACTTGCAGTCGCAAAAACCATCAAGCGCTATGATGAAACTGGCTCTCATGAGGAACGCCACAGGAAAGGAAGACCCAGAGTTACCTCTGCTACAGAGGATGAGTTAATTACAGTTAACTGCACCTCAGATTGCAGCCCAAATAAATGCTTCACAGAGTTCAAGTAACAGACACATCTCAACATCAACTGTTCAGAGGAGACTGCGTGAATCAGGTCTTCATGGTCGAATTGCTGCAAAGAAACCATTACTAAAGGACACCAATAAGAAGAAGAGACGTGCTTGGGCCAAGAAAAACGAGCAATGGACATTAGACCAGTGGAAATCTGTCATTTAGTCTGATGAGTCCAAATTTGAGATTTTTGGTCCAACCGCCTTGTAGGTGAACGGATGATCTCCGCATGTGTGGTTCCCACCGTGTAGCATGGAGGAGGAGGTGTGATGGTGTGGGGGTGCTTTGCTGGTGACACTTAACCAGCATGGCTACCACAGCATTCTGCAGTGATATGCCATCCCATCTGCTTTGCGCTTAGTGGGACAATCATTTGTTTTTCAACAGGAAATGACCCAACACAACTCCAGGCTGTGTCAGGGCTATTTGACCAAGAAGAAGAGTGATGGAGTGCTGCATCAGATGACCTGGCCTCCACAATCACCCGACATCAACCGAATTGAGATGGTTTGGGATGGGTTGGACCGCAGATTGAAGGAAAAGCAGCCATATGTGGGAACTCCTTTAAGACCGTTGGAAAAGCATTCCAGGTGAAGCTGGTTGACAGAATGCCAAGAGTGTGCAAAGCTGTCATCAAGGCAAAGGATGGCTACTTTGAAGAATCTTAAATATAAAATACATTTAGATTTATTTAACATTTTTTTGGTTACTACATGATTCCATATGTGTTATTTCATAGTTTTGATGTCTTCACTATTATTATACAATGTAGAAATAGTAAAAATAAAGAAAAAGCCTGGAATGAGTTGGTGTGTCCAAACTGACTGGTACTGTATGTGTAAAAAAATTGAATAAAATACAGAAACATAGAAACAACACATAAATATGTGCTGAGGCACAAGCACCATGTCCATTCAATAACTGCTTTGCAAAGTGCATCCAATGTGATCACTTTTAGAATTACAACTGCCATGTTTCCATTTCAAAACGAAGAGAGAAGTTTGGTATTTCATTTCCTATTCAGAATGAAGAAAAATTGCAGTGGGTGTCCGTCTTTCAAACTTTCCATGACTTATGCAAGTGTATGCATTTTTCATAAAGGGTACTGTATAAAGTAATCTAATTTCCAAATGGTTCAACATTTTTCTAATTCTTTCAATTCAGAGCTCAAAAAATATTTCTAAAGGCAAATAAAGTTGCAGAGACATCACAGGAACACTTGCCCCAGTGTTTATGCATTGGAATTTCAGCAAAACTGTGCTAAGATTTTTTTTTTAAGAATTGTGCTCTGTTCTTCAAAAAAAGGCCTGTGTAAGCAAATGATTAGAAACAAGGCTAAATTGATTCAGATTGAGATTTCATTGGCTTACAAGCCAAACAACATGGGGTTTTGGGCCCACATAACAGCAATGCTAATTGTTGAAGTACAGTTGAAGTCGGAAGTTTACATACACTTAGGTTGGAGTCATTAAAACTAGTTTTTCAACCACTCTACAAATGTATTGTTAACAAACTATAGTTTTGGCAAGTCTGTTAAGTATCTACTTTCTGCATGACACAAGTAATTTTTCCAACAATTATTTACAGACAGATTATTTCACTTATAATTCACTGTATCACATTTCCAGTGGGTCAGAAGTTTACATACACTAAGTTGACTGTGCCTTTAAACAGCTTGGAAAATTCAAAAAAATGATGTCATGGCTTTAGAAGCTTCTGATAGGCTAATTGACATAATTTGAGTCAATTGGAGATGTACCTGTGGATGTATTTCAAGGCCTACCTTCAAATACAGTGCCTCTTTGCTTGACATCATGGGAAAATCAAAAGAAATCAGCCAAGACCACAGAAAAAGAATTGTAGACCTCCACAAGTCTGGTTCATCCTTGGGAGCAATTTCCAAACGCCTGAAGGTACCACGTTCATCTGTACAAACAATAGTACGCAAGTATAAACACAATGGGACCACGCAGCCGTCATACCGCTCAGGAAGGAGACACGTTCTGTCTCCTAGAGATTAACGTACTTTGGTGCGAAAAGTGCAAATCAGTCCCAGAACAACAGCAAAGGACCTTGTGAAGATGCTGGAGGAAACAGGTACAAAAGTATCTATATCCACAGTAAAACGAGAACTATATCGACATACCCTGAAAGGCCGCTCAGCAAGGAAGAAGCCACTGCTCCAAAACCGCCATTAATAAGCCAGACTACGGTTTGCAACTGCACATGGGGACAAAGATCCTACTTTTTGGAAAAATGTCCTCTGGTCTGATGAAACAAAAATAGAACTGTTTGGCAATAATGACCATCGTTATGTTTGGAGGAAAAAGGGGGTGCTTGCTAGCCGAAGAACACCATCCCAACCGTGAAGCACGGGGGTGGCAGCATCATGCTGTGGGGGTGCTTTGCTGCAGGAGGGACTGGTGCACTTCACAAAATAGATGGCATCATGAGGAAGGAAAATTATGTGGATATATTGAAGCAACATCTCAAGATATCAGTCAGGAAGCAAAAGCTTGGTCACAAATGGGTCTTCCAAATGGACAATGACCCCAAGCATACTTCCAAAGTTGTGGCAAAATGGCTTAAGGACAACAAAGTCAATGTATTGGAGTGGCCATCACAAAGCCCTGACCTCAATCCTATAGAATATTTGTGGGCAGAACTGATAAAGCATGTGCGAGCAAGGAGGCCTACAAACCTGACTCAGTTACACCAGCTCTGTCAGGAGGAATGGGCCAAAATTCACCCAACTTATTGTGGGAAGCTTGTGAAAGGCTACCCGAAACGTTTGACCCAAGTTAAACAATTTAAAGGCAATGCTACCAAATACTAATTGAGTGTATGTAAACTTCTGACCCACTGGGAATGTGATGAAATAAATAAAAGCTGAAATAAATCATTCTCTCTACTATTATTCTGACATTTCACATTCTTAAAATAAAGTGGTGACCCTAACTGACCTAAGACAGGGAATTTTTACTAGGATTAAATGTCAGGAATTGTGAAAAACGGAGTTTAAATGTATTTGGCTAAGGTGTATGCAAACTTCCGACTTCAACTGTATGTTTGATGCTTGTTGTCACCCCCCACCGCACTCAACATCTTACATGTGTTGAGCGAAACAACAGTATAGACATGGGCAGGAGCACACACACACCCACACACACAGAAACACTGAAGAATGGCGCCGGAGGGGATGGCTGCCATTTTACAAGCTATTTTGTTTTTGTTTTTCTCTCGCATTGTTTGTAACTTATTTTGTACATAATGTTGCTGCTACCGTCTCTTATGACCGAAAAGAGCTTCTGGGTAAAAGAACAGCGATTACTCACCTCGAACTGGACGAAGATTTTTATTTAATTAGTCCTACCAACGGGACATTAAAAACTGTAGTATCTTATGTTTCACAGAGTCGGGGCTGAATGACGACATGGATAATATACAGTTGGCTGGGTTTTCCGTGTATCGGCAGGAGAGAACAGCTACGTCTGTTAAGACGAGGGGTGGTGGTGTGTGTCTATTTGTCAATAACAGCTGGTGCGTGATGTCTAATATTAAAGATGTCTCGAGGTATTGAGTACCTCATGATAAACTGTAGACCACACTATCTACCAAGAGAGTTTTCATCTATATTTTTCATAGCTGTCTATTTACCACCACAAACCAGTGCTGGCACTAAGACCGTACTCAACGAGCTGTATAAGGTCATAAGCAAACAAGAAAATGCTGATTCAGAAGTGGCGCTCCTAGTGGCCAGGGACTTTAATGCAGGCAAACTTAAATCCGTTCTTCCTAATTTCTACCTGCATGTCACATGCGCATCCAGAGAAAATAAAACTCCAGACCACCTTTACTCCACACACAGAGACGCATACAAAGTTCTCCCTCGTCCTCCATTTGGCAAATCTGACCATAATTCTGTCCTCCTGAGTCCTGCTTACGAGTAAAAACTAAAGCAGGAAGTACCAGTGACTCACTCAATACGGAAGTAGTCAGATGACGCGGATGCTATGCTACAGGACTGTTTTGCTAACACAGACTGGAATATGTTCCGGGATTTATCCAATGGCATTGAGGAGTATACCACCTCAGTCACCAGCTTCATCAATAAGTGCATCGATGACATCGTCCCAACAGTGACCGTACATACATATCTCAAACATAAGCCATTGTTACAGGCAACATCCGCACCGAGCTAAAGGCAAGAGCTGCCGCTTTCAAGGAGCGGGACACTAATCCGGACGCTTACAAGAAATCCCGCTATGCCCTTAGACTAACCATCAAACAGGCAAAGCGTCAATGAGGGACTAAGATTGAATACTACACCGGCTCTGACGCTCGTCGTCGGGCCGAACACGCCCCCATTCACATCGACGGGGCTGTAGTGGAGCGGGTTGAGAGTTTCAAGTTTCTTGGTGTCCATATCACCAACAAACTATCATGGTCCAAACACACCAAGACAGTCGTGAAGAGTGCACAACAACACCTTTTCCCCCTCAGGAGACTGAAAGGATTTGGCATGGGTCCCCAGATCCTCAAAAAGTTATACTGCTGCACCATCGAGAGCATCCTGACCGGTTGCATCACCCCCTTGTATGGCAACTGCTCGGCATCCGACAGTAAGGCACTACAGAGGGTAGTGTGTACGGACCAGTACATCACTGGGGCCAAGCTTCCTGCCATCCAGGACCTATATACTAGGCGGTGTCAGAGGAAGGCCCAAAAAATTGTCAAAGACCCCAGTAACCCAAGTCATAGACTGTTCTCTGCTACTGCACGGCAAGTGGTACCGGAGTGCCAAGTCTAGGTCCAAAAGGCTCCTTAACAGCTTCTACCCCCAAGCCATAAGACCGCTGAAAAATTAATCAAATTGCCACCCGGACTATTTACATTGAGCTCCTCCCTCCCCTTTTGTTTTTACACTTCTGCTACTAACTGATTATTATCTATGCATAGTCACTTCACCCCTATGTACAAATTACCTCGACTAACCTGTACCCCCGCACATTGACTCGGTACCGGTACCACCTGTATATAGCATCGGTATTGTTATTTTATTGTTTTATATTTATTTTTTTACTTTAGTTTATTTAGTAAATATTTTCTTAAGTCTATTTCTTGAACTGCATTGTTGGTTAAGGCCATGTAAGTAAGCATTTCACGGTAAGGTCTACACCTGTTGTATTCGGCGCATGTGACAAATACAATTTGATTTGAAGTGTGAACAAACATACTACAAACAGCCAGCGAAGAGCAACATTGAAAGAATTTATCCAATCCAGCACTTACCATTGAAAAGGGGCTGTCCCTTCTCTGCACTCTCTGGCACCGCCGCGACATACACATCTTCAGAGAAGCCGGGCCAGCACAGAGGAGGGGTGCCCCTGCCCTCCGTTGCGATCTGCGGGGATAGGACCGGAGGGTGGGAGGGGGAGAGAATGAGTCAAAGTTACCCCCCTCCAAAATGCACTTCTCTGTCTACCCCCCGAAAAGTCTTGGTCACATTCTGAACCCTCCACCACAGTACAAAAGCATCTGTTGTTTTTATAGCGGGGACTGCAATTAGGATAATGAGGCCAAAAGGGTTAAGCATTAGCCAAGGAGCATGGCTAGGCAAGAACAGGCCCCATTTGTCTCTGTGAGGAGAGAGAGGGAGGCCCAGGCTCAGGCAGCGGTTATGTCTGACCCCTTATCATACTCTGCTCTGTTTAACAAGACACTTTAAAATTCAGGAACAGTGAAACTAGGCTACAACTCCTAACACACTGTTTCTACTAAACTGTAGGGGTGAAAGTCGCTGTGTGTGAATTCCTGTGTCTACTCAAACATAACACTACATCATCATCATCATCGCTCCCTTTTTCTCCTCCCCCTGTCTCTCGCTCTCTCCACCCTGCCCCGCTCTATCTCTGATTTAATAAAAACAGTAATGTTGTTTCAGATACATTATATTTCTGCCATTGTTAGAATAATAAATGATCACCTGACAAATTATTTATCTCCATCTTCTTTCCAAAAAGAAACAAATATTAATGGACACAAATTCAATTGAACACAAATTCGGTTTTAGATAGATATAGAGTTTGACACTTATCTCATCAAGTGTGAGTAGGCCTAGTCTATAACAAAATAACACATAATGTATTAATAGCCTACCACATAATGGGCAACACATTTATAAAAAATTAAAATTAAAACATCCCCAAAAAATAATAAGTAGGCCTAAGCTATTCAGAGTTGAGTTGAAATAGATTCACTGATTGTGTACAAGCATGTGCAAATCCGATCAGACATATCGGGTGGGCATCAGCACGACCCCAATTTCCCAAATACACTTAATCCTATTTCTTTAGAAAGACCGGACCTCAAAAGAATGTGAAAGGAGAAGAGTTCCGCAGAAAAAAAAGCATTGTGGGTATCCGTGCCACTTGCCATTAATCAGCGGAATTTGACTGGAGGATTACGGGGGAAGTGTAGTGCTGCCTTTCTGACACTCATTTGGTAGAGCATGGGGCTTGCAACGCCAGGGTTGTGGGTTCGTTTCCCACGGGGGCCAGTATGAAAAAATGTATGCACTCACTAACTGTAAGTCGCTCTGGATAAGAGCGTCTGCTAAATTACTAAAATGTAAAAATGTACATTATCAGGCATAGCACACAACGATGCATATAACAGCATAGTTCACACACTAGTTCTTCGACTCAAAGTATGATATCTCGTTTTGGGGGGGAAATAAATAGGCCTATATTTGATTAGACGGTCTCTCATATCAGAGCTTAATAATTTAAATATTTTGTCCATTTAAATAAAAAGTTCATTAATTATTATGTTATAAGTCAAGTAAGTAAGTTAGGACTAAATTACTAATTAAAACAAATAATTGCGAAGAAAACAGAATATGCAGAATTAGCTATAAAATATGATAAGTAGCCTACAAAACTAGACTAGGCTACACTGATACTTTAAATTCTGCCTGGGCACAATAAGCAGCTGATGTAAAGGCGATTTTTGGAACGGAAATCAAACATTAACTCAGCATTGTCCCTGGCAGAGTTTGTGGATTCCACTAACCTGGTCTAGATACGATAAGTGCACCGGTGTGTGTAGCTGTTGTTTGCACTGATAGCCTATTTACAAGACGGAATGGGCCATTGCCCCGAGGCTCATTCCGTGTGGGTTAGGAATAATTAATGGTAGGTTTTTGTAACCCCGCGGTCCGGGGGAATTATTCAAGTAGCTGGCCTGCTTCAATAGACTGCAACTTTGTAACCATATCATGTCCGCTCGTGAAAAGGTTACACATGTATTCAACAAATATGCACGTATAGGCCATTATCATCTCAGCAAGTTCAACAAAAAAGACTTCAAGAAGAAACATTGTATTGCTTGAGCCCCGTATGGACTGAATCAACGTATACCCTAATAGATAATACTATGTTTAATAGATTATGTGGTTTAGATTTATTTTAATGAAGTTACTCGTGATACACTGTAGCCAACACAAAAATATATTTTGAACAAGTGTAGCTTTTTCCATCCTTCAAATAGAGCCTAGCGGTTTCGGCTACAATAAAGCAGGGTTGATCTTCACGAAACATCAATCTACTACATATTGTCATTAGTTGTTGACGCATCACATATGCAAGTTCCCAATACTGGATGCATTATATCTAGCATCCATGCAAAACATGCCCATGTAGCCTTTTTCCATCGTGGAGAGGCAAGCTATAATGGACAAGCGGGCACGTTACCCGACATATCACAGAAGAAGCATCGTCACAGAAAACAAGCACTAGTCCTAGAACTGCCCTGTTCAACTCAACAAAACCGTTCCGAAGACACATTACCTGCAAAGCAGCCAAGAGCGTGAGCAGAAGCAGTCCCCTGCCCTCGTATAAGTACATGGGTATGCCGGTTGTAATGTATTTCCCCTTGCAATCCGTGATAAATATCCGTAGGCTATGTCTGCTGCAATTTGGATGTAGTGATGAAATCAAACGTTCCCTTCTTACAACAAAGGCGGCAGCGGCAGCATCAGCATGTAGCCTAGCAGCCTCCCCTATCCACTCTGCGCTCCGATCTGAGATCACCTCTTGGTACTGAGGCTGCTGCTCCCTCCCATGCATGCAGTCCCTCCAACAGAACAGAAAAGACGCTGTCGCTGTGCCAGGACAGGATCTCTCATTGTCTCACCCTACTGGTCATTTCGCCAATTTCACTAAACACATTTTGGCTCCTTGAGACTCACTCCTTCCACTCGAAACTCCTTCTCCTTTCTACATGGAACTCTATTCCACATCAAGTAACTGATGCAAGCAGTAAAATTAGATTTAAAAAAACAGATAAATTACACCTTATGGAACAGCGGGGACTGTGAAGCAACACAAACATAGGCACAGACACATGCATACACCCGATAACATACACACTATACACAAGTACACATTGATTTTGTACTGTAGATATGTGGTAGAGGTGGAGTAGGGACCTGAGGGCACACAGTGTGTTGTGAAATCTGTGAATGTATTGTAATGTTTTAAAAATTGTATAAACTGCCTTGGCAGCAGCTAATGAAAATTCATAATAAATACAAATACAAATACTACTAAACAACTATTAATTTAGAACCACAGAGAATTGCAAAAAAAACAGGAGCTGCTTCCACTATGCCAGCACCATTTCAACTTCAACATTTCAACATCATCTAATCACCTATGCTTAGTCTAATACAATGACAACTAAAAGATACCAAAAACTATTTAGTCCAATCAACGTAAGCTAAATATGTGGCTGTCCATGGCACTGATTTCTGTGTGTGTGTGGTGTGCGTGCGTGTGTGCAAGTAGAAAAAACATGTTGACTCACCGTACTTGTAGAGAAACCCCAATGCCATCCTCCTCTCTTTCATGTTGCCGAAACGGTCTATGACTCTGTCATACTGTACACGCTTTTAGTTTTTGTTCTCCTAAGCTACCTGGCTAAAATACTTGCTCACTAGCCTAACTTCCTTTCATGGGCAACGGTACGCCAGGCCAGCTAGTTAACATTAGCATACTACATCTAGCTACATGTTGAACTTCAAACCTCTCAGGCCAGGGCCACAATGTATGAATTTATGGTTGGATCAGAATCGCCGTTACAATCATTGGCCAGCACAGAGAATTAAGTAAAACCAGAAGTCCAAATCCCTATCTCCATCCATGGCTAATTTAGGACAGGGGCGATTTTAGCTACCTAGCTAGCCACCGGAAGAGAACAACACAACGAAATGCAAAATGTCACGTTTTTTTCTGTCAATAATGACGTTTGGCTTGTGATGTGTTTGGTCTGAAGCAAAATCCAAACTGGCTTCCCTTCATATTTTTTTTTGATGCGCCAGGACCATTCACAGCTGAGATCACTCAGTTTAGCTCAACGCTGATTGGCTATTATTTTACACTTTTTATATCCAGGAAGGCCAACTGCTCGCTGGCTTCCCTTGCATTCAATTCTATGGGTGGCAACAATGTCATACTCTTCTGACCAGACAGCATCAGATAGATACGCTACACATACTGAGACAGAGGGGAGCTGTTTCGTTTCCTCGGATGCTTTCTCTGGTGAAATACATTCAGCCTCTTGCGAATTGAGGGAAATGTTTGAAACACAAAGAGACTAAAGATACATTATTTTGTATGTTTTTTCTTTGTTTCTTGGTACATTTTTGGGGGAAGCTTGGCTTCCCTTGGCATCTATGAATACACGCCACTGGTAATACCTACATGTTTCAAGCAGACCACCATGACAATCGCCCAATAGCACTCACATCTGTAGCCATGAATGCTTTGAAAGGCTGGTCATGGCTCACATCAACACCATCATTCCAGACACCCTGGACCCTCTCCACTTCACATACTGCCCCAACAGATCCACAGATGACGCAATCTCTACTGCACTCGACACTGCCTTTTCCCACTTGGACAAAAGGAACACCTACGTCAGAATGCTGTTCATTGACTACACCTCAGCATTGAACACCATAGTGCCCTCCAAGCTCATCAGGAAGCTAAAGACCCTGGGACTGAACACCTCCCTGTGCAACTGGGTCCTGGACTTCCTGACGGCCTACCCCAAGTGGTGAAAGTAAGCAACAACACCTCCTCCATGCTGATTCTCAACACGGGGGCCCCACAGCGGTGCATTCTCAGACCCCTCCTGTAGTCCCTGTTCACCCATGACTGAGTGGCCATGCACGTCTCCAACTCAATCATCAAGTTTGCTGACGACCCATCAGTGGTTGGCCTCATTACCAACAATGACGAGACAGCCTATAGGGAGGAGGTGAGATCCCTGGCGGAGTGGTGCCAGGAAAATAACCTCTCCTTCAAAGTCAACAAAACAAAGGAGCTGTTCATGGACTTCAGGAGAGAGCAGAGAGAGCACGCCCCCATCCACATCGATGGGGCCACAGTAGAGAGGATCAAAGCTTCAAGTTCCTCTGCGTGCACATCACATACAACCTGAAATGGTCCCTTCACACAGACAGTGTGGTGAAGAAGGCGCAACAGCGCCTCTTCAACCTCAGGAGGCTGAAGAAGTTCAGCTTGGCCCCTAAAACCCTCACAAACATCTACAGATGTAACATTGAGAGCATCCTGTCGGGCTGTATCATCGCCTGGTATGGAAATTGCACCGTCCGCAAATGCAGGGCTCTCCAGAGGGTGGAGCGGTCATCCACATCATCGGGGGCACACTGCCTGCCCTTCAGTACATCTACAGCACCCGGTGTCACTGGATCATCAAGGACCTCAGCCACCCGAACCACGGCCTGCTCACCCCGCTACCATCTAGAAGGAGGAGACAGTACAGATGCATCAAAGCTGGGACCAAGAGACTGATAAACAGATTCTATCTCCAGGCCATCAGACTGTTAAACAGTCACCGCTAGCCGATCTCTGCCCAGTACCCTGCCCTGAACCTTAGTCACTGTTACTAGCTGGCTACCTTCTGGTACTCTACCCTGCACCTTAGAGGGGGGGTCACCCAACTTTGAACTGGTTTCATCCAAATATCATACAATTTGATGAAAAACATGATTTTCACTGTTCGGGACCTTCAAAGGTATTTTATCTCCAGTCTGCAACCCTACTCTCTCCGCCTGAAAATATTATGAGAAGCTAGGCTGGGAGATTTAAAGACTTGCCCTTAATCTTGCATTATTTGTATATTATGCATGAATGATGATATTGAGCTTTATCCAAATGAATGACACACCCACATGAAATAATACTACAGTTTACTATTGAATACTGTTACAGGAGGGGGTCGCAGTTCCGGAGTGACCCACTAGGTGTCATCCTCCGACAACCTTAGGCACCTCCTCACTCACAGTCGGGACTAATCATCTTCCTATTGGTGTCACCTGTGTCTATCTGATTCACCTGTGTACTTAAGCCCTCACTTCCCTGTGTTCCCTTGCTCAGTTTTCTCTGCCAGTTTCACTATGCCAAGCAGTACTAATCAGTATCTGATCGCGGGACGTATGGACAGGTACCTGAGAAGTGTTGTCCCTGTTTATTTATTACTTCAGTCATAGTTAGTATTTCATATTTTTGGCTGTCAGCCTGTTTTTTGGAGTCTTATCTGCTCAGCCTTTCTTTTTCGTGTAAAGTCCGTTATTTTGTATCCTGGCTTCGGGACCATCAGTAGAGTTCCTTGTTTCACCATCTCTGCCTACTGCCTAACCTGCACCGCACCTGGGTCACACCTCACAACAACCCTTACAGAATACTAATATAATATACAGTACCAGTCAAAAGTTTGGACACACCTACTCATTCAAGGGTTTTCTTAATTTTTACTATTTTCTACATTGTAGAATAATAGTGAAGACATCAAAACTATGAAATAACACATATGGAATCATGTAGTAACCAAATTTTTTTTTAACAAATCCAAAATGTATTATATATTTGAGATTCTTCAAAGTAGCCACCCTTCACTTTGATGACAGCTTTGCACACACTTGGCATTCTCTCAACCAACTTCATGAGGTAGTCACCTGGAATGCATTTCAATTAACAGGTGTGGCTTGTTAAAAGTTAATTTAATGCGTTTGAGCCAATCAGTTGTGTTGTGACAAGGTAGGATTAGTATACAGAAGATAACCCTATTTGGTAAAAGACCAAGTCCATATTATGGCAAGAACAGCTCAAATAAGCAAAGAGAAAGGACAGTCCATCATTACTTTAAGACATGAAGGTCAGTCAATCTGGAAAATGTCAAGAACTTTGAAAACCATGAAGCATTATGATGAAACAGGCTCTCATGAGGACCGCCACAGGAAAGGAAGACCCAGAGTTACCTCTGCTGCAGAGGATAAGTTCATTAGAGTTACCAGCCTCAGAAATTGCAGCCCAAATAAATGCTTTACAGACTTCAAGTAACAGACACATCTCAACATCAACTGTTCAGAGGAGACTGCGTGAATCAGGCCTTCATGGTTGAATCGCTGCAAAGAAACCACTACTAAAGGACACCAATAATAAGAAGAGACTTGCTTGGGCCATGAAACATGAGCAATGGACAGTGGACATCTGTCCTTTGGTCTGATGAGTTCAAATTTGAGATTTTTGGTTCAAACTGCCATGTCTTTGTTAGACGCAGAGTAAGTGAATGGATGTGTGGTTCCCACCATGAAGCATTGAGGAGGAGGTGTGATAGTGTGGGGGTACTTTTCTGGTGACCCTATCAGTGATTTATTTAGAATTCAAGGCACACTTAACCAGCATGGCTACCACAGCATTCTGCAGCGATACGCCATCCCATCTGGTTTGCGCTTAGTGGGACTATCATTTGTTTTTTAACAGGACAATGACCCAAAAACACACCTCCAGGCTGTGTAAGGGCTATTTGACCAAGGAGAGGTATGGAGTGCTGCATCAGATGACCTGGCCTCCACAATCACCCGACATCAACTCAATTGAGATGGTTTGGGATGAGTTGGACCGCAGAGTGAAGCAAAAGCTGCCAACAAGTGCTCAGCTCATCTGGGAACTCCTTCAAGACTGTTGGAAAAGCATTCCAAGTGAAGCTGGTTGAGAGAATGCCAAGAGTGTGCAAAGTTGTCATCAAGGCAAGGGGTGGCTACTTTGAAGAATCTCAAATATAAAATATATTTTGATTTGTTTAACACTTTTTTGGTTACTAAATGATTCCATATGTGTTATTTAATAGTTTTGATGTCTTCACTATTATTCTACAATGTAGAAAATAGCAAAAATAAAGAAAAACCCTTGAATGAGTAGGCGTGTCCAAACTTTTGACTGGTACTGTATGTTATATACAGTTGAAGTCGGAAGTTTACATACACCTTTGCCAAATACATTTAAAACTCAGTTTTTCAAAATTCCTGATATTTAATCCTAGTAAACATTCCCTGTCTTAGGTCAGCTAGGATCACCACTTTATTTTAAAAATGTTAAATGTCAGAATAATAGTAGAGAGAATGATTTATTTCAGCTTTTATTTCTTTCATCACATTCCCGGTGGGTCAGAAGTTTACATACACTCAATTAGTATTTGGTAGCATTGCCTTTAAGTTGTTTAACTTCGGTCAAACATTTCGGGTAGCCTTCCACAAGCTTCCCACAATAAGTTGGGTGAATTTCGGCCCATCCTCCTGACAGAGCTGGTGTAACTGAGCCAGGTTTGAAGGCCTCCTTGCTCGCACATGCTTTTTCAGTTCTGCCCACACATTTTCTATAGGATTGAAGTCAGGGCTTTGTGATGGCCACTCCAATACCTTGACTTTGTTGCCCTTAAGCCATTTTGCCACAACTTTGGAAGTATGCTTGGGGTCATTGTCCATTTGGAAGACCCATTTCCGACCAAGCTTTAGCTTCTTGACTGATGTCTTGAGATGTTGCTTCAATATATCCACATAATTTTCCTTCCTCATGATGCTATCTATTTTGTGAAGTGCACCAGTCCTTCCTGCAGCAAAACACCCCCACAGCATGAAGCTGCCACCCCCGTGCTTCACGGTTGGGATAGTGTTCTTCGGCTTGCAAATCACCCCCTTTTCCCTCCAAACATAACGATGGTCATTATGGCTAAAGAGTTCTATTTTTGTTTCATCAGACCAGAGGACACTTCTCCAAAAAGTACGATCTTTGTCCCCATGTGCAGTTGCAAACCGTATTCTGGCTTTTTTATGGCGGTTTTGAAGCAGTGGCTTCTTCCTTGCTGAGTGGCCTTTCAGGTTATGTCGATATAGGACTCATTTTACTGTGGATATACATACTTTTGTACCTGTTTCCTCCAGCATCTTCACAAGGTCCTTTGCTGTTGTTCTGGGATTGATTTGCACTTTTCGCACCAAAGTACGTTCATCTCTAGGAGACAGAACGTGTCTCCTTCCTGAGCGGTATGACGGCTGCGTGGTCCCATTGTGTTTATGCATGCGTACTATTGTTTGTACAGATGAACGTGGTACCTTCAGGCGTTTGGAAATTGCTCCCAAGGATGAACCATACAATTATTTTTCTGAGGTTTTGGCTGATTTCTTTTGATTTTCCCATGATGTCAAGCAAAGAGGCACTGAGTTTGAAGATAGGCCTTGAAGTACATCCACAGGTACACCACCAATTGACTCGAATGATGTCAATTAGCCTATCAGAAGCTTCTAAAGCCATAACATAATTTTCTAGAATTTTCCAAGCTGTTTAAAGGCACAGTCAACTTAGTGTATGTAAACTTCTGACCCACTGGAATTGTGATACAGTGAATTATAAGTGAAATAATCTGCCTGTAAACAATTGTTGGAAAAATTACTTGTGTCATGCACAAAGTAGATGTCCTAACCGACTTGACAAAACTATAGTTTGTTAACAAGAAATTTGTGGAGTGGTTGAAAAACGAGTTTTAATGACTCCAACCTAAGTGTATGTAAACTTCCGACTTCAACTGTATGTTCCTTTATTATTTTCCCCTAACCCTAACACCCCTCCCATAATTGGAGTAAACTAGTGGACCACAACACTTAGGCTTCTACTTCCAGCTTACACATACTATTTACATTTTGACACAGTATATTTTACAATAGTTGTCTTTGTTTGTTTTAGTCCCATCCTTCAGCTTTCCTCAACCACTACCATCTATTGTTGAAGACCATCCAGTTTTGATTTATATTTGCCATATATTTTTCAACTGTGCTGTTTCACAAAAGTTCTGAATCTATATACATTTTACGGACACAGTATATTTTACATTAGTTATCTTATTATTTTTATTTACATGGAATTAAACAATTGCAACATACATATTTTAATTCAATTCGATGTACTACACAGTATTGGAGAAACTTAAATATAAGGTTGATTTGAAATTTCAACTAAAGGATTTTCCAAAGGAAACAAATGGAACAGTGCAATGTCTCACATTGTTTACTGTGTAACTGCCTAATTTGGGTTAGAGATTAAGTAGAATGACCTGTTGATAATTTGCCTTGCATTTTGTACAAATTGCTACAGTTTATATAATCTAATCAAGAGTGGGATCAAAATGTTCCCACTCTTTGATTAACGCTGTCGCAGTTATCTTCTGTCAGGGGGGAGACGAGGAGGAGAGGGGTGAGGGGAGGTGAGGGGGGAGGAAAGGAGGAATGCAATTATGACTCAGAGCATTCAATCAAGCTATATCACATTTCAGATTTCATAAAGCCACTTTGTGCCCATGAGAACTGTGTATGCAGCATATTTCTCCTGTGGGCTACCTTTTATGAAAATACATTTATTAATAATAAATAATATAAAACTGCATGAAGCCTAAAGTGGAATATCATTATCAATATGCTGTTCTGATTCAGAATCGGAATTTACTCTCACAATATCATACATGCACAGACTTGGATGTGTGGAGTAGGTAGGGCCAGAAGAGGAGGTGAGTTGTAGCCTTTAGATGGAGGCTAGAGAAGGAGTGAATCTATTGTTCTCAGACCTGCGTTATGTAGAGGTGTCTGGGTAAAGAGAAATAGCACTGCTTTCAGGCCAGCTGTAAGGTTGCTGTATGAGGCATGTGGCCCATGCTGCTGACACCGCTGTTGACTCCTATAAGTGCAGGTGTCTGGGGGCTGGTGGCTTGGGGCCGGGGGAGGCTGGTGGGGGCTGGTGGCCTGGGAGGGAACCCTTGATCCTCCAGGATCACGGTGGCCTTGATCGCTCCGAGGGAGAGAAAATGGCAGAAATCAGCAGCACCATTATAACGCTTACACACCTCTGCATTTTTTCATGCTGACTATATGTTTGTTGATACAGAGACTAGGAACTCTACGTAGTTCTGAGTAGTATGTAGTTTGCCCATGTGTGCTTATTCTATGATGTTTCTGTCGGTGTAGGTTGACATTTAGTTGAATACAAATTATAATGTGTCAGGAATGGTTGCCTCCTTAGGTAATTAACAAACCTCGTCCCCAGGCTAATTGCTACCGCATAGTGGACGAGACTAGTTGTTTTGTATGGTGTTTATTCTATACAAGAGCAAGGTAATGTTGATTATAAAGTCTTAACTTCAGCATCACTCCGTAGCATGCATACTGCTCCATTCAATGTATAGTAAGTAATGCCTAACTTGGCTCATTAGTACTATATAGTATCACACTCAGATACACATAACAGCAGTGCCATCTATTGGCTTTGCGACATCTCGGAACACTAGTAAAAACAGACAACCGCTTTGAATGGATAGCTATCATAACACCCCTTTCCTGCAGTCAAATGACCAAATCACTCTCTAGTGGCCTCATGGGTGGAATGTTATTAATATTTTTCATAATTTCATAATGAATTAACATTATTTCTAAAAACCTGTAGAAAATCTGGTGTTTCTATGTCAAACTGTTTTGTTATATTTCAGTCTTCTGTGATGTATATAAAGTGTAATATTGAGAAACTCAAAATTGAATACATTTCAAGTCTATATCTGACACGGTACAGGTGTTTTTTTAAGCTCATAACCGTATACTTTTGTTTCAAAGTAGATTTGTTTAAGACTACCAAGAAACACTCGGTGTGACCCTGATTTAGCCCACTGCAGTAAAAGGTTAAAGTGCTTTTGTATTAATGGCATTCTGATAGCCCATCTCTTCAACAGAATGTTAGTCCCTTTGATAAAAAGCACACATTTTTTTACCCCTCTCCACCTTTGGCTAATTAGCTTATTAGCCAATGGCATTCCCTGACGTGTCAAAGGTCGCACTGCAACAAATGAGTCAGCTGAGAGAAACGTTGAAGTATTCAAAGCAGCTACCAATTCCAATCAAGCATCATTGTTATGCATTCAATAGAGCCCTCTGAGGACCACAGTAACACCGTGATTATTTGTTTCTACTGCCAAATCGGCTCTTTCAATCTTTTATGCCATTTGAACAATAGGGCCAAATAGTGTTGTGTTGTGTATCTTGTCTGTTCTGTCTTAGTTGGGCGATTTTTGTGGTTTTCTAATGTTTTCACCACTATCACTGCACCCCATCTCTGTCCTAAAGCATACATCACCCCCAGTAGTGGTCGGTAGGGAGGACAAATTGTATTTTTATGAGCATGGCATTATTTCTATTACAGCATATTAGATGTCATTAGTTGTCATTCATATTCCATTCAAACAGCTCAATCTAACATTTATAGGTTTAGGCTGCTATATAACACTCACATTTGTCCTATACCCATCATGAAGTTGCTACAACCTACACTACAAATGAAAATTTACAGTTTAAGTCGGAAGTTTACATACACTTAGGTTGGAGTCATTAAAACTCGTTTTTCAACCACTCCACAAATGTCTTGTAAACAAACTATAGTTTTGGCAAGTCGGTTAGGACATCTACTTTGTGCATGACACAAGTAATTTTTCCAACAATTGTTTACAAGCAGATTATTACACTTATAATTCACTGTATCACAATTCCAGAGGGTCAGACGTTTACATACACTAAGTTGACTGTGCCTTTAAACAGCTTGGAAAATTCCAAAAAAGGATGTCATGGCTTTAGAAGCTTCTGATAGGCTAATTGACATCATTTGAGTCAATTGGAGGTGTACCTGTGGATGTATTTCAAGGCCTACCTTCAAACTCAGTGCCTCCTTGCTTGACATCATGGGAAAATGAAAAGAAATCAACCTCAGAAGAAAAAATTGTAGACCTCCACAAGCAATTTCCAAACGCCTGAAGGTACCACGTTCATCTGTACAAACAATAGTACGTACAAGTATAAACATCATGGGACCACGCAGCCGCCATACCGCTCAGGAAGGAGACACGTTGTCTCCTAGAGATGAACGTACTTTGGTGCGAAAAGTGCAAATCAATCCCAGAACAACAGCAAAGGACCTTGTGAAGATGCTGGAGGAAACAGGTACAAAAGTATCTATATCCACAGTAAAACGAGTCCTATATTGACATAACCTGAAAGGCCGCTCAGCAAGGAAGAAGCCACTGCTCCAAAATCGCCATAAAAAAGCCAGACTACGGTTTGCAACTGCACATCGGGACAAAGATCGTACTTTTTGGAGAAATGTCCTCCCGTCTGATGAAAAAAATATATAACTGTTTGGCCATAATGACCATTGTTATGTTTGGGGGGAAAAGGGGGTTGCTTGCAAGCCGAAGAACACCATCTTTTGTAGATATATTGAAGCAAGGACATTTTTGTAGATATATTGAAGCAACATCTCAAGACATCAGTCAGGAAGTTAAAGCTTGGTCGCAAATGGGTCTTCCAAATGGACAATGATCCCAAGCATACTTCCAAAGTTGTGGCAAAATGGCTTAAGAACAACAAAGTCAAGGTATTGGAGTGGCCATCACAAAGCCCTGACCTCAATCCTATAGAAAATGTGTGGGCTTGAACTGAAAAAGCATGTGCGAACAAGGAGGCCTACAAACCTGACTCATTTATGCCAGCTCTGTCAGGAGAAATGGGCCAAAATTCACCCAACTTATTGTGGGAAGCTTGTGGAAGGCTACCCGAAATGTTTGACCCAAGTTAAACAATGTAAACACAATGCTACCAAATACTAATTGAGTGTATGTAAACTTCTGACCCACTGGGAATGTGATGAAAGAAAGAAAAGCTGAAATAAATCATTCTCTCTACTATTATTCTGACATTTCACATTCTTAAAATAAAGTGGTGATCCTAACCGACCTAAGACAGGGAATATTTGGCTAAGGTGTATGTAAACTTCCGACTTCAACTGTATAATATAGGTGCACAGGTCGAGAGACAAATTGGTGTAATCAAGGTGACAGACAGTGACACATTCAATACTGCCTTGCATACTCTTGGCTGCATCTAACTGATCTGGGGTGTAATCATTAGTCCAAACAGTTGCAAATCATTTTTTGCAACTAAAACAATAGTTTATATTGGACAAATTCAGGTAGGTCCTTCCCCGTTTCGTTCCATTTGCTTCAGCTTAAGAAACGTTTTGCAGTAGAATCGGCGGAATGAAAACACCCCTGATCACCTGCATACACAGGTCAATTTCATAGCGGCCACATACAGCATCATCACTTTTCTCATTGTATAATACTTTCCCGCGTCTACAGGCTCTCCTCCTCTCACTTTTTCCCTTCACTTCTTGACTTCAGTGCACAACACATCAGCTGTCTGTGACCAGGTGCAAAAACCTCCTCAAGCCTTCATACCATAACCGCTAACTGCCACACAGCCTACATTGTTGTCACCATATTAACATTATAGTCAACAAACTAGAACTAACGCGTTAGTAAACCCACAATCCAATCCAGGTGTACAATCATGCAGAACAGCGTACAGCAAGCAGTTTAGCAGTTACACCGGCGAGCCTGGTGGCAATAAATTAATAAAACCGAAAGCTTACCTTGACTTGGAAGAGTCTCAGTGTTGGATAGCCTAAGCCAGCTAGCTAACATAAATAGCACTCCTCTCTGTTTCAGTCAGGTTGTTGAGTAGGCAAAATTAGCTGCATTAGCTAGCTAAATAAGTGAAAGGTAAAGAAAAAAAATACAACAAAATATAGCTAGCTCTCTCTCTCTCTCTGCTGCTTTTCCTTAATTGTTTGAAGAAATTAATTTGTTCAAAACTGTTCAACTATTGTCTTTCTTTCTCTTTGAGTCAACTACTCACCACATTTTATGCACTGCAGTGCTAGCTAGCTGTAGCTTATGCTTTCAGTACTAGATTCATTCTCTGATCCTTTGATTGGATAGACACCATGTCGGTTCATACTGTAAGAGATCTGATAGGTTGGAGGACGTCCTCCGGCTACACCATGGTGCTACTCTACAGAGTGCTGTTGAGACTACTGTAGACCTTCATTGCAAAACAGTGTGTTTTAATCAGTTATTTGGTGACATGAATATATTTAGTATAATTTTATCTAAGAAGGATAACTTTTTTAATGTTTCACTATTTCTATTTTCTGAAATTCACTGAGTAGGATGGTCCTCTCTTTCCTCCTCTGATGAACCTCCACTGGTCACCCCCGTACATATGTTTCAGTCGCCAACATATTTTAATGATTACACCTTGTTATAATGGATTTGTGGCCTGGCTCGTTTTGATGGTCTAAAATGCCGTCTGAGATAAACAGATAATTGGATTTAAAATCACAACAGTATTTTAGGGCCATATTGTTCTCCGCTGTACATCATATCTAATTTCGGCACCAACTGCTCATCGTAATTCCTTGTGAAAAGAAGTGTCAGTACATCATAGCAGAACAGTGCCATCGCCTTGTCCTCAAACAATGTCAAGATGTTGCTCTGGTGTGTGTGTGTGTGTCGTGTGTGTGTGTGTGTGTGTGTGTGTGTGTGTGTGTGTGTGTGTGTGTGTGTGTGTGTGCATGTGTGTCTTCTACAGACCAGCCAGGCCTAGGCTGAGTGAGTGAGCGTCTGGCTTAATTGAGCGATTGTAGTTTTAGCTGGGGCCAAATCTTGCTGCTATGTGCTGGTGTGGCACTGGGGTGTAATAGCGATTGAATGGCTGATTAGGGAGGACCACTCAGGAGAGACCCAGTGAGAGGGTCGAGCAGTGTCTGTCCGTAAGAGATGAGATAAAAGCCATGGCTATTGATTTAAATGGTGGCGCGTGTGGCATGAGAAGTGTTCGTTGACTTGTTTGTTTGCTCATTCATACATTCATTCCATCACCATCATTTCTTCAGGTCAATCCAGCCAAGCGTTGACTGTTGAATGTTTTCATTTTCACTTTACCGGAAGCTTGGTGTTCATACATTGATGTGTTTGTTTCTTTGCTCTTTCATTAATTCATTGATTCATCCATTCATCTGTTCATCCTTTCATCCATTCATTCAATGACACTTTGATGTTTGAAACTAGGATTTACCTTTAAGGGCTGCTGAACTAATTCTATCAGTGGGAGACATTTCAGTGTGAACAATCTATCCGGGAGGAATTAAATTGGTACTTTTCTGTCCACACGGATAGAATATACTGACACTGTGCTCAACACTACAGTAGAGGACATGAGCAATGAAAAGCGTTTTAACAAGTTTCTATTTCTCTCTCCTTCAACACAAAATGAAAAAATGATTAATGGCCTTTGTATTTCGCTGTGAGTTCTCAGAGTGAGACAAGAACGTATTTTTACAGAGCATGATATCCCAGCACACAGCAGGTCAAATAGAAGAGCCAAGTAAATTCAATGAAACCATCTTAATGGTATTGGAGCATTAATTTTTCTTCTTTCATATACTAATCATTTTGGCATGATGCCTATGAAGGGGATTCTGACTGAATTATACTGTATTTGTACATACACGCGTGCATGCACAACATACACACACACACACACACACACACACACACACACACACACACACACACACACACACACACACACACACACACACACACACACACACACACACACACACACACACACTCAGAGAGAGGGGTTCAGAAGAAACAAATAACAGACCCCCTAGTGAGGAATGATGTGTGATCAATACCCAACTCCAATCAGTCTCCATCTCAACACCATTCCAGCATCCCTATCCTTCTTCTTTCCCCTCCACTCTAAATGGGCATTCATGATTAAAGACAGTCCAAACAGAAAAGTCCTTGAGGATCTAAGTTAAATATCCACCTCCTCTCCCAAACTATTTGCATACAATTGGAATGCCATCCCTCTCAAAGTGATGCATGGTCTGCTAGTCCCTGCTGATACTCACTGCAACAGGACATAAACAACGTTGACCAAGCCGTCATCATAACTTAAAGGGGTGAAATATTCCATTTGCCATTCAAATATGCATGATGCTTATGGACCTCTCTCGCTCTCTGGCTGGAACCTGAGCAGTTCTGTTACCTATCTCAAATCTTGTGGATTGAAATCCATTCCCCCTTATTGCTATTGATCTGTCAGGAGACAGGAGACAGGCTGTCATCCCTTGCAAGTCTGGACTCTCTGATTTAGGATGGGACCATAAGCCTGTCTGAGCAACAGAAGCCCCGTGATGGATTTATACCATAGTCAGGGTGCTGGGAGGATCCAAGATGTCCACCCAGCTGCATCTGTCTCACTGGGCTTCCTCTGAGCCAGAGCTTACTGTTTTGGACTGGAGACACTTTGGGACTGATGAGACACGGTCTGGAGTTTAATCACATAAGTAATGGGATTAGAAATGAGAAATTAAACTAAAAAAGGGCTTTGTTTTCCCCCATTTCTCCTGTTTTCAAAGGACATAGCTTGAGACATTAGCATTTATCAGTATGGCTAATGAAAATCAATAAAGCTCTCACATTCCCAATAAACTAAACAATTGTTGAGATGAACGGATAGATAGTTCTTGTGAAATTCCATAAGGTATTGATAGATTGTATGTAAACCATGGTTATTGATTAGAATGGTTCCATTACATCACGCCATTCAGTTGATTTGATCATACTATATTGCCATTTTTAATGATGGAGTTAGGTAACAGCCAATCTACCTATATCCAGTCTATTTTGGCACTTCCTTGCTATGTCAGGATTTTTGCTTTTTACTTTTTAAGATTCTTTGAAATTGCAATTTGCAGCATAACGACGTCAAACTATTTTGAACGTTTAAGATGCTTAAGATGCTGTTTTTCTTTCATTAATTCAGAACACATCCATATTTTCCACTTGAATTATGGGTATACTGAGAACAGAGCTGCATTATCTGCATATCATACTTTGTGTGTATAGTGAATTGCTGCTCTTTGTAGTGCTCTTGTTTGAAGTGTACCCGGGAATAGGAATTACCAACCACCTTTACACAGAAGCACCTATATTGGCTTGTCTTCACTCTCTCCAATTAGTATAATATAGACTCTCATCACTCACAATAAGATTGAACATTTCAAACGCAACAGATTAACATAAACTACAGTAGTGTTATGAATTTATCTTCGGATAATTATCACATTTAGTTCGTAACGATCATGGTGTGTGCGTGTGTTTTTGTGTTGGTGTGTTGGTGTTTGTGTGTGCATGTGTGTCTATTTGCACAGTTTCAGATATAACTCTGGCATAAAGAAGAAAGGCATATGCTTCTAACATGGCAGATGTTAGTGGCAGGTTGCTTGGAGCTAGGTTTTCCTAATTTGGCCAGCTCACGAGGTGATCATTAAACATATTGCATCATATTGCTTTACTCTTTGACTCAGTGTGGACACAGCATCACGTTTACTATCCGGGCAATTCCACTGTAACAGAGTGATGTTGAGACTGAGATTTTTCACTTTAAAATGTATGTCAAACAAAAACCAATGATTGCAAAGTTAAAATCTGAGTCTCAGTATCCCTCTGTTACCCCATTTTTAATGAGTTTTGTTTAATATATCTTTCTAAACCACCTTTTCAGTGTGTATGCCTTGAAAATGTGATATTTTACACACCATTATGATGCGAGAACACTGCAAACATATACCTCCCACATGCACATATAACAGACTCACTGCACTGTGCCGTTCCACCCACATGTGACACAAAACACAAGCCATGCTGTATCTAGGAGCTCTATGGCAGTTTCAAGCTGCATTGGGCTTTTTATAGCTCTATATCTCAATTTACCGGTCATTGACAACACCTCGCTAGCGCTAGGTTGTGGATAGTGTTAGTGTTAGTGAACCCCAAAAAGTTTGATTTAATCTCAGCGTTTTCTCGCTGAGGGAGAGGGGTTGAGGATCACTTTTAGTCCAACTCTGTGCTTTTTAGTGCCGTTCAATTTCCCTCTCACCTTGGCTTTTCTCAGAGTCTAATTGGGTTTCATTGATTTATCCGCTGTGACGCTGGCTCGGCCCCAGCCTCTGCTGACCCTGCAGAAAAATATCAACCCTGCCATCTAACAGCACTCTCTCTGCTCCGCTACGCTCCCCAAACACACCCTATACAATGAGCCATGAATGATTGTGTCAGAGAGCTGGAACCTCGTCAACCTGCCTACCGCTCTTGCTAGCTCCCGCTAGCCCCACACACACAACACACAACAGAGAACCACAAAGGGCTCCGGGGGCTGGTTGGTGGTGTTGGTGTTTGTATTAGAGCTTTGGTGGTGTAGGTGGAGGACGTGTGGCCAGGTTGGCTGGTTGTCTGGTTGTGTGAGGCCCGTGGACACGGCCACAACCAGTCATAAGCAGCCTGACTAAAATGTGTGTCACCTTGAGCTCTCTGGAGGAGGTGTCCGGATACACACCCGCTGGGCCAGACAGGGCATGAAGAGGGAGGGAGGGAGAGAGAACGAGGGGAGAGTGGACGGAGAGATCTCTGGTCATGACAAGTGCAACTTCAGGGCTGAGAGAGAGCGAGCTGGGTAATAATCTGAAGGAGATTCATGCTGAGAGAAAAAACACACACACACATAGATGAACAGCAATAGAGAGCAGAAGAGAGGTGAGTTTAACACCCAGAACTTTGATACTGTCTCTGTCCCCAAATTCTCTCTCTCTCTCTCTCTCTCTCTCTCTCTCTCTCTCTCTCTCTCTCTCTCTCTCTCTCTCTCTCTCTCTCTCTCTCTCTCTCTCTCTCATGCATTATAAATGGCTGATGATGACAACGACAGCTCCTCAGGTGTACACTGTACCGGATTTGTTATTCCGCTCACAGGCGTAGCAGCCCCCTTCTAACCACCTGCGTTGGCACGACACACACACACATACACAGCTGCTGTGTCAGCGGGCTGTGGGGCCAGAGAAAGGGGGATGTTCACTTTCTACATGGATCTGTTTTACACAACTGTCGGGGGTGTTCATAGAGCCATAACACCATCATGGATATCCTGCTTCACTTCACTGTTTAGACAAACCATATATGCTAATCATTCACATTCAACTCATACCTCAACTTTGAACAGATTATTCCAGCTATACTACAAAGGTATGGTGGTGATCAGTATATTTAGATAGTATGGATGCTGTGGTGGTGCTCAGTGTGAGCTTGGTGTGAGGTGATGTGAGGGATCATTGGCCAGTCAGACAGTCAGATGAGAGAGACAGCCTCCTCAGGTAAAGAGGAGTCTTTTCAGCAGGTTGTCAGGGTGGCTCTGCCTGCCTTCTCCTCACTGTGTCGTGTGAGAACATAACACTGAGCATCTGTTCCTGCTGTCTCTCCTCCCTTTGGCTGCTATTTTTAGTATAAAGGGAGGGACAGGTCTGTGTATCCACTGTGGTTAATGAAAGGAAATAAAGAAGAAGAAAGGATTTAGAATGTTAAAACAATCAAGGCTATTGGTATTAATAGGATGGAGGTAGAGGTTTGTGTGTGCACTGTGGTGAATCTGGGAAAGAGGAGAAAAATGGACATAGACCGTAAAAACAATGAATGCCTTTGGTACTAATTATAGGGCTGAAGGATCACTGTGGAAAATGGAAGAAAGAGGAGTGAAAATAGTTGAGGTTAAACAATCAAGGTTGTTGGTAATAATATAAGAGCTTAGTTAATAATGATATTGATGATGATGGTCTTAAAGGCTCACCACACTGTGTGTCTCAGAGTGTCTGTATTGTTTCTGCTGAGCCCTGCGGCTCAGGACCCTTTAATTTGCTCCAGCTTTGGACCCACTCTTCCATGTAAATGCAATCAAGTTGCTGACAAAGTATTTCTGTTGGCAGTGTTGCCGTCTGCCTTCTCTGCCTTGCCTTCTCTCAATTAGAAAATAAATAAAGTAAAGCGGAAAAATGATCTAAAAAAAGAAACAGTCACTCTAGCTAGCCCAGGCAGGCCTCGTCGTGGAAAGCAGTAAATTACAGGTGGCTACGACTTCACCATTTATTCATCCACAGAAACGAAGCCACATAGATTGCACTGGGCATTTTTTTATTTCAATGTAGGTTCTTTATGTGTCAGTAATATTTCTCATAATTCAAGCCGACTAGGTTAATTTAATGAGAAGGCCTCTGTACAGTGAGACAGATTGCTGACCTCCTAACATACCCAGAGACCCAGTCAACTCTTAATTAGGTTGCCCATTCACTTCATTACAGAACGTTTTTTCACTGGAGGAGAGATTGCAAAAGGCATGGATTATTAGACGTTGATCTAACCTGAGTAGGTTAACAGATCATTAGCCTTTTTTTAGATGAAGACTGATTGCCCAACCTTACGCATGTAAAGGTGGCGTCAACCTTCAATTAAGCCTCTCTTTCACCATTAATTCCCATCTTTCTTCTGACACACAAAGCATGCTGTGGATGTTAAAGGAGTGGCAGTTCAGGTTAATAGCACCAAATGTTAATGCCCTAGTACCTTACTAATTAAATCCCTTTCACTCGTAGTCCAAAATTACCTCTCATAAATGCATCATTAAGTTCCCATTCAAGGTCTGCCTCAGGGGCTGAAAGTCTGAAACAAGTCTTCTTGATGGTGGTGGGTGCTGTTACAAGGCTTTCACTACACCATTTGGATAAAAAACACATAGCTGTACAGTTCTGGGAGAGTATTGATTTAGTTGAGAAATGGTCAATGAATGCATATACGTTTTAATATCTGCATAACAAGGAGAACATGAAAGCGCTAACCTTAGAACCATTTTGATATCTGGAGATAAAGCTTCTCTCTCTTGACTTTTCACGGTGTCAAGAGAGAATGTGAGATTGCACACTAGAAGGTGTCTCGGCGAAGGAGTGTCAGCACAAACTGTGCGCTCAGCAAGGTGAATGTGTTTACAGTTAACTGTTTTCTTCAAACAAAACAGGGCCTGCTGAAATATCTGAATGAGCATTCCAAATGGTCTAGAAATCTTAAGAAAAATCATAATTGTATACCAAATGGTTTTGATAGAAGATGGCAGATGAATTCTTAGCAGTACTTCTGCACCATTTTCAATGTTTATTGCTCTGCTATTGGTAATACATGCACTGGAAAGCATTTATCATCACATCACTGTTTGAAATGGCACTTTAAAATCCCAAACTGTGCTCATTGTACACAACATTTGCAGAGTGTTGGCTAATGTACTCAAAAGTCTACTGTGAATATAAACACTTCTGAATTGGTTTGCAATGTGAGCAATTTGTTGCCCTGTTGAGTGCATGTTCACGGAATGAATGATAAATAACACGTAATATTTCTGAGGGATGGGGGGAGAGAGAAAATAGTGAGTTAGCATCTGTGGGAGGGGAAGCATGAAAGGCAAAGATCCCAAAAGTCTTAAAATAAGACTAGAATAGATAGTGACAGATAGGCTTGTGTGAATATCATGCATTCCTGACTGTGGTGACATATTGTACAGTGGCTGAGTTTAGGTTTCTGGTGACAGAATGTCGACTCACATTAGTCCAGGGAAGATAGGCGGCTCAGGGAAAACAAGGTGGCAGCGAGGTGGAGAGAGGGAGAGAAAGAGAGAGGGAGGGGGGAGTGAGAAGGGGGGTGGGGGGGAGAGAGAGGGTTTCAGCGTACAAGGCTGTTCACAGACACAGTGTGTCAAGATATTATAATTTTGGTGGGGAGGGGGGTGAGGTTGGCTGTTGGCACAGTGTCTGGTTGGTTTTCAGCCTCAGAAAAGACAGAGAGAGTCATAGTTTTACCCTTGTCTCGTTCATAGAGGGCAAGTCAAGTTGTGAAGCCGGTCTCCCACAGGAAAGTCTCAGTAAGTACCAGAGTGTGTCAGGTTCTCTGGGTGCACAAAACTGGACATGAGAATGTGTGATGTGTATGTGTCATATTATTAGGGAATGCACGTCACCTCGATTTATTTCGATGTTGACATTCACAAATATATGAGCTATGATTCAAGACTAACACAGTGTACATGTGCTGCCCAGTCATGCAATAACAATTGGATCAAGGGCTGTAAGCGCTTCAGTTTGTCAAAGCTCAGGTTCCCCACTGTGAACTTGCAACAAACCCCTGACATCCAGTCTCCCCTAGGCATATGGCTTGTCACGTTGGATATCAGATAAAATAACAGAGACCACATTTAAAATCCACTGCTTCGTGGCACCACTCTGTATTTAAACAAAATCATAGTACTCAGAAGGCCTATTAATTTAGGTGAAACATTCCTTTTAATATTTTGAATCTTTCTTATATTTTTTAGGCCCTTGTTATGATGTCCTGTTGAAATCTTGTGACGTGGGCCTCTTAAACCAGACCTGGGTTTAAATACTATTTGAAATGTTAGAAATATTTTGAGCTTTTGCTTGAGCGTTCCTGACGTGCCAGATGGACGGGCAGAGACTCAGTGGCGTTTTGTGTACTGTCAGCGTCTCTCTCTCTCTCTCTCTCTCTCTCTCTCTCTCTCTCTCTCTCTCTCTCTCTCTTTCTCTCTCTCTCTCTCTCTCTGACAGCTCTGCTCTGCTCCAACCAGCTGTACAGCTTTATTGTCATTCACCAACCTTCACCAACCCGTTTGATCAAATTAAGTGAAAAACGCAGGCTAAAGATTTGCAACATGTTAACATCGATTGCCAAAAGACATCACTCCTCCTCGCATGGAGTTGCTCTGGGCCCTGTGCATTAGTGTGTCTCTATTGTTTACCAAACACATCAGACATATGAGTTGTGTTTCATCATAACCCTTAGAAAAGACGATGCATAGACAAAAATAATGAATGCCATTAATAATTTCCCAGAAAATTCATATCCCCCTCAATATCATCATAATGTTAATTAGATTTTTAATTAGATTTTTTATCATTTGGTGATTTGCTAAAAAACAAACAGACACATGATATGAATACCTCCACAATGCAAAATAATACTTTATATCAGATCATGTGTAATTAGGTTTGGTACGGCAAATTCCGGGAGGAGACTTACCTGATGGAGAGCATTTGACAGAGTCATGGTGGATTAACTACCCCTCAGAACTTTACCAGGGATATTATTGAGGAATAAATTTTTTCAAATCAAGCTAAGATTTAAGATTTTGTGTGAACAAAAGTTAGACTGCAGTTTCATGCACTATGTGGCTTTTACATTTCAACCCACTTCAGTATAATCCATTGAGCTGAACATACATTTTTAGAATCATAAATAAGTATTTAGTTTAGGATGAATAACTGAGTGTACTAAACATTAAGAACACCTGCTCTTTCCATGACATAGACTGACTGGGTGAATCCAGGTGAAAGCTATTATCCCTTATTGATGTCACTTGTTAAATCCACTTCAGTCAGTGCAGACAGGTTGAAGGATTTTTAAGCCTCGAGACAATTGAGACATGGATTGTGTATGTGTGCCATTCAGAGGGTGAATGGGCAAGACAAAAGATGTATGTGCCTTTGAACGGGGTAAGAGAGTACAGTAGGTGCCAGGCACACTGGTTTGAGTGTGTCAAGAACTGCAAAGCTGCTGGGTTTTTCACGCTCACAGTTTCCCATGTGTATCAACAATTGTCCACCATCCAAAAGACATCCAGCCAACTTGAAACAACTATGGGAAGCATTGGAGTCAACGTTGGCCAGCATCCCTGTGGAACGCTTTCAACACCTTGTAGTCCATGCCCCGATGAATTGAGGCTGTTCTGAGGGAAAAGGGGGGTGCAACTCAATATTAGGAAGGTTTTCCTAATATTTTGTACACTCAGTGTAGAAAATGTTATATAATTCTAAAACGTACAACATTTTCACTATAGAGATGTTGGCAAATTGTGTTCTAACACACTAAAGGTGACACTAATCTAAATCTAGTTCTCTTTACTTCCAATTGATATTTCTACTCCATAAAATCATCCAAATAGTATTCATCCCTCTTGGCGTTTTTCCTATTTTGTTGCATTACAACCTGTAATTTAAATGGATTTTTATTTGGATTTCATGTAATGGACATACACAAAATAATCAAAATTGGTGAAGTGAAATGAAAAAAATAACTTGTTTAAAAAAATTCAAAAAAATAAATAACAGAGAAGTGGTGTGTGCATATGTATTCACCCCCTTTGCTATGAAGCCCTAAAATAAGATCTGGTTCAACCAATTACCTTCAGAAGTCACATAATTAGATAAATAAAGTCCACCTGTGAGCAATCTAAGTGTCACATGATCTCAGTATATATACAACTGTTCTGAAAGGCCCCAGATTCTGCAACACCACTAGGCAAGGGGCACCACCAAGCAAGCGGCACCATGAAGATCAAGGAGCTCTTCAAACAGGTCAGGGACAAAGTTGTGGAGAAGTACAGATCAGGGTTGGGTTATAAAAAAATATCTGAAACTTTGAACATCCCACGGAGCACCATTTAAATCCATTATTAAAAAATGGAAAGAATATGGCACCACAACAAACCTGCCAAGAGAGGTCCGCCCACCAAAACTCACGGACCAGGCAAGGAGGGCATTAATCAGAGAGGCAACAAAGAGACCAAAGATAACCCTGAAGGAGCTGCAAAGCTCCACAGCGGAGATTGGAGTATCTGTCCATAGGACCACTTTAAGCCATACACTCCACAGAGCTGGGCTTTACGGAAGAGTGGCCAGAAAAAAGCCATTGCTTAAAGAAAAAAATAAGCAAACACGTTTGGTGTTCGCCAAAAGCCATGTGGCAGACTCCCCAAACATATGGAAGAAGGTACTCTGGTCAGATGAGACTAAAATTGAGCTTTTTGGCCATCAAGGAAAACGCTATGTCTGGCGCAAACCCAACACCTCTCATCACCCCGAGAACACAATGATCCTAAGCATACTGCTAAAGCAACACTCAAGTGGTTTAAGGGGAAACATTTAAATGTCTTGGAATGGCCTAGTCAAAGCCCAGACCTCAATCCAATTGAGAATGACTTAAAGATTGCTTTACACTAGCGGAACCCATCCAACTTGAAGGAGCTGGAGCAGTTTTGCCTTGAAGAATGGGCAAAAATCACAGCGGCTAGATGTGCCAAGCTTATAGAGACTTACCCCAAGAGACTTGCAGCTGTAATTGCTGCAAAAGATGGCTCTACAAAGTATTGACTTTCGGGGGGGGGGGAATAGTTATGCACGCTCAAGTTTTCAGTTTTTTTGTCTCATTTGTTGTTTGTTTCACAATAAAAAATGTTTTGCATCTTCGAAGTGGTAGGCATTTTGTGTAAATGAAATGATACAAGCCCCCAAAAAATCAATTTTAATTCCAAGTTGTAAGGCAACAAAATAGGAAAAATGGGGTGAATACTTTCGTAAGCCACTGTAACCAGCTAGTGCACTAGCATGCTAACTGAGGAGGGGAGGGTGTCAGAAAGCATCAGGTAAATGAGCAGATCAATTGTCACCAGTATCGATCGGCCAGCCAGCCTCTTCTGGAATCCATGGCACAGCCCAGAATCCATGCCTCAGCCTCATCTTCCACACAACTCTAAAATTAATCTTGTTTTGTTCTCTACGTGAGGAGAGGGCTCTGGGGTGGAGGTGTGTGTGTGTTTTTATGAGTGTGCGCACCTGTGTGTGTGCATGCACCTGTGTGTGAGTTTGTGTGCAGATCTATCCATCCTGTTGGAAACCATGCTGATAGACTGTTGATTACCCTCTCTCCACTCTGGGCATGGAGAGGGGGGCTTTTGGTTGGTTTGTTTACCCTAACTTGGTGCTTTGTTAAATGGGATGTCACTGATGCTGGCACGCAGACAAATCGACTGGTAGATTTGCATTCTGCTGTGCCAACTAACCTCAACCTCATTTAAATTAGCTAATGGACATCTTTTACTGTGGGGTTCTCTAACATTGGCAGAAGACACAGTGTGCATGGTCAACTTGGGTCCCAGATAGTTAAGCCACAAAATAGGAAAGTAGTACTCATTTCCTCAAAAGTCAATATTGTTTCCTCAATAAAGCTTATAATTTTCCTTTGAACTACCCAGAGTTAACAATAAAAGTCAAACAGTATCGTAAGTAAGGGCAGCAGCACAGCCTCTCCCCAGTGAAACCAACCAGCTCTCTATCGCCCATTTGTCAGCACCACTTTGTGCATGGTGAATCATGCTCTGGCATGGCGGTAGAGATATGGCCGCCCGCTCCGACACCCACTCCCTGACCTATCTTACCCTCTGGGGCTGCTATGGTTGCTGTATGAGATATGTACTGCACTGTTCTAACCTAGTGCAGAGCCCTGTGCTCCCTGTGCTGAGTGTGGACTGGAATGTATAATTCAAACACACTTTCAAGGTTCACACAAGGGCTTTTGACACAAGGCAATCTTATTGACTTTGCAGTACAGCCTGAGCTGTGGGAGACATTGTTTCCCGGTGTGTTTTTGCTTGGTCAACATGTAGTGACTGTTACGGTTGGACTTCACTTGCTAAACCCACACCACTACTAGAATTCCACCAGTCCATATCTTGGCAAAACTAACAAAATAGTTCAACTATTTGGAGCGCTCATTGAGAGTTTAATTCAAACAAACTACTTTCAGGCATTCATGCTGAGAATTAGGAAAATACAATCAGAGTAAGGTAGCACTATGTTATGTTATTTTGTGTATGGCTAAGGATTGTAGTTAGTGTGTGGTGCAATCAGTAAATTCCAAAGTCATGTTTGATTTCAATAAACATTTTCACAGCTCCCGTAATGAGATAGGACTTTCCAGTGTAATGAAACAAACAGGTCTGAAGTAATCACAGTCAGATAAACTGAATAAATTCTCCTCACTCACTCACATTCTACACCTCCTTTCCTGGCTTGGCCTGTAGCTAAGCCTGGGCTGAGCTGAGCTGGGCGGATGGTACCTGCTGAGGTTTCCCATCTCTGGCTCAAAACTATTCAGTGACATATGACTTCACCATGTTGCCGGATACTCCACACTCAGTCCTCTCTCCTCTCTGCGTACGCCCACACCCTGAGACATCTCAGCAAGCCTTGCCCTGAATGCCTGTGCTGTGAAGCCTTAGACACAGCCTTAAGCCGCGGACACAGAGGGACGGACAATGAGTTGGACCTGCATGGGCCTCCTCAGTGACACATGCTGGACTCCAGTCTGGCAAGGCTCCACTAACTGCTCAAATATGCTAGTGTCAGCTCTGCTGCTTAGACAACATGCAGGTTAGCCTACAGTAAGGAAGCTGGATGGAATTAAAGGTGCAGTCACATTACAGTATGGTTGATTGATATGTAGATAACTAAGGAAGGACTTTGACACCGGCACATACTATAATTAAATTAAGATTTAGGTCAGTGTAGATGAAGCATCCTAAGATATGAATGGTTGGGTTGTAATTTGTGCTGTTTAGGTTATTGATTGTATAGTCATGGGTCTTTTTCATTATGCAGTACACAATCATTTTCTTTTAATGAATGTCCCTCAAGGCCACATGTTGCTTAGGTCTACAGCTCAAACACCGAGGCATAAAGTAGGAGTAAGTTACATAAACCTCCAGGAATTCTCTTATATATTCAACTGGATTCCTCTATATATTCAACTGGCACCTATATATTTAGAGAAGGGTATCATATTAGCAAAACAAAAACAAGGAAATAGTCCTGCTACCAAGTTTTGTTTTGTACTAGGTAGACATGACACTCCATTACAGAGTGATTATTTTTTTGTCCTACCTACTCTTTCAGCAAAACATTTTCAGTGTGTGATTCAATGGTCAGTTTGTCAAAAGCTACATGGAGATTTCATCAGCACTACTAGTATTTTTGGAGGAGTACTAACACATAGTGGGCAAATGTTTTGAACATTTTAGGATGGGTCCCCAGGATCCTTAGAGATCACTTAATCAGCAGACCATTATGTTACGCTGTGCACAGATATTTCGTTTCAGTTGTTCTGTTGCAATGCACTCTGGGAATTATTCCCCCCCTCATTGTTTTTAGAAAACAACCCTACTTTGAATTAGAGGTTCCACATAGAGCTGACTGTGTTTGAAATGACATCATAGGCACCTGCGAACAGATTGCACATTTAAGAAACGGACGGCCACCCCTAGCGAAGGGAGACTTTCACGAACACACTGTTTATGGCAAATAATTAGTACATTCATCATATTCAAAGAAAGGCAAAACATTATTGTGATGCCTACATTTTGTAGTATTCAGGATGACCATCAAAGCCAATCCCGACAAGGGAAACAAACACATGAAGATGTTTGTAAAAGATGTTTGTAAAAGTTGTAAGCAGTATTTTTTGGTGTCACAGAGTGGAGCAGATAAAAGTTGTTACAAAGGATATGTTCACCAACACAAACGCTGCCATGCCACTTTCCGTTGACACATGAGATGACAGCTGGAAAAAGGTAAGGAGCTCGCATGAAACAGATATTTTCTTAACTCATAATATATACAGTGGTGTAGTGGTGCCTTAAGAAGTGGGTATACTCAAATGTTGCCAAAAATGTCCCAAAGGAAAGGTGCCCTGTGTGAAAAATTATATGAGAAAAAATGACCAAAAATGATGAAACCCATATTGGTCTTTCACAGTCAGGCCAACCCAAGCTGTACTGTGCAAGCAGGCTAATAGTAGGCCTACTATTGAAACAAATAAATGAGGCTGTCAACTGAGTCAGAAATTCACATTTTTTTCAGGTTTTGCCTAACTTTTTTAATAGAAAAACAATCAAGTCCACAACAATGTTTAAACCACATCAGGAGACCACTTTTGAGGTCTGGGAAAAACCGAAGAAATGTAGGTTTTATTTATGCAGTTACCCTTTCTTTCAAGTGTGCAGGCTGTTGTTTGGTTATAAAATCAAATCAAATCAAATCAAATTTTATTGGTCACATGCGCCGAATACAACAGGTGCAGACATTACAGTGAAATGCTTACTTACAGCCCTTAACCAACAGTGCATTTATTTTAAACAAAAAAAGTAAGAATAAAACAACAACAAAAAAGTGTTGAGAAAAAAGAGCAGAAGTAAAATAAAGTGACAGTAGGGGAGGCTATATATACAGTAAAATAAAGTGACAGTAGGGAGGCTATATATACAGGGGGGTACCGTAGCAGAGTCAATGTGCGGGGCACCCGGCTAGTTGAGGTAGTTGAGGTAATATGTACATGTGGGTAGAGTTAAAGTGACTATGCATAAATACTTAACAGAGTAGCAGCAGCGTAAAAAGGATGGGGTGGGGGGGCAGTGCAAATAGTCCGGGTAGCCATGATTAGCTGTTCAGGAGTCTTATGGCTTGGGGGTAGAAGCTGTTGAGAAGTCTTTTGGACCTAGACTTGGCACTCCGGTACCGCTTGCCGTGCGGTAGCAGAGAGAACAGTCTATGACTAGGGTGGCTGGAGTCTTTGACAATTTTGAGGGCCTTCCTCTGACACCGCCTGGTATATAGGCTGTCTCATCGATGTCGGTGATCAGGCCTACCACTGTTGTGTCGTCGGCAAACTTAATGATGGTGTTGGAGTCGTGCCTGGCCATGCAGTCATGGGTGAACAGAGAGTACAGGAGGGGACTGAGCACGCACCCCTGAGGGGCCCCCGTGTTGAGGATCAGTGTGGCAGATGTGTTGTTACCTACCCTTACCACCTGGGGGCGGCCCGTCAGGAAGTCCAGGATCCAGTTGCAGAGGGAGGTGTTTAGTCCCAGGATCCTTAGCTTAGTGATGAGCTTAGAGGGCACTATGGTGTTGAATGCTGAGCTGTAGTCAATGAATAGCATTCTCACGTAGGTGTTCCTCTTGTCCAGGTGGGAAAGGGCAGTGTGGAGTGCGATAGAGATTGCATCATCTGTGGATCTGTTGGGGCGGTATGCAAATTGGAGTGGGTCTAGGGTTTTTGGGATTATGCTGTTGATGTGAGCCATGACCAGTCTTTCAAAGCACTTCATGGCTACAGACGTCAGTGCTACGGGTCGGTAGTCATTTAGGCAGGTTATCTTAGAGTTCTTGGGCACGGGGAATATGGTGGTCTGCTTGAAACATGTTGGTATTACAGACTCAGTCAGGGACATGTTGAAAATGTCAGTGAAGACACTTGCCAGTTGGTCAGCACATGCTCGGAGTACACGTCCTGGTAATCCGTCTGGCCCTGCGGCCTTGTGAATGTTGACCTGCTTAAAAGTCTTACTCACATCGGCTACGGAGAGCGTGATCACATAGTCATCCGGAACAGCTGGTGCTCTCATGCATGCTTCAGTGTTGCTTGCCTCGGCGAGCATAGAAGTGGTTTAGCTCGTCTGGTAGGCTTGTGTCACTGGGCAGCTCGCGGCTGTGCTTCCCTTTGTAGTCTGTAATAGTTTTCAAGCCCTGCCACATCCGACGAGCGTCAGAGCCAGTGTAGTATGATTCAATCTTAGACCTGTATTGACTCTTTGCCTGTTTGATGGTTCGTCGGAGGTCATAGCGTGATTTCTTATAAGCGTCCGGGTTAGAGTCCCGTTCCTTGAAAGCGGCAGCTCTACCCTTTAGCTCAGTGCGGATGTTTCCTGTAATCCATGGCTTCTGGTTGGGGTATGTACGTACGGTCACTGTGGGGGACGACATCATCGATGCACTTATTGATGAAGCCAGTGACTGATGTGGTGTACTCCTCAATGCTGTCTGAAGAATCCCGGAACATGTTCCAGTCTGTGCTAGCAAAACAGTCCTGTAGCTTAGCATCTGCGTCATCTGACCACTTTTTTATTAACCGAATCACTGGTGCTTCCTGCTTCAGTTTTTGCTTATAAGCAGGAATCAGGAGGATAGAGTTATGGTCAGATTTGCCAAATGGAGGGCGAGGGAGAGCTTTGTATGCGTCTCTGTGTGTGGAGTAAAGGTGGTCTAGAGTTTTTTTCCCTCTGGTTGCACATTTAACATGCTGGTAGAAATTAGGTAGAACGGATTTAAGTTTCCCTGCATTAAAGTCCCCGGCCACTAGGAGCGCTGCATCTGGATGAGCGTTTTCCTGTTGATTAATGGCCTTGTACAACTCATTCAGAGCAATCTTAATGCCAGCATTGACAGCTATGAAAAATATAGATGAAAACTCTCTTGGTAAATAGTGTGGTCTACAGCTTATCATAAGATACTCTACCTCAGGCGAGCAAAACCTCGAGACTTCCTTAGTATTTGATTTTGTGCACCAGCTGTTGTTTACAAATATACACAGACCGCCGCCCCTTGTCTTACCAGAGTCAGACGTTCTGTCCTGCCGATGTAGCGTATAGCCTGCTAGCTGAATGTTATCATTGTTGTCGTTCAGCCACGACTCCGTGAAACATAAGATATTACAGTTTTTAATGTCCCGTTGGTAGGATAACCGTAATCTTAACTCGTCCATATTATTCTCAAAAGATTGAACGTTGGCTAGTAGGATTGATGGGAGAGGCAGTTTACTCGCTCGCCGTCGGATCCTTACAAGGCACCCGGATCTGCGTCCGCGATATCTCCGTCTCTTCCCTACGCGAATGACGGGGATCTGGGCCTTGTCGGGTGTCTGTAGGATATCCTTCGCGACCGCCTCGTTGAAGAAAAAATCTTCGTCCAATGCGAGGTGAGTAATCGCTGTCCTGATATCCAGAAGCTCTTTTTGGTTATAAGAGACGATGGCAGAAACATTATGTACAAAATAAATTACAAATAACGCGGAAAAACACACATAATAGTACAATTGGTTAGAGGGCTGTAAAACGGCAGCCATCTTCCCGGCGCTGTTCGAACCGCAACTGTGTTAGCTGTGTTTCTGTAGCACATGAGATGGAGTTTGCTAAACAAATGGCCACTGGATTAATGCAAATAATCATATCATTCTGCCAGTTAGGCATTGGCTACTTTCAAGGACATAGACATGTCTTATATGGGCAGAAAGCTTGTTAATCTAACTGCACTATCCAGTATCTATTACAGTGAAGAAATAGCATGCTATTGTTTGAGGCTGAGTGCACAACAACAAAAAACATATCACGGCAACTGGTCTGATACATTCACCTCTGAAGGTAAATAATGTACTTACGGTACCAGTCAAAAGTTTGGACACACCTACACCTAAGGCGTTTTTCTTTATTTTTACTATGTTATATTGGTTTTCTTTCAACTTTATTTAATTGTCTAGCAGCCAAAGGCATTATCCTAGTCATATTAGCAACCCATAATAGTTGTTGCATCTTTCGATCTCCCTCCCCTCTATACATTTCTAACTGATATTTCCATCTCTCTCCATGAAATCGCTCGCATGTGCAGTGCACATTTTAGAAAGTTTTTTCCCCGCAAATGTTTGAACATTCATGCACACGCACACAAACACACACACACACACACACACACACACACACACACACACACACACACACACACACACACACACACAGCAATTAGGATGTAGAGAGGGTCTTGTCAATAATGAATTAGGTATATTATACCACCAAGATTTGTTTCCCTTTTATATGTTTCATGTTTTTAATTCAAAACATCAATTACATTCTGAAACAACAAAATACATACAAACGTAACGCATCAAAACAGTGAACTTGTGTCTATGGTAATTACCTCAATGATATTATTCAGATTTGACATTCAAACAGCAAGATGTCTTCTCGGAAACCTTTTTATACCGTGTTCATTGAATAACTGTGATAATTCCAAAAGCCTGCAGTACCACATATGTAGTAAAACAAAGAAAATCTAATTAAAAGCCGATTTTTCTTGACTAGCCATAATAGTTTTTGTGTGTAAAATCAATGTATTTTTGCCATTAGATATGAGCCAATAAGCTCCTGAAAAACTGTGAATGTATTTATATAGATATCCCAACACAAAATGAAAATAATTGTGATCTTTAACAGATCTTTTCTGCGACATACAGTAACTGTCTTTCTTTTGAGAGAAAATGGTGGGTATTCATGCATTTGCAGATATAAAGATGATACAGAGTGTGTGTGTGTGTGTGTCTGTTAGATGTATGTGTTAAGTACAGTATGTGTCTGCGCATGTGCACACCCACACATGGGTTTGTGTGCACACACCCAAGCATGTGTGTGTGCCAGTTTTTGTAATGTAAGACTGCTTAGTGCTTTTAGCTAAATGTACCACTACTGTAGGAAGTGAGGAGGGTAATTAAAGATCCAGGGAAGCACAGTGATGGAACATTTCCAGCAATGCAAGCATCAAATATCCCTCCTTCTCTACCATGTGAGACCCCTGGTTGCAAAAATGCAACAGGTCCTAAATGTCCTTAGACCCAGATGTATCTCTTAGTAGCATTTGTTGTATGTTCTGTCTTCTCTAAGATGTAGTGATTATGTAGAAAATAATACATAGATAAACAAACGTTCTAAGCCCGAGCAAGAGGTGTAAGTGTTGCAAAAATGCATTTTGAAAATTGCTTGGGTCTTACAGGGTTTTAACACCTACACTACACTTATCTTACCACTAGCTCCTTCCTTTTCTGTATCAAATATAACATCCTTGTTCATGTCATAATATGATATGTTTCCTATCTGAATGGAAAATACAATACAGCCTTACTGCATGTTTCCTTTTTTCATTATAATGATGTTGCCAGTTCATGGAGATGGTTATTAGAGTGAGTTGTATTATCCCATTTCTCTGAATCAATACTAGGTCAGTCAGTGTCTTTATAATCCATTGAGAACACAGGTACATACACTACACTAGGCCTACATACCCATACTTATATTTAATTGGCCTCTAAGATATTCATACTCCATTTACACCTGGTATTGACATACTACAACTTGTGATCAGATCTGTAGAGAATTACATACATAAGCCAATCATTGCAAATGGTTGAACAAAATCCAATGCACTCAAGGACCAGAAACAATTTTACACTTCACTCCATGAAGAAGAGAACAGTCTTTAATCTAAGTAGGGCTGAAAAAGAGATACATGACTCTGAGATTAGCCTGCAGGGTTTCTGTTAATACTCGGTGGTACTAAGAGACGCTTTGTCTCTGCAGGAGATCTCACGGTAACACAAGGCATCATTTACCACTTACCAGTTACCTGGGTGGAGCCGTGGAGGCCTTAGAAGGAATTAGGCATAGCAAAGAGTATTATATTCATGTGTTTCTGGAACACACTCACACAGATGCGCGCACACACGCACACACGATGATCCAACTGAACAGGATTCTTGGGGCCGGCTGGGAGATGGAGAGATAATTGCAGAGACAAATCACTTGAGCATATTCTAATTGAATTTCACATTGAAGGCAGGGATCCAATTTATGACTACATGCTAAGGTGGAGGTATGGATGGCACACATGTTTGACAGGATTCTATTGCATCTGTATAAGACGCAGATGTATAGCTACATTGGTAGTATCGGCCTGCTCAGCCACAGCAGGACCCACAATAAGCAGACAGCTGAAACCAGTGAAAGAAAAATCTGACTCGACCTCCAGGGATTGCCAATGATGATAGCTCTTTACTAACTCAACTTTCTTCTCTAAAAAGGCTTTATATTCAGCTATTTGTTGAAATTACGTGCAATAATCTTATATAATATATATATTTTGATAAATCTGAAGGTGTTCTACCAATATGTTTGCACTCTGCCAGAATTTTGGTTTAACATTTGAAGTATGGTACACCATCAGCAAATGTCCCAATAAAATTCAAATTTGGTAGGAAAGGAAAGCAGGCAGTTATCTTTTTATGTGGATTGAGATGGAGATGTTTGGAGTGGGGCTTTTCTATTCATGTATTCTATCACCATCCGGTATGCTGCTCTCGCTGCTCTGCCTCGGCTGTATTACTGAATTGATGTGCTGTGACAGTCTTAAACTATTTTATCTCCTTCTTCCATCGTATTGAGAAATTAGAGTCAATGTGGAGAAGTCATGGTTTCACGGCCCACATCCAACTCGTCTTGATATGGCTCATAATGCCGTCTAAGCCCTCCATATAGAGTTTTGTTCCTCTGTGACCTGTAGATCAAAGTAATGGACTATTGGAGGGCTGTACAGACCCAAACTGGGGAGAAGGACTGAGGCACTCTTTAGTTTTAATGTTTTTGGGCAGGTTCTTAATCATAGGCTAGTCTCTCCTGAGTGACTCCAGTAAGTGGCAGTGCCAGGGAATTGTGCTGGCTATTCTGTTGGTTCAATGTAAAATTATGTTTAATAAAGGGTACACGAAAAAGCTCTATCAAATAAATGAAGAGACAGTTACACAGACATAACAGTCTGGCGGAGAAGTGATGAGTTAATATGACAGACAGGTAAGATACAATAACCAAGTGGGGATCGCAAAGACACCATCATTCAATTCATTACATTATGCTGAATAATAATCCTATTCATTCTACAAGAGTTTTAAATCAGATTTTTCAATCATGTTACAGATGTAAAACCATCTTAAGAGGGTAGTTCTCACAGCTGGCCGACTGGCTGGCAGCATAACATTTCCAGAGAACTGTATGTACAGTAGATGTTTAGAATGATGCTCTGAAGGTCTGTCACTGCTTTGCTCTGTTCTATGCTCCATTCTATTTTATTTTATTCTATCCTATCCTATGTTAGAGCGTTTGGTTGTGTTCTAACAAGTGCAGCAGGCAGGTCAGATGTATGGTCCGTTTCACTTTGCTCTGGAATTCTATTGATCCAAGTTAAGTGTAGCCTCTTTTTCTTTCTTAGGTAAGGAAGTCTCCTCATACTGCCATGGCAACAACTCTGCTTCTCCTAATATCTTTAGGATGTGATCTCACACATTTGTCACAGGCATCTTCTAATCTATACAGCCATAGATCTGAACATTGAAATTATACAGCAGGGGTATGACAACAAACAGGATCATGTAAATGCTACAACGTAGTGGCAAGGTGAAATTACATATTACTTTTGTTTGTTTGTTTGTTAGAGCCAGTTTGATGTTAACACATTGTTTTCACACAATTTTAGCCAATGCAGAAATTAATTGTGTCATCTTCCAGATCTCCTTGAAACACTGATGGCGGAGTAATTCATATCTGTGCTCAAGTCTGACAGAATTCTCCATCTAGCACCCTGGTGATGAGTTCTCTTTATTGGATAGGATTAAAGAAACACATTGCGAGGCCCAGATAAGAGCACGACAGTGAATTTAAAGAAGATAATTGGCTGTGAACAATAGAAATGAATCATACTAATTCTAAAATGCACTCCTGTCAACCTCCCTCTATCTTCTATCTATGAGCAGCTGGGATAAATGGTGCTGCCTCGGGAAGTCCAAACGAGGGATCCAGGTCAGGGAAGTAGAATTTCTGGTGAGTGACCGCCAATCTATTGTCCAAAGGTTATTTTCGGTTGGAGGAAATTATACTAGAACCCTTCTGAGCAAATAATGTAAGAAAATCAAAATACTGCAAAGTTGTCTAGGAGCTAGAAACAGGGTGACCGTGTCTGTCTGAGCCATCTTGTACTTTTGTTAACCCATAAGAGTCTAAGCCCTGTCTAAGCTGGGGGAATTATTTTAAGAAGGTCATACCAAGGATCAGTTTGCTATTTGATTTAATTAAATTAAGACCCCTTGAATTATAATATATATATATATATATATATATATATATATATATATATATATATATATATATATATATATATATATATATATATATATATATACATACATACATACATACATATATATATATATATATATATATATATATATAGTACCAGTCAAAAGTTTGGACACACCTACTCATTCAAGGGTTTTTCTTAATTTTTAAAATGTTTTACATTGTAGAATAATAGTGAAGACATCAACACTATGAAATAACAAATATGGAATCATGTAGTAACCAAAACAGTGTTAAACAAAGAAAAATGTATATTATATTTGAGATTCTTCAAAGTAGCCACCCTTTGCCTTGATGACAGCTTTGCACACACTTGACATTCTCTCAACCAGCTTCACCTGGAATGCTTTTCCAACAGTCCTGAAGGAGTTCCCAAACCAGTTTCCCAGTCCCTGCCGATGAAAAACATCCCCACAGCATGATGCTGCCACCACCATGCTTCACTGAGGGGATGGTGTTCTCGGGGTGATGAGAGGTGTTGGGTTTGCGCCAGACATAGCGTTTTCCTTGATGGCCAAAAAGCCTAATTTTGGTCTAATCTGACCAGAGTACCTTCTTCCATATGTTTGGGGAGTCTCCCACATGTTTGCTTATTTTTTTCTTTAAGCAATGGCTTTTTTTCTGGCCACTCTTCCGTAAAGCCCAGCTCTGTGGAGTGTACGGCTTAAAGTGGTCCTATGGACAGATACTCCAATCTCCGCTGTGGAGCTTTGCAGCTCCTTCAGGGTTGCCTCTCTGATTAATGCTCTCCTTGCCTGGTCCGTGAGTTTTGGTGGGCGGCCCTCTCTTGGCAGGTTTGTTGATGTGCCATATTCTTTAATTTTTTTAATAATGGATTTAATGATGCTCTGTGGGATGTTCAAAGTTTCTGATATTTTTTATAACCCAACCCTGATCTGTACTTCTCCACAACTTTGTCCCTGACCTGTTTGGAGAGCTCCTAGGTCTTCATGGTGCCGCTTGCTTGGTGGTGCCGCTGGCTTGGTGGTGCCCCTTACTTAGTGGCATTGCAGACTCTGGGGCCTTCCAGAACATGTGTATACAGTGGGGGGAAAAGTATTTAGTCAGCCACCAATTGTGCAAGTTCTCCCACTTAAAAAGATGAGAGAGGCCTGTAATTTTCATCATTGGGACACGTCAACTATGACTGACAAATTGAGGAGAAAAAAATCCAGAAAATCACATTGTAGGATTTCTTATGAATTTATTTGCAAATTATGGTGGAAAATAAGTATTTGGTCACCTACAAACAAGCAGGATTTCTGGCTCTCACAGACCTGTAACTTCTTCTTTAAGAGGCTCCTCTGTCCTCCACTCGTTACCTGTATTAATGGCACCTGTTTGAACTTGTTATCAGTATAAAAGACACCTGTCCACAACCTCAAACAGTCACACTCCAAACTCCACTATGGCCAAGACCAAAGAGCTGTCAAAGGACACCAGAAACAAAATTGTAGACCTGCACCAGGCTGGGAAGACTGAATCTGCAATAGGTAAGCAGCTTGGTTTGAAGAAATCAACTGTGGGAGCAATTATTAGGAAATGGAAGACATACAAGACCACTAATAATCTCCCTCGATCTGGGGCTCCACGCAAGATCTCACCCCGTGGGGTCAAAATGATCACAAGAACGGTGGGCAAAAATCCCAGAACCACACGGGGGGACCTAGTGAATGACCTGCAGAGAGCTGGGACCAAAGTAACAAAACCTACCATCAGTAACACACTACGCCGCCAGGGACTCAAATCCTGCAGTGCCAGACGTGTCCCCCTGCTTAAGCCAGTACATGTCCAGGCCCGTCTGAAGTTTGCTAGAGTGCATTTGGATGATCCAGAAGAGGATTGGGAGAATGTCATATGGTCAGATGAAACCAAAATAGAACTTTTTGGTAAAAACTCAACTTGTCGTGTTTGGAGGACAAAGAATGCTGAGTTGCATCCAAAGAACACCATACCTACTGTGAAGCATGGGGGTGGAAACATCATGCTTTGGGGCTGTTTTTCTGCAAAGGGACCAGGACGACTGATCCGTGTAAAGGAAAGAATGAATGGGGCCATGTATCGTGAGATTTTGAGTGAAAACCTCCTTCCATCAGCAAGGGCATTGAAGATGAAACGTGGCTGGGTCTTTCAGCATGACAATGATCCCAAACACACCGCCCGGGCAACGAAGGAGTGGCTTCGTAAGAAGCATTTCAAGGTCCTGGAGTGGCCTAGCCAGTCTCCAGATCTCAACCCCATAGAAAATCTTTGGAGGGAGTTGAAAGTCCGTGTTGCCCAGCGACAGCCCCAAAACATCACTGCTCTAGAGGAGATCTGCATGGAGGAATGGGCCAACATACCAGCAGCAGTGTGTGAAAACCTTGTGAAGACTTACAGAAAACGTTTGACCTGTGTCATTGCCAACAAAGGGTATATAACAAAGTATTGAGAAACTTTTGTTATTGACCAAATACTTATTTTCCACCATAATTTGCAAATAAATTCATAAAAAATCCTACAATGTGATTTTCTGGATTTTTTTTTCTCATTTTGTCTGTCATAGTTGACGTGTACCTATGATGAAAATTACAGGCCTCTCTCATCTTTTTATGTGGGAGAACTTTCACAATTGGTGGCTGGCTAAATACTTTTTTCCCCCACTGTATATACTGAGATCATGTGACACTTAGATTGCACACAGATGGACATTATTTAACTAATCATGTGTCTTCTGAAGGTAATTGGTTGCACAATATCTTATTTAAAGGCTTCATAGCAAAGGGGGTGAATACATATGCACGCACCACTTTTCCGTTATTAATTTTTTAGAATTTTTTGAAACAAGTTATTTTTTTCATTTCACTTCACCAATTTGGACTATTTTGTGTATGTCCATTACATGAAATCCAAATAAAAATCAATTTAAATTACAGGTTGTAATGCAACAAAATACGAAAAACGCCAAGGGGGATGAATACTTTTGCAAGGCACTGTGCATATATTCTGTGAATCCATATAGGCAGACAAATTTAGAACATTGATAGAAAATATCCATATTTCATTTATGGTGGTTCTACACCACAAGCCTGAGCCAGGTGAAACTAATTTCTGGTTTCGCTTTAATTTCCATAAAAAAATATCAGAAACCAATACAATACTTTCAGCTGTCGATTGCATACTTCTAGTTCTGCCTGGTTCAGCTTAGATGAACCAGGCAGAACTAGAAGTATGCAATCTACAGAATAAAGGAGAAAATATCCTGTAGGATTCTGGTACTGTGGTGTTTCCATCGCCTAGTAGGGAACTGGCATTAGACGGTTAGTTCTGTGAATCAGACAATTAATAGATGTCTGTAATGTCAAAACATTTTATTACAGTTTGTAAAAAATAGTTGTTCAAAGTGAGACCTTTCTCTGTACAAAAACCAATCAGAATTTAGAAATAACATGGCATCATTTAAATACATACACTCAGTTTATTAGGTATACCACCCCGTTCACGAAAATGGTTAACTCCTACAGACAGTGAGTCACTTGGCCGTGGCTTGCTATATAAAGCATGCAGATAGGCATCAAGGCATTCAGTTACTCTTTGATTGAACGTTAGAATGGGCAAAACGAGTGAGCTAAGTGACTTTGAGCATGGTATGATTGTCGGTGTCAGGCGCGCCGGTTCCAGTATCTCAGAAACGGCCAGCCTCCTTGGCTTTTCACAGATGACAGTGTCTAGGGTTTACCAAGAATGGTGCGACAAACAAAAATCATCCAGTTAGCAGCAGTCTTGTGGGCGAAAACAGCTCGTTGATGAGAGGTCGAAGGAGAATGGCATGAATCGTGCAAGCTAACAGGCCGGCCACAAACAGACATATAACGGTGCCGTACAACAGTGGTGTGCAGAACGGCATCTCGGAAAGGACAACTCGTCGGTCTTTGTCACGGATGGGCTATTGCAGCGAACGACCACACCGTGTTCCACTCCTATGAACTATAAACGAGAAGAAGAGGCTCCAGTAGACACGCGATCACCAACATTGGACAATTGAGGAATGGAAAAATATCACCTGGTCCTATGAATCCCGGTTGCTGTGGCATCATGCTGATGGCAGAGTCAGGATTTGGCGTAAGCCGGTACTAGATGGGTGTACCTAAAACTATCCACTGAGTGTATATACAAACAGTATATGTTACAGTGCCCCTGCAACAATACAACATATCACTGCCAGAGTAGGCATTCAGGCAATTCACTCTAGTTTTGACAGGGTAATGGAGTGACATCAAACTAAGGTGTGCCTGTCTGTTTGACTGTGTGATGAGGTTAGACATGCTAGCTTAGTGTGGTTTGATGTGGTAGAGCAGAGTCAACATAATTGCAACACAGTTGCAGGCAAGATGAGGGATAAGGCTGTATTGGAACTTGCTTTATGTCAGTGGTAGGCAGTGGTATCTAATATCACTTGCTGGGTGGGTTGGTGGGCTGGGGAAGATGAGACTCTTTGTGCTTATAGCGAATGTCCTGTCTGTGGTCTCTGGATAAGACTCTGCTGGAAGTGGTGAGTACCGGGTTCCTAGTCCTTCCTAACCACCCAATGTTTGGACCTCTTGCAGAAGATTTGCTTGTATTGCACGTCTCCTGGAAAGACATGGTTGTGGTGTTGGCAATTTAGACTCAGTTGGTGAAGGGATGTAGGGCAACACGCCTTTGTTGGAAAAGGTGTCAACAGAAAGGGTCCTAAGTGATTACAAACAGGCTAGTGTATTGTTTAGGGACAATTATGCCTCCCTCATGTCTGTTGATCCAAAATGCAGCCACTTTGGGTATATACTTTGTGCACTGTGGAAGGACTCCAGATAACCTGAGTTTTACAAAGTGGAAAGTTCCTGAATCTACAGGAGAAATAAAAATGTACTAGTTCTAGCTTTTGGTTAATATAGTAATGACTATATACAGTGGCAGAGCTACAGTGAAAATTCCCTTTAAAGCCTAGCTCTTCTGAAAGACTTAAAACACCCATTACCAAATTAAAGACTTAATTATTTAGTTGATAAGGGGGGTAGCCTCAAAATCAAAGAGTGAACTAAACTTATCTAGAGTCCTTTTTTTGGCCATCGCTCTTCACACACAAGAACCAAGCTATTTTCTGCCTTTTTTTTTTTTCGTGTCTAGAAATGTAACACGTTTTAGAGCGTTTCATCATCCGTCCATATTTTGGCTTTGATGTGTGATCCTAGATTATAAAGCTATTCCACTAAAGATCATACAAATGTTTGAATGATCTCTGTGTTGGGTCACGGACTGAGTGACATGGGCCGCACTTTATCTTGACACATCTCGGTGGTATAGCCTCGCATCAAGTCATCGGCTGTTGTGAAAAGCTCATTAAACGAGTATGGGAACGATTCTTGAGCTTTTAAGTTTCTCTTTTCGCTGCTCTGTGTATATTTTTGAAGGAACCCAAATGTGCTCCAGTCAATTCATGTGTACTCTGTACTCTCTTACAAAGGCTAGTTCCACTGAAAGTTAAAAGGAGAGAGAAGATGTCTGAGAATGCTGGGAAGCAAGTCTGCGATGTAAAACTCAAGTAAGCATATTATTATAGGAGTAAAGCATTGGATTTTTGGATAATCATTGCTTTGGTTAAGGATAAAATGATTTATAATCACACCTGCAAGTGGGTGTGTGTGCATGGTGTTTGTGTGTGTGCATGGTGTTTATGTGTGTGCATGTACTTACTTGCAAGGTGTTTGTGGATGTGTGTACCTGCCTACACTGTATGTCTAGATAGCTCTATGACTTTGAGAAGTAAGTCCTTGTCCATCCAGTCACACAAATCAAATCAAATCTAAATGTATTGGCCACATGCACTGAATACAACAGGTGCAGACATTACAGTGAAATGCTTACTTACAGCCCTTAACCAACAGTGCATTTATTTTTAATAAAAAAGTAAAATAAAACAACAACAAATAAGTGTTGAGAAAATAAAGAGCAGAAGTAAAATAAAATAACAGTAGGGAGGCTATATATACAGGGGGGTACCGGTGCAGAGTCAATGTGCGGGGGCACCGGCTAGTTGAGGTAGTTGAAGTAATATGTACATGTGGGTAGAGTTAAAGTGACTATGCATAAATAATTAACAGAGTAGCAGCAGCGTAAAAAGATGGGGTGGGGGGCAGTGCAAATAGTCCGGGTAGCCATGATTAGCTGTTCAGGAGTCTTATGGCTTGGGGGTAGAAGCTGTTGAGAAGTCTTTTGGACCTAGACTTGGCACTCGGTACCGCTTGCCGTGCGGTAGCAGAGAGAACAGTCTATGACTAGGGTGGCTGGAATCTTTGACAATTTTGAGGGCCTTCCTCTGACACCGCCTGGTATAGAGGTCCTGGATGGCAGGAAGCTTGGCCCCAGTGATGTACTGGGCCGTACGCAGTACCCTCTGTAGTGCCTTGCGGTCGGAGGCCAAGCAGTTGCCATACCAGGCGGTGATGCAACCAGTCAGGATGCTCTCGATGGTGCAGCTGTATAATTTTTTGAGGATCTGAGGACCCATGCCGAATCTTTTCAGTCTCCTGAGGGGGAATAGGCTTTGTCATGCCCTCTTCATGACTGTCTTGGTGTGTTTGGACCATGATAGTTTGTTGGTGATGTGGACACCAAGGAACTTGAAGCTCTCAACCTGCTCCACTACAGCCCCGTCGATGAGAATGGGGGCGTGCTCAGTCCTCTTTTTTTTCCTGTAGTCCACAATCATCTCCTTTGTCTTGGTCACGTTGAGGGAGAGGTTGTTATCCTGGCACCACACGGCCAGGTCTCTGACCTCCTCCCTATAGGCTGTCTCATCATTGTCGGTGATCAGGCCTACCACTGTTGTGTCATCGACAAACCTAATGATGGTGTTGGAGTCGTGCCTGGCCATGCAGTCATGGGTGAATAGGGAGTACAGGAGGGGACTGAGCACGCACCCCTGAGGGGCCCCCGTGTTGAGGATCAGTGTGGCAGATGTGTTGTTACCTACCCTTTCCACCTGGGGGCGGCCCGTCAGGAAGTCCAGGATCCAGTTGCAGAGGGAGGTGTTTAGTCCCAGGATCCATAGCTTAGTGATGAACTTTGAGGGCACTATGGTGTTGAATGCTGAGCTGTAGTCAATGAATAGCATTCTCACATAGGTGTTCCTCTTGTCCAGGTGGGAAAGGGCAGTGTGGAGTGCAATAGAGATTGCATCATCTGTGGATCTGTTGAGGCGGGCTGAAGCTAGATGTCAATAACTTGAGACAGAGACACCATCTATCTATTCATAATTCACATGGGCCTAATGGCCTGCCTGAGGCAGCCAGCCATGTTGGACAGTGTGTTTGATGTGTGCATGCCACAGGATACCCTTTTGATGTCCAAATATCAGCGGGCACCACAGTGTCAGGGCTCAGAAATGGCTTTTTCTAATCCACTTGTTGTGGGGGAGTTGTTTCTTTTAACAGCCTTTTTTTAAGCCCAGGCCAAAAATGTACTTAGACACAAACATCCCTTAGACGCCTGACTGTCTCTCACCCCAACCCCTCTCATTGTGTGTTTTGACTAGCTAATATATTTATATATATATATATATATATATATATATAGATAGAGAGAGATAAGAGAGAGGAGAGAGAGAGAGAGAGAGAGAGAGAGAGAGAGAGAGAGAGAGAGAGAGAGAGAGAGAGAGAGAGAGAGAGAGAGAGAGAGAGAGAGAGAGAGAGAGAGAGAGAGATCAAGCAGGGCGAACCATAATTGTTCATTACATTTATCCCAGTGCTTTTGGAAAGCAGCCACAGTGCTTTCAGGAATATAAAGTGGTGTCCTCAACATGCTTCAGGTTCAGCCTTTAAATGGGCCAGAGGAGCGCTCTCTCTGCTCAGTCCTGAAACTCGATATCAGACCATATTCCAATCTCTCTACATGACGGAAGAATGCGGGCGCATAACAGAGTACAGCACACAGACACATGTAAATGCTAAACGTCTGGACAGGATAGATGTGATCTCCAGGCATTAAGCAGAGTGAAACACGGACCGAGTCAACATGTCCGCAGACATGAAAATGTGCTGTCAGTATGCAGTGACATGGACTGATATGTACCTCCATTAAAAGCATGACTTTGAGTTGGTTTAATATATACTGAAACGGTTTGTGTCGGTTAGGAAATCTGTTCTAGAATGTTTGTCTTAGCCAGAGGTGTTTACTTGCTCCATCTCTCGCTAATTGACAGTTTGGATGTGATAACTGACCCTTTTTTTCATTTTTTTCTCCTGGCCCTAAAACGTTGCACTAAACACTGCTCATAAAATGTTCCCTAAACAAAGTATATAGATACAGGGAGCGATAAAGTTCCATCGCAACATCTGTCAATAAATGTGACCTTCAGAAACTTACTTCGACTCTCCCACCCACTCACAGCATGGTTTGGTTTTTCAACAAAAAATACCTATTTCTTCAGTGCTCCTCCTGTGCGTCAAGAGGGGCGTTCAAATGCACAGGCGTACACAGACTAACTAAACCCAGTAACACGGCCCGCTTTAAAGTGCAAATGGTGTCATATTCAAAGGGTAACCTGTGTCAGCTGAAATATGCATTTGCCCTTCGCAATATTTATAATTCATGAACGTGAAAAAGGCCTCAAACTTCCGACAGCCTCAATCAGGGCTTAAGTCATCGGGAGCACATAGTACTCCCCTGCAGGTGCAAATGTACCAATTTGGCAAAGCTCTCAAATGTGTGATTTTTCAGGTATTCAACATTTGTGTGGATGTAGTTGCTTTGCTGTTAACTTCCTAGCTCGGTTTGTGCTATGATGAGACCATTGCTGGGGCTAGAATAACATTTCTCTACACAACGTCTGGCGGAGACACCCCCAGCATTGAAGTGAACATTTAGACATTTAACGTATGTGCTTCCCACATACGTTTTATTCCTCATTTGAAAGAGATATACAACACATGTAAGAGAGAAGGAGCAAAGCATGTGTTCCTCATGTGTGTGTGTGAGTGCAGAAATGGAATTAAAACAAATGTTTTTCTGACTTTTCGCGAAGTAGCACTGAAAGCCCAAAACAGGCAAAAACAGATGAAGTTATTAGTTATGACTTTCCAAAATGTTAGTCACCAGTAATGTATTATTCTGTCTCAAAGTGCCTTGAAATGCTAAACCACTTAACCGTCTTTTTGCGCAGCAAAGAGAGACAAACATTCTGCTTATTTTGTTCATAAGGCTTACAGAAAGAAGGCTATTTTAAAAGCATATTAAAATCAGCATTGCAATGATCTTTTTGTAGGTCCTTGATTAGATTTTTCAAGAAAGTTATTAAATCATGTTGCTATATTACGAAAAGGACGCTCTTCATGAAATATGTAGATGTGCCAAGCGTCTTCACCTTGGTTTTAATGAAAATACAATTGACCTCACAGACACAAATTGGTTTTTAAACGAATGATTGTTAGGCCTACATTACCGTAATTGAAAAGCAATTAACATTATGTTTAGAACAATGGTTGGTAGTAGTGAAGTTTTATCCAAAGCATTATCAATACTCTTTTCATAATCTTTCTATATCACACGGTAACAATATTGCAGATTGTTCATTGTTTATAGTTTATAGTAATTCTGATGTGTAAAACATCTCTGTCAATCAAACACTACAACATATCCTATTATTCTTTTGTCCCCAATGTATGTTTTATTAATCAACCTGTTTTCAAGTGGACTGTTGGGACAACTTTTGGTTTAAACAAACACACACACCTCCCCACCAATACTACTTGCCACCCCAAACCATCTGTCAGACACTGTTAATTAGTTTTATGGAGTTCTTGGCAGACCGTGTATGACTGCATGATAATTACCCTTTTATTGTTTTCTATTCTATTGTTAATGTTGTTGTTGTTGTGTTCCTTGTCCTAATTAAAAGTTTGGAGCGTCTAGGAATTAGTTTCGGCTTCCCTTTTTTGTGCTTCTGAATCACAGCTTATCCTGCAAAGGCAATGTGAGGACAGAGGGAGAACAGTGTGAATGAAGTGGGTGTGTGTGAGTGAAGATACAGTAGCCAGAGTTGAAAGTAGATTTATCTCAGTAATAGTGTCACCAACGCGGTTTAGGGATGTTTTGGTGTCAGTAATAAGGGTCATATTGTGTTGTCGAGATCAGGGCAGTAAATAGGAGTCATTCGGAAAGTATTCAGACCCCTTGACTTTTTCCACATTTTGTTACGTTACAGCCTTATTCTAAAATGGATTAAATAGTTTGTTCCCCCTCATCAATCTACACACAATACTACATAATGACAAAGCAAAAACAGGCTATTAGACATTTTTGCAAATGTGTTAAAAATAAAAAACGGAAATATCACATTTACATAAGTATTCAGACCCTTTACTCAGTACTTTGTTGAAGCACCTTTGTCAGCGAATACAGCCTAGTCTTCTTGGGTATGATGCTACAAGCTTGGCACACCTGTATTTGGGGAGTTTCTCCCATTCTTCTCTGCAGATCCTCTAAAGCTCTGTCAGGTTGGATGGGGAGTGTCGCTGCACAGCTATTTTCAGGTCTCTCCAGAGATGTTCGATCGGGTTCAAGTCCGGGCTCTGGCTGGACCACTCAAGGACATTCAGAGACTTGTCCCGAAGCCACTCCTGCGTTGTCTTGGCTGTGTGCTTAGGGTCATTGTCCTGTTGGAAGGTACACCTTCACCCCGGTCTGAGGTCCTGAGTGCTTTGGAGCAGGTGTTAATCAAAAATATCCCCACAGCATAAAGCTGCCCCCACCATGCTTCACCATAGGGATGGTGCCAGGTTTCCTCCAGATGTGATGCTTGGCATTCAGGCCAACGAGTTCAATCTTGGTTTCATCAGACCAGATAATCTTGTTTCTCATGGTCTGAGAGTCTTTAGGTGCCTTTTGTCAAACTCCAAATGGGCTGTCATGTGCCTTTTAATGAGGAGTGGCTTCCGTCTAGCCACTCTACCATAAAGGCGTAATTGGTGGAGTGCTGCAGAGAAAATTGTCCTTCTGGAAGGTTCTCCCAACTCCACAGAGGAACTCTAGAGCTCTGTCAGAGTGACCATCGGGTTCTTGGTCACCTCCCTGACCAAGGTCCTTCTCCCCCGATTGCTCAGTTTGGCCAGGCGGCCAGCTCTAGGAAGAGTCTTGGAGGTTCCAAACTTTTTCCATTTAAGAATGATGGAGGCCACTGTGTCCTTGGGGACCTTCAATGCTGCAGAAAGTTTTTGGCTCCATTCCCCAGATCTGTGCCTCGACACAATCCTGTGTTGGAGCTCTACGGACAATTCCTTCGACCTCATGGCTTGGTTTTTGCTCTGACATGCATTGTCAACTGTGGGACCTTATTAATGATAAACAGGTGTGTGCCTTTCCAAATCATGTCCAATCAATTGAATTTACCACAGGTGGACTCCAATCAAGTTGCAGAATCATCTCAAGGTTGATCAATGGAAACAGGATGCACCTGAGGTAAATTTCGAGTCTCATAGCAAAGGGTCTGAATACTTATGTTTTTTATTTTTAATACATTTGCAAAAATTTCTAAAAACCTGTTTTCATTTCGGCATTATGGGGTATTGTGTGTATATTGATGAGGAACATTTTTTATTTAACACATTTTAGAATAAGACTGTAACGTAACAAAATGAGGAAAAAGGGAAGAGGTCTGAATACTTTCCGAATGCACTGTATAGGGAGAGCAGAGATGGGTTTCACTTCAGTAGGTTGTCATGGTCCATAAAATTAGAAGATACTATGAATTGATTTTATACAAAAATGTGTGTCCTCCTTATTAGAGATTACCCATTCTCACAGTAATAGACGTCAAAATGCAAAACATCTATTTTTAAAGACTTGAAACATAAAAAGGCTTTACAACAAAGGTATTGACTTTTGGGTGACTTTTTGATGCAGTACAGAATACTTGTGGGGTTTGTTCTGACAGTCACTGTAAACTGTAACGAGTGGTGCTGTAACAGTAGCTAATGGTTTCTCTCTCAGGGGACGGCCGGCTACTGTTTGAACCACATAGTTCACTCCCCGGGACTTGTCTGTTGGACAAACCTACCAGTAATCGCTTAGAAAATCACACCATGCCTGTCTCACTCAACACTCCTCCCATTTCTGTGGCATTCCTCTCTTTCTTCTCTTCCGCCGTCCATCCCTGGGGTACAGTACAAGTCAATATTTTCACTGCAACTCTCCCCGCTCTCCATGTTTTTAATGGGCTTGAAGTTGACAGGTGGTCAGATCTGGCCGTCTCCCGAATAAGACATGTTGTCTGAGAGGTCCCTGGAGCCAGAGATTGGACATCGGCACGACACAATCCACTTACACGCAACCCACTAAGCCCTTACATTCAACAGCACACATTAACCTGAGCTAAAACCTCCCTGAGACCGAAAAAAGGAAAAAAGATCCGACCAGGCAAAGGAAAAACACAGCCCAGCTGTCATTGCTGTATTTTATGTGCTGAATTTATTCCAAAAAAGATGCATGCAACTTTTGCATTTTTCTCCACATATTGACTATGATTCACACACTAGAACAGTCAAACTATAGATCTCTAGATTTATCTACTCATCGTTTGAAAATTCTGTATTATCAACTAAATGCAAGTTGATGCTGCTACACTAATGAGGTCACATATTTGTCTGTCACAGTTCAGCACAATGTGAGCTTTCACCATCAGCCAGTTGTGTGGAAATGCTTCCCAGGACACCACAGAAAACCTATGGTATATGCTACTTTATCTGCCTCATGATTCCATTTAAATTTAGGTGAAGTGCATCTCTGTTTGGTGTTGGAAGGTTCACATCCAAGTAATTACCTACATACAGTACCAGCCTATTCTTCAGACTCAACAAGTACTGTAGTGATGTGTATAAGATCCTTTCAGTCCAGTTTATTTAGGTAATTATTCAATAGCAAGTTATTATGCTGTTGTGACTTATTATTTTAGAAAATATGTTTGTGAGAATTTCTTTGTGGTTTTGGTCATTACACAGGCTTTCAACTCCAATATAAAATAATTGTAAAATTGAACCTGTAAAATAACATGTTATCTTTGCGTCAATAGACAGATGTCCACAGATTATAGTTAACAAATATGATTTTGTGGAGAGAGATATGATGAAAGACAGAGGCCAAAGATAACATACTGTACTAAGGCATTGCAAAGCATTTTTCCTCCTTTGTATTTCATAACGGTTCATAGGGCTGAACTTATCACCAGCAGTGCATAAACTCCCCTTTTTCCTTATTTGGTGTGTGATTGCGTGGTAAACAGTATGGATGAATAGTGGGGGGTCAGATGAGTGGGGGGTGAGTGGCCCCGTGCCAGTTTTCCAAGTCCCAGCTCAGCTGTAGCCTGCCTAGTTTGGCATGCTCACACTCCCCCATAACTCCCAGAGGTCTGGGCACGGCAGGCCATGGAAATCTGAGAAACTGATTTATCTCTGTCTGTGATTCTGGTGTGGTGCTGTGCTCCTGGCTTGGTAGCTATTAACTCAACTAGTTTATTTCTGACACCTACAGTATGGTATTCACATTGATAATGTATGGTGGAAATAATGTGGAAACAATATTGACTCAACAGTGAGGGGATAGAGTATTCCCCCTTCAACAAGTAGGCTAGGAAGTAATGTCATAGAGTTACCATGTTTTTCTGATGATTGAACAAAGATCCACATTTGTCCTCTATTAAGTCTTCTTGTACTTCAGCATTCCTGGTAATCATCTGTCAGTTGTAATCTATTCTGAAAACTCAGAAAGCTGTAATAATCATGTAGGCTGTAAATCCTTGATCCTCTTTGAAACCAATGATCTCACCATTATGGCCATTAAAATCATCTGGTTTACCATGCTGTTTGTTCACACAACTAGTGATGACCAAACACTTACTTACGCACACACTGGAGTCTTTGTCATCAATGTCTAGATTATTCATGAAATCCCTCAAAGGGCAATACACAAACAAACAAATATTAGATGATTAATGTCCATGGTCAGAATTCACCTGTCACGCCCTAGCTCTGGGGACTCTTTAATGTTGAGCCAGGGTGTTAGTTCCTATGTTTAGTTGTTCTATGTGTTTATTCTAGATCGTTTAGATCTATGTTGGCCAGGATGGTTCCCAATCAGAGGCAGCTGTAGCTCGTTGTCTCTGATTGGAAACCATACTTAGGCAGCCTGTTTTGCACAGTTGATTGTGGGATCTTGTTCTGTATAGGTTTGTGTTGGTGAACCTTTAGACTTCACGTATCGTTTTGTTGATTTGTTGTTGGTGTAAAGTACTCATTAAAAGATGTACGCCTATCACGCTGCGCCTTGGTCTGCCTCTTACAACGATCATGACAGAAGATCCCACCAAAATAGGACCAAGCAGCGTGTGCAGGAGCAAACGCCGGGTATGGAACAGGAGGTTACTCTGGTAGATGTCCTCCTCGGTTGGGGGAGAATCACAGAGGAGGAGGCCGTCCGCTACCGGAGGGCGATGAGGGAGGATGCCCAGGCAGGAGAGGAGAAGCGGCGCCAACCGGGTCGTCGTCGGACAGGCGAGAGGCAACCCCAAGAAATTTTTTTGGGGGGGCACACGGCATGGACGACGGGGATGCTGGAGGCAGCTACAGGACATATTGGCGGATTAGGAGAGGAGGCCACCAGGTTTGGGGGGTTGGAAGGGAGGTTGGCAGAGCCTAGAGGTAGAGCAGAGCCAACTCCCCGTACTCAGGCTAGGCAGCGTGAGACTGGGCAGGTTCCGAGTTATGCGGAGCTGCGTACTGTGCCGCGAGTGGTCCGGCACAGTCCTGTACGTCCTGTGCTAGCACCACGCACGTGTCGTGCTAAGGTGGGCATGCAGCCAGGACGGAGTGTGCCGGCTCAACGCTCGTGGCCTCCAGTACCCCTCCTCGGTCCCGGATATCCTGCGCCAGTGCCACGTGCTGTAGTAATAATAATAATAATAATATGCCATTTAGCAGACGCTTTTATCCAAAGCGACTTACAGTCATGTGTGCATACATTTTTACGTATGGGTGGTCCTGTCAGTACGAGTGCACAGACCTGTACATCCTGTGCTGATGCCTCACACAGAGTGTGTAGAAATAGGCATTCAGCCAGGACGAGTTGTGTCAGCTCTTCGCTCCAGACCTCCAGTCCGTCTCCACAGCCCGGTCCGGCCTGTTCCTGCTCCACGCACCAAGCCAGTGGTGCGCGTCGTCAGCCCGGTCCGGCCCGTTCCTGCTCCCCGCACCAAGCCAGTGGTGCGCGTCGTCAGCCCGGTCCGGCCCGTTCCTGCTCCCCGCACCAAGCCAGTGGTGCGCGTCGTCAGCCCGGTCCGGCCCGTTCCTGCTACCCGCACCAAGCCAGTGGTGCGCGTCGTCAGCCCGGTCCGGCCCGTCCTGCTCCCCGCACCAAGCCAGTGGTGCGCGTCGTCAGCCCGGTCCGGCCCGTTCCTGCTCCCCGCACCAAGCCAGTGGTGCGCGTCGTCAGCCCGGTCCGGCCCGTTCCTGCTACCCGCACCAAGCCAGTGGTGCGCGTCGTCAGCCCGGTCCGGCCCGTCCTGCTCCCCGCGCAAGCCAGTGGTGCGCGTCGTCAGCCCGGTCCGGCCCGTTCCTGCTCCCCGCACCAAGCCAGTGGTGCGCGTCGTCAGCCCGGTCCGGCCCGTTCCTGCTCCCCGCACCAAGCCAGTGGTGCGGCGTCAGTCGGCACACGGCAGGCCTGGTCAGGCCCGTGCCTGCTCCACACCGGAGCCTGAGCAATCCGCTCCACCGGTGTCCAGTCCAGCTCCGGCCAGCGGGACCAGACCAGGGGCGCGAAGGGGGGGGTAGCGAGAGAGTGGTGGTCACGCCCGGAGCCAGATCCTCCTCCGAGGCGGAATGCCCACCCGGCCCCTCCCCTGTTGTGTTTGGTTGGCGCGGTCGCAGTCCGCGCCTTTGGGGGGGGGGGTACTGTCACGCCCTGGCTCTGGGGACTCTTAAATGTTGAGCCAGGGTGTGGACTTGTTATGTTTAGTTGTCTATGGGTGTTCTAGTTCGTGTTTTCTATGTTGGCCAGGGTGGTTCCCAATCAGAGACAGCTGATTCTCGTTGTCTCTGATTGGGAACCATACTTAGGCAGCCTGTTGGCACTAGTTATTTGTGGGATCTTGTTCCGTTAAGGTTTGTGTTGTGTTCACCTCAGGACTTCACGTATCGTTTTGTTGTTTTGTTATTGTGTAAAGTACTCATTAAAAGATGTACGCCTATCACGCTGCGCCTTGGTCTGCCTCTTACAACGACCGTGACATCACCCATCATTATACAGTGAAATACCAGAATGGACACAGAACCAGAAAATGTCATTTGACCTTTAAAAACAAATCAGATATGTCTGTTGTTATGTATGATTGAGGTGACATTATGGACAGAAAATGTGTTTGTTTATTATTACAGCTATTTAATTATACTAACACTTATAACAACAGATGTTGTTGGTTATTTTTCCTACCAACTCTCACAGTCTAACGTCAGAATTAGACGTTCATCCATGTTTCTCAAACATCAAATTTCAAAGTTGTTCCAAACATCACATTTCAAAGTGTTTAAGGTTAAGTTTAGGAATTAACTACACATTTTTAAGATTAGGGTTAAGTTCAGGCATTAACTCAAAATTCTTAGGTTTAGGCATTACCTCTGAATGGTTAAAGTAAGGGTTAAGGTTTGGGATAGGCTTAAAACAAAAATATCAAAAACAACTTTCTATTTATGGATTCAAACTTGCAACCTTGAAGGTAACAGCGCTTACTGTTGCCCCAAGTGGCCGACTTCCTCAGACATGGATGGACGTCGAATACTGACTTGTATCACGGGTGACCTGGCTGATCTTTCACATTGAAAATTTTGGATATATCTTTCATATTAAATGTTGTCGTTTTTTTCAAGCCATACTCTGACATACAGTAGATGCCACTGCACTTAAAATAGGGACAAACCAACGACAACTCTCCATTGGTCCAACAATCCACCTCTAAGGGTCCACCAGCACCATGATGATCTGAGCTCCTGTCAGACAGAGCGAGAGAAGAAATGGTATGACTATCTTCTTTACCACATCCTCATTATTTAACGCAGAGAAAGGGATAATTCCCACTTAGAGGAGAGATCCGGTGAGGGGCCGGACAGTTACGCCTGTGTCCCTGTACCGCTCCTCTCTAATAAGGCCTGTCGCCGGCGATTAGGGATTGCTGACAGGGTCACTTGTTGTGCCTGGCACCAGCCTCACTGCACGGACACAGCTTCCTCCCATTCATCACATCATGTTCCACAGAGCACAGAGCAGCACGCTATTGTGAATACACACAAATGCCGGAATGCACACGCACACACGCACGCACACAGACACACCCACACACATGGAGGCAAGCGTGCATGCATACAAACACACACACACACACACACACACTACACACACACTCATTTTGACAAATATCAGATGGTGAAATGAACGGTCATTCACAGGTCATGGCGGAGATGTCTCTCTCTCTTCCTGCTTACTGTCTCCACCCACGCTTTCCCCACACAAAACCCTGCCTCCTGCAGCAATACATGCTAGCCTGCAACTATCAGGGGCTAAATCTCTCATCATTACATTCTCATTCATAGCATGGCCCTTGTACTCTGTATTCTGATCCAGACTGGAACCAAACTAATTACTGTCATCCCTGTTCTCTGGGTTTTGTGGCCCCTGGATTTTCTTTGATTAGTCTCTTCCAAGTCATTTATAAAACGGTTCATGGGGTGCAAACTATTTTGTGTCTGAATTAGTCAACAGTCCTTGTTCTTTATTTGCTAAAGGAGGGGGAGACCTTGGGCTAATTGTAAAGGGATAGCTGCTGTCTCTTATTATTCATTTTGCAAAATGGAGACAAAAATGGAGACTAATTCCTTTACTGCATGGGCCCTGGTGTGACAGCCAATTCTTCACCCCATTCTTCCTGATCCCTATGGAGGTACTGTACGACCTAGGTCGCACCCTGGTATATCTTGCTGACCTCTGACCTGAGCTGCTTACACAGGCATATATACTGTAGCTATTTATTGCCCATAGGATCATGGGATAATTAATTATCATGTAAGTCAAGGTCAACTAATGGGCAGTCTGGGGGAATTATACTACATGTGCCCTCTTGGCACCACAGAGGGCAAAACAACTAAATATAAATGATTGTGATATCATTATTCTTAGCTAATTAATAATCACATCCTCTGTGAAAAACCATAACAAAAAGCACAGAGGCACATTATTTTACATTATTTTTGTTCGAACCTGAGATACGTCTTCTATTTTCTGTATTCAGCTACTGTATGTGTTAGAACAGCAAACCAAACCTTAATCCTCATCTTCCCTAGGGTAGGCTGTTTTTTCACACCAGCTTATTCAACAATAGGCTATCTTTAATTGAGCTGTTAATTGGACAGTGAACTACAGTTGACCTCCAGCGTTTTGTTGCTGTCATTTGTAGCGATCCTCTGAGAACGGAGTAATAGATGTGATAGGAAGAGAAGCGGCACACTCCGAATGACTCTCTGAATTTGTCCCCTAATGGACTGCACTGACAGACAAGACCTTGGATATCTAAACATTCCCCTCAAAAGCACATTGCATAAAGTCCCATCAAACATAAGCTACATACATAATGTACACAATGTATTGAGGTCAGGGTTGGAGTCAATTCCATCTCAATTCCACATTTGTCTCATAGAGAATTGGGATTTCAATTTACTTCCTGAATTGACTGGATTGAAATGGAATTGAACCCAAACCCTAATTGAGAAATGACTGAAAACAGAGCAAATTATTAGTGTCAGAGTGACAGTCCTATCCTGACTGTGATATTGTAACATTATTAGTCATCAAACTCACAGTTCTACTAACAGTCAATTTTAGAACTGGCCATTCGACCTTCCTCTGACACTATCCGTCTTCATCAAGTTATTACCCGTGAGACATGCCACCCATAGACCAATCAACGGTGGCCACAAATTATTTGACCAATCAAATAATGCCTTGTCAGAGCGGCAAATTGTCTCCCACAATTATGACCAAAATGTTGACCTAATCCACAGATAGAAGGAAGCAAAGCAGATACACTGCTGTAGTTTACAGAGAGAACAGGGGTGTGTCAGCACGTCACGTGATGAGTGTAAGTTGGTAAGTCACGTGAATGGGGCTAACAATGGCCCTGTTAGTTGGTGCGGCTTGGCCCGCCTGGCCCATATGCATGCTAGCTGTAGCCCTAAATCAGCCATGATTACAACTAATGGCTGTAATGATGTACGCTCTCTCCCCAGCAGGACAATTCAATTAGGCTCAAGCCAATTCTGTGTCTCCCCTTTCTCTCTCTCCCTCTCTACACTAGCCAAGTGTGTGTGTGTGTGTGTGTGTGTGTGTGTGTGTGTGTGTGTGTGTGTGTGTGTGTGTGTGACTGTAAAATAGGGTTGTATGAATCTACATCTGGAATGTTTAGTTGCCTCTGGATAAGGTGCTGAGTTTTACATCTATTTCAGGTAAAAGTAGTTTTTTTTAAAGAGGGATTCTAAAAAAAAACACCTCTGACCACATATATTGAAGCAACTCTCAGGGCAATGTTAGTAGCCTCAGGCCTGCAAACTCAATTTGCATCTATAATAAATCAATTAGAGTGTGTTTGGTAGCATGACTCATACTGCTCTGTTCACAAGGCCATTGCTGAGCTTTTTTATTTATTTATATTAAAACAGAACAACTAAAATAAATTGATCGCTCAAAGGGTACTTGAAATTCATTGTTGTCCACCGGTGACTAAGTATGCTTTGCAGACTCTTTATATGCGACTCAATGGCCGACCTTTGGCATTGTCACAATCTTGATAAATTTTCAACGTCTTAGCTTTTCGTTACCATGTATACTGTTCTGAAAAACCCTTACAATGGAGTATGGTGCATTTATATTACGAAAAATAAATGCCACCCTACCTGCACATAGATGTAGATATTTTACATGCACAAACGTATCTAGACTGAATGCACGTACGTACGCACGCACACACACACACACACACACACACACACACACACACACACACACACACACACACACACACACACACACACACACACACACACACACACACGCACACACACACACACACACACACACACACAAAATGTGGTTAAGTGTGTTTAAGTGCTATTTGAAATCAATACAGTGCTTTGAGAAATATGATATTTATCATACAGACTCACCTCAACCTTCAAGCAAGCCGTAGCTAATTAAGTTTCTGCTGTCGGCTTCACTCAACCACATACTTTAGCATTCAAATTATTCTATGTGAATCGAATGTTTGACTAAGCTCAGCTGGCTGTCCTTTGGGTAGTGGACCATTATTGATACACATGGGAAACTGTTGCGCGTGAAAAACCCAGCAGCGTTACAGTTCTTGACACAAACTCATGCACCAGGCACCTACTACCATACTCTGTTCAAAGGCACTTACATATTTTGTCTTGCCCATTCACACTTTGAATGGCACACATACACAATCCATGTCTCAATTGTCTCAAGGCTTAAAAATCCTTCTTTAACCTGTCTCCTCCCCTTCACATACACTGATTGAAGTGGATTTAACAAGTGACATCAATAAGGGATCATAGCTTTCACCTGGATTCACCTGGTCAGTCTATGTCATGGAAAGCGCATGTGTTCTTAATGTTTTGTATACTCAGTGTAGGTAGATGATAGATACTGTATGTAACATAATAATATACAGTAGTGAAATATTTCATATATAGGAAATTCCCAGAAAAACTTAGGTAGGCAGCTGTCCCTCTTCCCAAGTGGTAGTGAGTGTTTACTTCATACTCACAGAAAGAGCTGCAGTTTGCCTCAGGGGGTGAGGGTGTGTGTAGCGGATGGCTAAATTAGCATCGCTATACTGCCTAGGGAAGGAAGTCACTCTGGTATATGTGCTTCCTTGTAAAATACAGCTACAGCCTACATGGTCTATGTGGAGTTTAACTGGAAAAACAAGGGACCAGTGTATCCATCAACAGTTGTTTTTTCACAGTATATGGTTGCATCATATGGTTGACTTTAGGGAGTTTTTAATGTAAATTGAGGCTAGTGTGAACTCTGAAAAAGTTATTATGGATTTAAATTGTTATTGTGTGACCATAAACTTTTTAAATTGTATCTCTCATGCAACCTTTTCTATATCAACATTATTCATACAGTAAACTGAAGGAAAAGCATCAGCAATAAAGTTTTGAAGGGAATTAAGCTGCTGTCCTAAACTTTCCTTTACAATTGCAGTTTTAAAATCCTAGGAGTGAGCATCTTGACCATTTTTTAAATCTTGCCAGCACAATATTCTATTTTTCATAAAGTATTGATAACAACATAATACATTGTATTAATCTCTCAAAATTCCTTGATCAGCAAAATTTATTTAAATGATCACCTCATAATGAATCACTTAACGATGCATTAGTACTTAGAAATCAGACCAATAGGTATCGTCAATATCAATGAAAAGAGAATTGTTTTCATTCCTGAAGGTTGGCTGACTGGAACATTGGTTTTGCCACCTCACATTTTGCTCCATGAGAAACTTCCAACAAGACAGTCAGCTTTATATTATAATGGTTTACCATGTTATCACATTTGGTTTCTAAGAGAACATGGCACAGGGTTTAATATGTAATACATCTGGGTGAATTATGAGGTCCTGTCATGTGTATTAGATATAGACTTGACCACAACAGTTTTAATTAACCCTAACCAGACTGTATCAGAGATCTGTCCAGATGTCAGCCTTTATAACTTGGGGGAATAAAGGGAAAAGGATCCATATATTTCACCAATCCAGACTCCTTTATATTGATATCAGATTGAGCATTGGCTGTGTTTTGCCTGACCAGAGCGCAGTCTGCAGTACTTATCAAGTGATTAACTTATCAAGGCTCTCCACTGTTGAACAGTCTGCTCTAGTTTCCATGGAGACTTGGCTTTATTTGATGAAGGTAGCATGTGTGTGTGTCTGCGTGCATGCGTGTGGGTGTGGGTGTTTGTGTGTGTGTGAGTGCGTGCATTTGTTTTAACCATAAAAGCACCAACAGGGGTACATTTTGACCCCAAGGGGTTAAAAACGTCATGATTTCTTTTTTTTTTATCCTTCTGAACTTTTAGGACTTTGTCAAGCAACTAGTTAACAAACAAACAAAAAAAATTACCATGATTTCTGTGTTAATATGGAGGAATTAAAAATAATCTATCTTTTGTATACTAGTGATGCTAAGGTGAAAATGTTGACTCAATAGTTCACTTTGTGATAAAAGCACCAAATTCGGCACAGAGGGGGATGTATGGACCCTGAAAAGATACAGATATGGAGCCACACCAGATTTGGCCCCTGGGGATGTGGCAGCCACCAAAAATAATAATATGAAAATACATATTTGGCTTCCAGTCAATGTCTCTATACCATCTTGGGAGTCTCATCTTTCAGATGCAAGTGGAACTGAGTTGATAGCCCATAGCATTCCAAAGTTAGAGCTAAAAGTCTGATGGCACCGGCGCCCATATCGTCTACATCACCCACATCGGCAGCTATTTTAGGTAGTACCGGTATGCCAGATTAGCTCATTCGCCAATTTATCAGCCCCTGAGTATCACAGAAACACAACACTTTGAATGAATAACAGAAACATTTTCATAACACAAAATAACTGTTCAAAACATAAAAAAGTGTCTATTTTTAAACAGATTTTGACTATAAATGTGTGAAAATGTTATATAATATGCTTATTTTGGGGATTTAAAACCATTTACTTGTTACAAAAGGTTAATAAAGAAAAAGTGTTACTGCTTCATTACAATTCGGGGAAAATTTTTTCCCCAATTGGCGCTCTTTGGATTATAAATATGTTAGCGCTTTTAGGGTTATAAATATGTTGGCGCTATTAGGGTTAAGTGGAAGTGCAGCCATCCATTTTCCTTTCAAATAACGTATATGTATTGCGGTTTCAGATCCAAGATGATAACACATTTGAATAGTTATAATCATCCATATGATGGGGTAATATTACCTCTAATGTTGTGCTTTACTTTCCTAAAGGCCAATGGCTTCAGCTAATTTGTTTTATGTAAACACAACCAAGAGCGACTGGATGTGATCCATGACTTAGCAGTTAGGCCTGTCACCCAGAAGCACTGGGAGGTGGTGCTAGTCTGAGTCATACCCCGTACAGTAAAATAATATTATCTGCTGCAAAAAAGGTATAATTTCCCTGCTTCTAACCCCTGGAATTATAGGGTGTCAGGAAGACACTTGGTAAGCCACTTTACCCATGTCATGTGTTGGTTCATGACAATCAACTCTGTCCCTACATTATCATTATTAGGTGAGATGGGTGTCCTGGTTAATCTTAACCCCGGGGCGAATTGTGACCTCTTTCTTCCTCGTTCGGCCTTCCTAGGGAGAAATTACATGTTACTTGAAAGAAAATGCTCCAACCTTTTCCGTCCATTTTCTAATAATTGCGCCAACAGTTGTTGCCTTCTCACCAAGCTGCTTGCCTATTGTCCTGTAGCCCATCCCAGCCTTGTGCAGGTCTACAATTTTATCCCTGATGTCCTTACACAGCTCTCTGGTATTGGCCATTGTGGAGAGGTTGGAGTCTGTTTGATTGAGTGTGTGGACAGGTGTCTTTCATACAGGTAACGAGTTCAAACAGGTGCAGTTAATACAGGTAATGAGGGAGAACAGGAGGGCTTCTTAAAGAAAAACTAACAGGTCTGTGAGAGCCGGAATTCTTACTGGTTGGTAGGTGATCAAATACTTCTGTCATGCAATAAAATGCAAATTAATTACTTAAAAATCATACAATGTGATTTTCTGGATTTTTGTTTTAGATTCCGTCTCTCACAGTTGAAGTGTACCTATGATAAAAATGACAGACCTCTACATGCTTTGTAAGTAGGAAAACCTGCAAAATTGGCAGTGTATCAAATACTTGTTCTCCCCACTGTATATATATAATTACACATACACTGCCTTACTTAGAGACTGCAAATAGGAAAAGGACTTTCACCCCAGAGCAAATGTTACGGCATATGGGGCAGTCTTTCCACTGACACAGAGCCAAAACAAACTGTGTTATTCAATCAAGAAGTTCAAATGCATCCTAAGCACTTGAGCTGTAAGCTCTTACTGTATATGTGCAGAAGACAGAGAAGGAAATACGCCTGCCAATTATCCGTATCCTATGAATAACAAATTAATATAGGAAATAAATAATGCAAATAAATGAAACCGCCTGTCTTCATTTAGTTGGAGATGTGAACATCCCCCCAAAAAGATCTGATGAGCATATTCAACAGCAGTGCTTCAAAATCCCCCCTTTTTGCTCATGGAAAGAAATGGTAACACAGTGAATTAATGAGGTTGAAATCACTTGCTATTTTGGCTCATTCGAACATTCTGATACTCCCATTTTTATGGATATTAACATTTAAAACCATAGTGGCTCACCCTCTGTTTTTTATATAATTAATTATTGTGTTCTGTTGAAGAGCATTTGGAAATATGTTAGAAATTGAGGTGATTTTCCCAAGTTTTTACAGTGTTCCACTTCTCAACCTTTGCTTTGAAGTAGGTAGGCATTTCTTTCTTGATTTTAACTGCAGAAAATAAATAAATAATACAAGGTCTTGAGAAATACTTTCCAGAATGGAAGGAGTTGCATTACTCAATAGAAGGAGAAGAGAAGTGCATTTATACACAGGGGAGTATATACGTTTTCATTCTTCATACTTACCCCCCATCTCTCTCTCTCTCTCTCTCTCTCTCTCTCTCTCTCTCTCTCTCTCTCTCTCTCTCTCTCTCTCTCTCTCTCTCTCTCTCTCTCTCTCTCTCTCTCTCTCTCTCTCTCTCTCTCTCTCTCTCTATATATATATATATATATATATATATACAGTGGGGAGAACAAGTATTTGATACACTGCCAATTTTGCAGGTTTTCCTACTTACAAAGCATGTAGAGGTCTGTAATTTTTATCATAGGTACACTTCAACTGTGAGAGACGGAATCTAAAACAAAAATCCAGAAAATCACATTGTATGATTTTTAAGTAATTAATTTGCATTTTATTGCATGACATAAGTATTTGATACATCAGAAAAGCAGAACTTAATATTTGGTACAGAAACCTTTGTTTGCAATTACAGAGATCATACGTTTCCTGTAGGTCTTGACCAGGTTTGCACACACTGCAGCAGGGATTTTGGCCCACTCCTCCATACAGACCTTCTCCAGATCCTTCAGGTTTCGGGGGCTGTCGCTGGGCAATACGGACTTTCAGCTCCCTCCAAAGATGTTCTATTGGGTTCAGGTCTGGAGACTGGCTAGGCCACTCCAGGACCTTGAGATGCTTCTTATGGAGCCACTCCTTAGTTGCCCTGGCTGTGTGTTTCGGGTCGTTGTCATGCTGGAAGACCCAGCCACGACCCATCTTCAATGCTCTTACTGAGGGAAGGAGGTTGTTGGCCAAGATCTCGCGATACATGGCCCCATCCATCCTCCCCTCAATAGGGTGCAGTCGTCCTGTCCCCTTTGCAGAAAAGCATCCCCAAAGAATGATGTTTCCACCTCCATGCTTCACGGTTGGGATGGTGTTCTTGGGGTTGTACTCATCCTTCTTCCTCCTCCAAACACGGCGAGTGGAGTTTAGACCAAAAAGCTCTATTTTTGTCTCATCAGACCACATGACCTTCTCCCATTCCTCCTCTGGATCATCCAGATGGTCATTGGCAAACTTCAGACGGGCCTGGACATGCCCTGGCTTGAGCAGGGGGACATTGCGTGCGCTGCAGGATTTTAATCCATGACGGCGTAGTGTGTTACTAATGGTTTTCTTTGAGACTGTGGTCCCAGCTCTCTTCAGGTCAATGACCAGGTCCTGCCGTGTAGTTCTGGGCTGATCCCTCACCTTTCTCATGATCATTGATGCCCCACGAGGTGAGATCTTGCATGGAGCCCCAGACCGAGGCTGATTGACCGTCATCTTGAACTTCTTCCATTTTCTAATAATTGCGCCAACAGTTGTTGCCTTCTCACCAAGCTGCTTGCCTATTGTCCTGTAGCCCATCCCAGCCTTGTGCAGGTCTACAATTTTATCCCTGATGTCCTTACACAGCTCTCTGGTCTTGGCCATTGTGGAGAGGTTGGAGTCTGTTTGATTGAGTGTGTGGACAGGTGTCTTTCATACAGGTAACGAGTTCAAACAGGTGCAGTTAATACAGGTAATGAGTGGAGAACGGGAGGGCTTCTTAAAGAAAAACTAACAGGTCTGTGAGAGCCGGAATTCTTACTGGTTGGTAGGTGATCAAATACTTCTGTCATGCAATAAAATGCCAATTAATTACTTTAAAATCATACAATGTGATTTTCTGGATTTTTGTTTTAGATTCCGTCTCTCACAGTTGAAGTGTACCTATGATAACAATTATAGACCTCTACATGCTTTGTAAGTAGGAAAACCTGCAAAATTGGCAGTGTATCAAATACTTGTTCTCCCCACTGTATATATATAATTACACATACACTGTATGAGTTCAGATAGTGGAATATGAAATAATTTTTAATCTCCCACAAATACAGAGACAGATGGAGGATGGATAGCACCAGGCAAGGCAAAATACAATCATGTCTCTCTCATAGTATCGAAGTGTTAAAGTTGGCAGAATCGCCTGGTACGAAAGGAGATAAATTATTGAGAGATAGTTTTAAGCTATGGAAAATTGTGCAAGCCTCTGGGCACACGACTGAAGGATATGATACTTCCATAGCTTTCCTTGTTTCGCTTTCATACATTGTTTCTCCTTCCATGTAAAGATAATTAGAATACCACACAAGCCAGTGAAAATGTAATGATTAAAATGCTATTGGTATAGTATGTGTGACTCAAATAGCTGTATAATGGCTGACATTTAGGTAATGGAGGAATAATGATGCAGGTCCGAGAGCTACATTCAGGTATTATCCACAATTAATTGTTGAGAGACAATTGTCCCCATGGGACATCGTCTTGACCACTAGTGGGTGCATGGTATTGTTGTTTCTGGCTCATTAATTATATTTTTTGCACCCGTGAGTGAGAATGCTGTAGCAATTTAACTCCTATATGGTTATAGTGCACCATCAATTTCAAATGTTTAGCGGACAGATTGGAGTGGCAGCAGGTCTTAAACTTTAAATGGTTAAGCATTTCGCCATGTCCTTTTGGTCTGTTAAGCCCTATAGTCGCTGCCATTTTGGAAGCCTTTGTTAAGGCCTCTAGAAGTACAAGTGATATAAAACACAAAATATTCATTAATATGCTGTAATGTTTGTAAACCCTTTACCTAGCAGCCAACCTGCTTGCAGCAATCTCTTGTAATTACAGTAAAATACAAAACCCCTCCCCTCAACAAATTTCATTAATTCATCCATTCAGATTACGGTAGCATTTTTTTAAAACAATATAATAGAGTCCATTTTACAGTATTGTACTGTGTTATTACATATTACTTGCTTTGATACCGTATAGACTACTGTAATATAAAATACAGAATTTTACTTGCCAACGAGCTGCCTGCAAGCTACTGTCAAATTCACGGAAACCCCTTTACAGTGTACAGTGGGGAAAACAAGTATTTAGTCAGCCACCAATTGTGCATGTTCTCCCACATAAAAAGATGAGAGGCCTGTAATTTTCATCATAGGTACACGTCAACTATGACAGACAAAATGAGAAAAAAATCCATAAAATCACAATGTAGGATTTTTTATGAATTTACTTGCAAATTATGGTGGAAAATAAGTATTTGGTCAATAACAAAAGTTTCTCAATACTTTGTTATATACCCTTTGTTGGCAATGACACAGGTCAAATGTTTTCTGTAAGTCTTCACAAGGTTTTCACACACTGTTGCTGGTATTATGGCCCATTCCTCCATGCAGATCTCCTCTAGAGCAGTGATGTTTTGGGGCTGTCGCTGGGCAACACGGACTTTCAACTCCCTCCAAAGATTTTCTATGGGGTTGAGATCTGGAGACTGGCTAGGCCACTCCAGGACCTTGAAATGCTTCTTACGAAGCCACTCCTTCGTTGCCCGGGCGGTGTGTTTGGGATCATTGTCATGCTGAAAGACCCAGCCACGTTTCATCTTCAATGCCCTTGCTGATGGAAGGAGGTTTTCATTCAAAATCTCACGATACATGGCCCCATTCATTCTTTCCTTTACACGGATCAGTCGTCCTGGTCCCTTTGCAGAAAAACAGCCCCAAAGCATGATGTTTCCACCCCCATGCTTCACAGTAGGTATGGTGTTCTTTGGATGCAACTCAGCATTCTTTGTCCTCCAAACACGACGAGTTGAGTTTTTACCAAAAAGTTATATTTTGGTTTCATCTGACATTCTCCCAATCCTCTTCTGGATCATCCAAATGCACTCTAGCAAACTTCAGACGGGCCTGGACATGTACTGGCTTAAGCAGGGGGACACGTCTGGCACTGCAGGATTTGAGTCCCTGGCGGCGTAGTGTGTTACTGATGGTAGGCTTTGATACTTTGGTCCCAGCTCTCTGCAGGTCATTCACTAGGTCCCCCCGTGTGGTTCTGGGATTTTTGCTCACCGTTCTTGTGATCATTTTGAACCCACGGGGTGAGATCTTGCGTGGAGCCCCAGATCGAGGGAGATTATCAGTGTTCCTAATAATTGCTCCCACAGTTGATTTCTTCAAACCAAGCTGCTTACCTATTGCAGATTCAGTCTTCCCAGCCTGGTGCAGGTCTACAATTTTGTTTCTGGTGTCCTTTGACAGCTCTTTGGTCTTGGCCATAGTGGAGTTTGGAGTGTGACTGTTTGAGGTTGTGGACAGGTGTCTTTTATACTGATAACAAGTTCAAACAGGTGCCATTAATACAGGTAACGAGTGGAGGACAGAGGAGCCTCTTAAAGAAGAAGTTACAGGTCTGTGAGAGCCAGAAATCTTGCTTGTTTGTAGGTGACCAAATACTTATTTTCCACCATAATTTGCAAATAAATTCATAAAAAATCCTACAATGTGATTTCCTGGAAAAAAAATCTATTTTTGTCTGTTATAGTTGACGTGTACCTATGGTAAAAATTACAGGCCGCTCTCATCTTTTTAAGTGGGAGAACTTGCACAATTGGTGGCTGACTAAATACTTTTTTTCCCCACTGTATGTGTGTCACTTGGAAGCTTCACTATTGTAGCCATATGACAAAGCTAAATGTTGTTGTTGTTGGAGTTTTCCTATTTTAATTACTATTTTAATCAATAGGGGTGTAGGCTATCGATTTATAAACCATCTATAAATTAACAATTACGGTAACCATTTCTAGACTACTTATGAACCCCTTTATAAATCCTATATACCTTAATGGTAAAGTTTTACCGACCCAGCAGTTCTTCACTAATTGTACTTTATCAGTAAGCCTACAGCATATGTCTTTTCTGCCCGATTACAGTGTCAGATACAGAGATATAAAAGATTATCAAAAAATAATACCCAACTCTTTTATAGAATACCAAGTGTTTTAAAGTCCTGGAAATTCTTTAATTAAACTTCTTTCAGATGTGTGTACCTCAGTCGATGATGTGGAATACGCTGGGTCTCTACACTGCTCTCCCCTCACTACTGTCCTGTTAGAACCTCTCCTCGCATCTTTGATGTGCAGTTAGGCTTCGTGGAGAGAGAGAGAGGGAGAGAGAGGGGGGCGGCAGAAGAAGCACAGCTGGAGAGAGATGTTTGAATAATGTACTTTCATATCTGAGAACAACCTTACAAAGGATGAACCAAAAGAAAAATGTGGAGTCTCACCAGGAGATCTCAACACTTTGATGAACCCTAGTCAGAAAATCCTAGAGGACTAGTGATTTTTCCAAAAGAATCCTATAGGATTTCCACAATCCGATATGATTTTGTGTCACCTCTATCAGAATCCTATTGGAATTCTATTAGACTACTTTTTTCCCATTGGAAATAAAGCCTTCGATAAGGTTGTATTCGGATGAGCAAGCAATAGTCAACAGCTGGAGGGAGATATCACGAAATTTGCACACCGAAACTGATATCAAAGAAACATGGAGAAGGATTCAGGACCGGTATGTTCACATTCTGAAAAGGGTGAAGGAGACGAGTAGTGTGGCTGCTGCTGGTGTGTGTCCCACCGATTGTCAGACAACTGGATTGGCTTCGTGTTCACGTGAAACTTCGTCAGACAGACACCAATATGCCAGATACGGTATGTACTCGTCATGCAGCCGAGTCCTTTTGTACAGTCAGTGTGTTTATGTTTAGCAGACCTAGTTAGAACATGTGAGTAGGAATTATTCAGTGCCTGTGTCATAATAATGATAGCAGGACTAGTTCAAACGTCAGAAAACAGACAGTGTGTTGTGTGTGTGTTAATTGAGATTGAGATGTTTATGAAATCAGTGCTCTCTGCCCTTCAACTCCATCAACCTCAACCCAGCTCCAATGGGTGTAAGAGGAAGACAGCTGAGGACACTGACATTATGCAGCTGGTGGATGACAACCTCTTAAGGATCGGACCCTTTTTTTCAATTTTCGCCTAAAACGACATTCCCAAATCTAACTGCCTGTACCTCAGGACCTGAAGCAAGGATATGCATACTCTTGATAACATTTGAAAGGAAACACTTTGAAGTTTGTGGAAATGTGAAAGAAATGTAGGAGAATATAACACATTAGATCTGGTAAAAGATAATACAAACCCCAAATATTTTTTTGGGGGGTTCCATCATCTTTGAAATGCAAGAGAAAGGCCACAATATAATATTGCAGTGTGTATGCACAGTTTCAGATTGATCCAGTGAAGCGTTGCAATACTGGACTGTTTTGTATCAAGTCTGCCCAAATGTGCCGAATTGGTCAATTGATACATTTTTAAGTACATAACTATAGAGAACATACAAACATGATATGGTAATACAAAATGTAAGTTTACACACTCCCAGGAATGTCATACATGATGGATCATTAGCTTATACACTAACTTTCACACATCTAATGGCCGGGCGGGGTGGGTGTGGAGCCAGAGACAGCAGGGGTTCAAACTGTAGAACCCAGTTCCTACATTTGAATACAAAAATTGATTTTATCAAACAAAACTATGCTACATTTTATCTCTGGGACCCTTAGGATGACAAATCAGAGCAAGATTACTGAATGTAAGCACATTATTCACCTTCAGAGGTAAATGTATCAAACCAGTTGCCGTGATAATTTTTGTTGTTGTTGTGCACTCTCCTCAAACAATAGCATGGTATCTTTTCACTGTAATAGCTACTGTAAATTGGACAGTGCAGTTAGATTAACAAGAATTTAAGCTTTCTGCCCATATAAGACATGTCTATGTCCTGGAAAGTTTGCTGTTACTTACAACAGTCATGCTAATCACATTAGTGCACGTTAGCTCAACCGTCCCGTGTACGGGACACCGATCCAGTAGAGGTTAAAGAAACGGCAGAAGGAGTTACAGAAACAGCAGCAGTGTCCAGCAAAGGCCGTCTACGGCGTCATGGCACCATGGATGGTGTCTATTGCTGCTGATCAACATCTCCCGTTTGTCTCACCCCAAGAACTGTTGTGTGCTTTTTTTCCCATTATTCACACGTTAGGGTGGTGGGTAATTTACTGGGGGGGTTTTGTGCATGTTTTTTTATACTTATTTCCTCATTCACATGTTACTGGTGTTTACTTAGTTTTTTCTCTTATTTCCCCTTTTATCACACTTTTCACCTGTGTATTACATTGTTTTACATTGCACTATTTTCGTCTTGTGATAGTAAATAAATATCTAAAAAGGTCTGCAAATGTATTTGTCTGGTTATTTGTACTTGTGGCAGAAAATATTACTGTTTTGAATCAGTCACTCAGTAAACTTATACTGCTTTGTACATGAGCTATGAGGATGAGGTTAATGTCTTGGGGGTCTGTCCTTATTGTCTACAGCTGGACACACCAAATGTACCAAAGCAGGACGGTCTCCATTGAAAGGCCACTACACATGACCGTGTACAACCTTGTGCTAAGTAGATGAGGTTAATGTCTCGAGGGTCTAACCTTATTCTCTACAGCTGGACAGCCATTCTCACCCATTTGCTATAGCAGGAACATTCTCATTGAAAGGCCACTACACAACCCAAGGTTAGGTAAATGTCTTGAGGGTCTAGTCTCCCAAAAAAATATGAAAAACTAAAACAAGGATGAAGTGACTGTCATTATAGTACTCTTTATTGTGATTTGTAAAGTGTGAATAAGAAAAACAGCCAAACCAAGTGTGTAGCTCACAACATGACACAAACAGTCATCAACCAGAAGAAGAGAATGTATGTGTGCACGTGTTTTCCAAACCACACTCCAACATTTACTGTAGGGTGGCATGCTTGATAGCAGCATCCTGGAAAGACTCTTGACCTGATGGTGCGAGGAAGTAGTCCTTGAGGTTGTTGCCCATGTCTATAGCAACTCTGGTTGCCCTGTCTGCCGACATGTTTCTTGGGTAAAGGAAGCTGGTGTCCCCTTGTACCACCTGTCTTCACTCTCCTGGAAGCAGGTCCCCAGTGACTGTGGAGTGGTCAACAAAAGTGGGGTGGATGTACTGTGTTGTCAGTGTCTGTGGTGCAAAGGTAGTTGTGGAGGGCTACATTGACCTTCACAATGGTCTCAGCTTTCTCTGGGGCAACCTCAAGAGCTCATCCCAGGATCCTCCATCTTTCAGCAAGGATCCCAAAGCAGTTCTCTGATATTCTTCTGGCTCTTGAGTGGCGGTACTTGTAGATCTTCTCAGCATCATCAAGACCAGAAGAACATTTGAATAAGTGTTTCCATTAGTATTGAACAGGAACATGAAGGCTATCAACAACTGTGTAGCCTATGCTTTGGACATACAGTGAGGGAAAAAAGTATTTGATCCCCTGCTGATTTTGTACGTTTACCCACTGACAAAGACATGATCAGTCTATAATTTTAATGGTAGGTTTATTTGAACAGTGAGAGACAGAATAACAACAACAAAATCCAGAAAACGCATGTCAAAAATGTTATGAATTGATTTGCATTTTAATGAGGGAAAATAGGTATTTGACCCCTCTGAAAAACATGACTTAGTACTTGGTGGCAAAACACTTGTTGGTAATCACAGAGGTCAGACGTTTCTTGTAGTTGGCCACCAGCTTTGCACACATCTCAGGAGGGATTTTGTCCCACTCCTCTTTGCAGATCTTCTCCAAGTCATTAAGGTTTTGAGGCTGACGTTTGGCAACTCAAACCTTCAGCTCCCTCCACAGATTTTCTATGGGATTAAGGTCTGGAGACTGGCTAGGCCACTCCAGGACCTTAATGTGCTTCTTCTTGAGCCACTCCTTTGTTGCCTTGGCCGTGTGTTTTGGGTCATTGTCATGCTGGAATACCCATCCACGACCCATTTTCAATGCCCTGGCTGAAGGAAGGAGGTTCTCACCCAAGATTTGATGGCACATGGCCCCGTCCATCGTCCCTTTGATGCGGTGAAGTTGTCCTGTCCCCTTAGCAGAAAAACACCCCCAAAGCATAATGTTTCCACCTCCATGTTTGACGGTGTGGATGGTGTTCTTGGGGTCATAGGCAGCATTCCTCCTCCCCCAAACACATCGAGTTGATGCCAAAGAGCTCGATTTTGGTCTCATCTGACCACAACACATTCACCCAGTTCTCCTCTGAATCATTCAGATTTTCATTGGCAAACTTCAGACGGGCCTGTATATGTGCTTTCTTGAGCAGGGGGACCTTGCGGGCGCTGCAGGATTTCAGTCCTTCACGGCGTAGTGTGTTACCAATTGTTTTCTTGGTGACTATGGTCCCAGCTGCCTTGAGATAATTGACAAGATCCTCCTGTGTAGTTCTGGGCTGATTCCTCACCATTCTCATGATCATTGCAACTCCACGAGGTGAGATCTTGCATGGAGCACCAGGCTGAGGGAGAGTGACAGTTATTTTGTGTTTCTTCCATTTGCGAATAATCGCACCAACTGTTGTCACCTTCTCACCAAGCTGCTTGGCGATGGTCTTGTAGCCCATTCCAGCCTTGTGTAGGTCTACAATCTTGTCCCTGACATCCTTGGAGAGCTCTTTGGTCTTGGCCCATGGTGGAGAGTTTGGAATCTGATTGATTGATTGCTTCTGTGGACAGGTGTCTTTTATACAGGTAACAAACTGAGATTAGGAGCACTCCCTTTAAGAGTGTGCTCCTAATCTCAGCTCGTTACCTGTATAAAAGACACCTGGGAGCCAAAAATCTTTCTGATTGAGAGGGGGTCAAATACTTATTCCCCTCATTAAAATGCAAATCAATTTATAACATTTTTGACATGCGTTTTTCTGGATTTTTTTGTTGTTATTCTGTCTCTCACTGTTCAAATAAACCTACCATTAAAATGATAGACTGATAATTTCTTTGTCAGTGGGCAAACTTACAAAATCAGCAGGAGATCAAATACTTTTTTCCCTCACTGTAGGCCCCCATCTTCTTATTGGGATGCCAGATCACTTTTATGTGAGACATATCATTACGTCTATATTGGTATAATCTTCACATCATATGTATATAGTCACCTGTACTGTCACGCTCGTTACATGATGAAGCGGACCAAGGCGCAGCGTGATAACTGTACATCTTTTATTGAAGTACACCACACGAACAAAACAACAAACGAAACGTGAAGTCCTAGGTAAACACAAACCTTTCGGAACAAGATCCCACAATAAACTAGTGCCAAAAGGCTGCCTAAGTATTGGTCCCAATCAGAGACAACGAGAATCAGCTGCCTCTGATTGGGAACCACCCTGGCCAACATAGAAAACACGAACTAGAACACAACATAGAAAATCACCCATAGAAAATCCACACCCTGGCTCAACATATAAGAGTCCCCAGAGCCAGGGCGTGACAGTACCCCCCCAAAGGCGCAGACTGCGACCGCGCCAACCATACCCAACAGGGGAGGGGCCGGGTGGGTATTCCGCCTCGGAGGCGGAACCGGCTCCGGGCGTGACCACCACTCTCTCGCTACCCCCCCGTAGCGCCCCTGGTCTGGTCCCGCTGGCCGGAGCTGGACTGGACACCGGTGGAGCGGATTGCTCAGGCTCCGGTGTAGAGCAGCTGACCGGTGCCTGACCAGGCACCGGTGGAACAGGCACGGGCTGTGCCGGACTGACGACGTGCACCACTGGCTTGGTGCGGGGAGCAGGAACAGGCCGGACCGGTTGGCGACGCCGCACCACTGGCTTGGTGCGGGGAGCAGGAACGGGCCGGACCGGGCTGACGACGCGCACCACTGGCTTGGTGCGGGGAACAGGAACGGGCCGGACCGGGCTGACGACGCGCACCACTGGCTTGGTGCGGGGAGCAGGAACGGGCCGGACCGGGCTAACGACGCGCACCACTGGCTTGGTGCGGGGAGCAGGAACGGGCCGGACCGGCTGACGACGCCGCACCACTGGCTTGGTGCGGGGAGCAGGAACGGGCCGGGCCGGGCTGGCGACGCGCACCACTGGCTTGGTGCGGGGAGCAGGAACGGGCCGGGCCGGGCTGGCGACGCGCACCACAGGCTTGGTGCGGGGAGCAGGAACAGGCCGGACCGGGCTGGCGACGCGCACCACAGGCTTGGTGCGGGGAGCAGGAACAGGCCGGACCGGGCTGGCGACGCGCACCACAGGCTTGGTGCGAGGGACAGGAACAGGCCGGACCGGGCTGACGACGCGCACCACAGCCTTGGTGCGGGGAGCAGGAACAGGCCGGACTGGACTGGGAACACGCACCAAGGGCTTGGTGCAGTGAGCCGGAACGGGCCGGGCTGGACTGGGAACACACACCATAGGCTTGGTGCGGGGAGCCGGAATGGGCCGGGTCGGACTGTGGAGGCGGACTGGAGGTCTGGAGCGGAGGGCTGACACAACCCGTCCTGGCTGAATGCCTACCTCCACACAATATGTGTGAGGCATCAGCACAGGACGTACAGGGCTGTGCACTCGTACTGGCGCTACAGCACGTGGCACTGGTGCAGGATATACGGGACCGAGGAGGGGTACTGGAGGCCACGAGCGTTGAGCCGGCACACTCCGTCCTGGCTGCATGCCCACCTTAGCACGACACGTGCGTGGTGCTAGCACAGGACGTACAGGACTGTGCCGGAACACTCGCGGCACAGTACGTGGCTCCGCATAACACGGAGCCTGCCCTTTTAGCCCCTCCCAAACATTTTCTTGGGGCTGTCTCTCGGGCTTCGTCCTCGGCCGGTACCCACTGCGTTGCCGCTGCTCCTCTCTGTAGCGCGCCTCCACAGTCTCCTCCCAAGGACGGCGATCCATTCCGGCCTGGATCTCTTCCCAAGTCCAGGATCCCTTCCCGTCCAGGATCTCCTCCCAAGTCCAGGCTGTCTGTTCCTGTACACGCTGCTTGGTCCTCCTTTGGTGGGATCTTCTGTCACGCTCGTTACATGATGAAGCGGACCAAGGCGCAGCGTGATAACCGTACATATTTTATTGAAGTACACCACACGAACAAAACAACAAACGAAACGTGAAGTCTTAGGTAAACACAAACCTTTCGGAACAAGATCCCACAATAAACTAGTGCCAAAAGGCTGCCTACGTATGGTTCCCAATCAGAGACAACGAGAATCAGCTGCCTCTGATTGGGAACCACCCTGGCCAACATAGAAAACACGAACTAGAACACAACATAGAAAATCACCCATAGAACATCCACACCCTGGTTCAACATATAAGAGTCCCCAGAGCCAGGGCGTGACATGTACAGTATTTAGTGTATCTTACCTGGATATGGTCGGTATCTTGCATCGCAGACTGCCATCAGGACCGTTGTGAAAAATCCCTTGAAGTTGTAGTAATCGCTGCCCGAGTTTGCCTGGATCTTGGATCCAAACTTGTTTTCCGTCGACAGCTCCTGCACAAAACGGATCATTCCAACAATCTCTGAAATCTCTGCCAATTTCTGCCCATTGTGCCATGGAGGGATAAGCAACAAAATCCTCCTTCAGGACATGCCAGATAGCCTGGCACACTTCCGTAACGATGGCACAAACTGTCGAGATTCCTACCTTATAAATTATAACTCGCAGCAATACTTGGCTGTGTGCTGCCACTCACCAAAAAATGAACGGTCACAGACAGTCTTTCTGCAGTGCTTACGGGCAAGCTGTTAGTTCTCTTGCGAGGTGTGAGGGGCAAGCCGCTGAAGCAAATCTGGCAACCGACATCTGAAGGTATTGAACATGTTGCTCCTCTGCAATGCTTCGCATAGGTTGGACAAGAGACATGTATTCTCATTCGTCCCCTCTGTGTTCAGTGGACGAACTTGCCCTTTTCTCAGTCTTTTTTCCCCCCTTCACCTCCTTAGTAGTAATAGCAGTTCAAGCTCTTGCTGTACATGCTCTAGCAATTGCAATTCAAAAAGAGACATGTTTGCTTCTGTGGCTAAAATGTAGTGTTGTAAAGCATAGAACACCAGACTAGCCTGACATGTAGCTAACATTTGTATACAAGCATATAACACCGGATCCGTAAGTTCAAACGTCATCGCTAGCTAGAGTCAAAAACAGTTCCTCGGCTCCTCTTGCTTTGTAAGCTACTCTGGCTCCCCAAGCCCCCTATTGGAAATACATTACGCAAGGCGGACTTCCTCTCTGGGTGTAACGCAGCGAAAAGAGTCCGCTGCCCCCCAAAAACGACTCCACCCACGAACATCAGGGTTCATACACATTTTGACAGATGGAATTTCATTGCTTTTCGATGACTTCTCTGACTTTTAACCAAATTACAATGACCAGCTGTTGGCGGCATGACCATGTACATTAAAAAGTATGCGTAATGTGGCAATCGACACTGGGAGGCTGCTCTCTGATCCCATGTACCATCTCCTGTCGTTGTGCAAGGCACTTAACCCCCTCAAAATAGAATACCTGTTAGGCAACTGTATAAAACACATGTGGTGAACCCTCAGTCTGGAGAGCTACTGGGTGTGCAGGCTTTTGATCAAGCCCTGCTCATACACAGAGTGTTTATCAAGGTCCGATTGAGCAGCTAATTTTTAAAATGTGGTTTGTTGGAGGGGGACTGGAATAAAAGCCTGCACACCCATTAGCTCTCCTGGAAGATGGTTGACCACCCTTGATTATAACATTGCAACCAAATACGTTTCATGCCTTTTGAAATAATTCGCACATTCAATATATCAAAAGATCAAATGGCTATGGTAGGCTAAAAATATTTTTATTCAGCTGAAGCAAGCCCACATTTTCTTCAGGAAATGTACCTTTTCAAGTTTAGTCATATTTATCTTAGCTACCTTAGAAGTGTTTACTTTGCAGGCTGACTACCATCTAGTGAGTTGCAATGTCCCACACATTGGATGCCCAAATCAACTGCAAGTATCTACAAAACAAGTTGAAGCCACATAATCCAAAAAGAAAGGATACATCACATATTCTTTCCTAAAATAACTGTTTATGATTCACTAATTATAATTTTTTCTTCAAATGATTAGATTCACCACGATTGAACCGAATCCCAACTAATACAATGGCGAATTGAAAAAAGCAAATTGTTCTAAACAAACATTAATACAGTGCAAGTATTCGGACCCCTTCACTTTTTCCACATTTTGCTACATTACAGCCTTATTCTAAAATTGATTTAATTGTCCCCTCCCCCCCATCAATCTACACACAATACCCCATAATGACAAAGCAAAAATAGGTTTTTAGAAATGTTTGCAAATGTATTAAAAGTAAAAAACTTAAATATCACATTTACATAAGTAAATGACCCTTTATTCAGTACTTTGTTAAAGCACCTTTGGCAGCAATTACAGCCTCGAGTCGTCTTGGGTATGACGCTACAAGCTTGGCACACCTGTATTTGGGGAGTTTCTCCCATTCTTCTCTGCAGATCCTCTCAAGCTCTGTCAGGTTGGATGGGGAGCGTCGCTGGTCTCTCCAGAGATGTTGGATCGGGTTCAAGTCCGGGCTCCAGCTGGGCCACTCAAGGACATTGAGACTTGTCCCAAAGTCACTCCTGTGTTGTCTTGGCTGTGTGCGTAGGGTCGTTGTCCTGTTGGAAGGTGAACCGTCTGAGGTCCTGAGCGCCCTGGAGCAGGTTTTCATCAAGGATCTCTCTGTGCTTTGCTCCGTTCATCTATCCCTCGAGCCTGACTAGTCTCCCAGTCCCTGCCGCTGAAAAACATCCCCACAGCATGATGCTGCCACCACCATGCTTCACAGTAGAGATGATATTGGCCAGGTGATGAGCGGTGCCTGGTTTCCTCCAGACGTGACAATTGGCATTCAGGCCAAATTGTTCAATCTTGTTTTCATCAGACCAGAGAATCTTGTTTCTCATGGTCTGAGAGTCCTTTAGTTGCCTTTTGGCAAACTCCAAGCGGGCTGTCATGTGCCTTTTACTGGCCACTCTACCATAAATGCCTGAATGGTGGAGTGCTGCAGAGATGGTTGTCCTTCTGGAAGGAGCTCTGTCAGAGTGACCATCGGGTTCTTGGTCACATCCCTGACCAAGGCCCTTCTCCCCAGATTGCTCAGTTTGGCCGGGCGGCCAGCTCTAGGAAGAGTCTTGGTGGTACCATACTTCTTCCATTTAAGAATGATGGAGGCCACTGTTCTTGGGGATCTTCAGTGCTGCAGAAATGTTTTGGTACCCTTCCCCAGATCTGTGCCTCGACACAATGCTGTCTCGGAGTTCTACGGACAATTCCTTCGATCTCATGGCTTGGTTTTTGTTCTGACATGCACTGTCTACTGTGGGACCTTATATAGACAGGTGTATGCCTTTCCAAATCATGTCCAATCAATTGAATTTGCCACAGGTGGACTCCAATCAAGTTGCAGAAACATCTCAAGGATGATCAATGGAAACAGGATGCACCTGAGCTCAATTTCGAGTCTCAAAGCAAAGGGTCTGAATACTTACGTAAATAAGGTATCTGTTTTTTTATTTTTAATATATTTGCAAACATTTCTAAAAACCTGTTTTTGCTTTTTCATTATGGGGTATTGTGTGTCGATTGATCAGGGAAACAAATAATGTAATCAATTTTAGAATAAGGATGTAACGTAACAAAATGTGGAAATAGTGAAGGGGTCAGAATACATTCTGAATGCACTGTACATGCAAATAATAGCTAAGCAGTTAACTAGAGGGTACAATATGTTTTTGAATTGGCTACCAATAGAAACATCTTTTCAGATTTTGGAACCAGTCCTATTGGAGTCCTATACGATTCTATCCTATAGGATATGTTCCAAAATCTGATTTCTTTAATGGAATCCTATTGGATTTTTTGACTAGGGAAGTACAGGTCATTGGGAGTTTTTGTGACATTGATTACATGGCATTGAACAGTGGCTGAAGAAGGTAGCCTTTTAAAAAGTGAAACAGAAGTTCACAGCGGGTTACATTCTGTGTAATGGGGCATACCGATTGGCCTGCATCTGCTGTGCTTTCAATCGGTTATTCTGAGTGCAAGGAGTGTGAAGCAAACAAAGATGAGGATAGCTCATCAGCCTACTAAGAAGATAGAAAGCCGCCGCCTTTACATCTCCAGCGATGGTTCTGTGAACAGCATCAATGAAATGACCTCGACTCGACCAGAGAACTAATAGTCAAGCTCTCATGCATGATTGAATTACTGCTATAGAATAGAAAAGTGTGCATTTAATAATCTGGGGAGCAGCAGAAAAGTGTCATATTTCCCAAATGCAATGATTGCAGAGGCTCATTATCCTGTACAAATGGGTAAAAGCCAATTCATCTGTCAAGGCCCCCCGTAGCTCAGTTGGTAGAGCATGGCGCTTGAAACGCCAGGGTTGTGGGTTCGATTCCCACGGGGGTGCAGTATGAAAATGTATGCACTCACTAACTGTAAGTCGCTCTGGATAAGAGCGTCTGCTGAATGACTAAAATGAAAGGATTGCATAAACGGGTGGAATTGAATGTGCAGGCATACATATGAACCCAAAGAGCTGACATGATCGTGTAGAATATTTACATTTTAGTCATTTAGCAGACGCTCTTATCCAGAGTGACTTACAGTTAGTGAGTGCATACATTATTAATATTTTTCATACTGCCCCCCCGTGGAAATCGAACCCACAACCCTGGCGTTGCAAACGCCATGCTCTACCAACTGAGCTACATCCCTGCCGGTCATTCCCTCCCCTACCCTGGACGACGCTGGGCCAATTGTGCGTTGCCCCATGGGTCTATAGGGGTCTTCATAACAAAGCATTTGCTGAATTTAAGCATACTAAAGAGTTTGACTAGCATTCTATATATACACTGAACAAAAATATAAATACAACATGTAAAGTGTTGGTCCCATGTTTTATGAGCTGAAATAAAATATCCCAGAAATGTTCCATACTAACAAAAAGCTTATTTCTCTCAAATGTTGTGCACACATTTGTTTACATCCATGTTAGTGAGGATTTCTCTTTTGCCAAGATAATCCATCCACCTGACAGGTGTGGCATATCAAGAAGCTGATAAACAGCATGATCATTACACGGGTGCACCTTGTACTAGGGACAATAAAAGTCCACTCTAAAATGTGCCGTTTTGTCACACAACACAATGCCACAGATGTCTCAAGTTTTGAGGGAGCATGCAATTCGCATGCAGACTGCAGGTATGTCCACTGGAGCTGTTGCCATATGACTACCAGTCAAAAGTTTGGACACACCTACTCATTCAAGGGTTTATCTTTATCTTTTACTATTTTTTACATTGTAGAATAATAGTGCAGTCACAAAAACCATCAAGCGCTATGATGAAACTGTCTCTCATGAGGACTGCCACAGGAATGGAAGACCCAGAGTTACCTCTGCTGCAGTGGATAAGTTCATTAGAGTTACCAGCCTCAGAAATTGCAGCCCAAATAAATGATTCACAGAGTTCATGTAACAGACACATCTCAACATCAACTGTTCAGAGGGGGGACTGTGTGAATCAGGCCTTCATGGTCGAATTGCTGCAAAGAAACCACTACTAAAGGACACCAATAAAAAGACACGAGCAATGGAATTTGTCCTTTGGTCTAGAGTCCAAATTGGAGATTTTTGGTTCCAACCGCTGTGTCTTTGTGAGACGCGGTGTGGGTGAACGGATGATCTCCGCATGTGTGTTTCCCACCGTAAAGCATGGAGGTGTTATGGTGTGGGGGTGCTTTGCTGGTGACACTGTCTGTGATTTATTTAGAATTCAAGGCACACTTAACCAGCATGGCTAGCACAGCATTCTGCAGCGATATGCCATCCCATCTGGTTTGGGCTTAGTGGGACTATCATTTGTTTTTCAACACGACAATGTTGATCACACCTCCAGGCTGTGTAAGGGCTATTTGACCAAGAGTGATGGAGTGCTGCATCAGATTACCTGGCCTCCACAATCACCCAACCTCAACCCAATTGAGATGGTTTGGGATGAGTCGGACCGCAGAGTGAAGGAAAAGCAGCCAACAAGTGCTCAGCTTATGTGGGAACTCCTTCAAGACTGTTGGAAAAGCATTCCAGGTGAAGCTGGTTGAGAGAATGCCAAGAGTGTGCAAAGCTGTGATCAAGGCAAAGGGTGGCTATTTTAAGAATCTCAAATATAAAACACTTTTTAGTTTACTACATGATTCCATATGTGTTATTTCATAGTGTTGATGTCTTCACTATTATTCTACAATGTAAACAATAGTAAAAATAAAGAAAAACTCTTGAATGAGTAGGTGTGTCCAAACTTTTGACTGGTACTGTAATTGAATGTCGTTTTAGAGAATTTGGCAGTATGTCCAACTGGCCTCACAACTGCAGACCATGTGTAACCACGCCAGCACATGACCTCCACATTCGGCATCTTCACCTGCGGGATCGTCTGAGGGTGGGGGGGTGGGAGGGGCTTAGAAGTATTGCTGTCTGTAATAAAGCCCTTTTGTGGGGAAAAACTCATTCTGATTGGCTGGGCCTGGCTTCCAAGTGGGTGGGCCTATGCCCTCCCAGGTCCACCCACGGCTGTGCCCCTGCCTTGTCATGTGAAATCTATAGACTAGTGCCTAATGACTTCATTTAAATTGACTGATTTCCTTATATGAATTGTAACTCAGTAAGATCGTTGAAATTGTTGCATTTACTTTTCTTCAGCATACAATCTTTACCACATATGAAGCATTTCCCATTGCTTCCCAGGAATAATGACAACTGCAGTGGCATTCCCTGAACAACAAAGATGCCAAAATAGCAGTTTAAGTAGCAATTCCGTTTCAGCGAAAAAAGGAAAAAACATGAACATATGCTCAAGGTCATTCCGCCCAAGATTCTTCTTTGCAAGATATTTCTAGCAGTTTGTCTCTGGCCTTAGCATGCATGAGAACGCCTGCTTTGGAAAGATGAGGAGGGTGATTTTATTTAACAGCTTATTTAGCATCCATGTATAGTACATTTACCCTTAACGACCTGCATCCCCCAGGAGTTGTCAGAAGATGTATGGAAATACAAATCCATCAGCAGGAAATGCACCTGCGTTGGGTTCCCTGTTCGTTCAGGGTGAAGCACCAACCAACGCAATTGCAGCAAACTGAAACTCGCTTTTCAAGTTGGAACCTTCATTAGTCTCTGGATATTTGATTATCTCAAAGTGTATTGTTGTTACTTCTATTGTATGTCTTTAGTTTTGTTTAAAAGACTGTGAAATGTACTGAATAGGTTAACTCACACCCCTTGCAGGGTTTGAACCCAGGTCACCCAGCCAGTAAACTTGCTAACCACTGCTGCAATAGGGTTAAGGTTTTGGGTAGAGATCGTAACCAGTCAACCTAGGCAATAGTTTTTACTATACAGTATCTTACAGTACTACATTTTCACATCACAATATATTCTGCTAAGGAAGAAAGAACTAGTATCAAAATGAGATGAAGAAATGTTCATCATGGGAGTGAGAAATGGGAAGAGAGATTCCTTTTTCATTTAGGCTGTCCCACCTTAAAGGGCTACTGCACTTCCTGATTTGGCCTTGTTTTTCATCAATGCTCATTAAGAAATGCTAGCGGCCATGACTGAAGGCAAACGAGAGTTGACTTGGGGGTGTGGTTTGATGTGGGTGTTTCTTGGGTGTGTGTTTGTCATTCAATCACAACAAACAAGTTCAGTAATGAATACAGCTTGCAGCGGTATTCAGTGGCGATGTCATTCAGGGCAGGTGGGGCACAGGCCCATTAATACGTGTCACATATCAGTTTGCAAACAATATAACAAAATATTTTTTTGAGTTAATAAAGCCGCATACAAACATGGTCGCTTTTTTGCTTTCATGAATAAGGCAGCTCCAAAACGCAGGTGTTTCAGCCTAGCTCAGTGCTTTCTGTGGTGGAGGGGCAGCCAGCGGAAAATACAGAGAGTAGGGGATGGTAATGATCTCTAGTTGCGCCGTGATTGGCTCAGTGTTCTGTTACTTATGGGGACACTACGTCACCGCAAAGTCTACAGGGAGAGCTTGAAGTGCCCATCCAAGAAGGCCCAAGGTCATTGGCCACAGATAAAATTACATCAAATCACATTATACGTACCATAGCTTTGATTGGACTGATCATGTCAACATCATACTTTCAAAATCTTAGCTAGCAAGCTAGACAAGCAGTCATCATCATGAATCACGTCAACAATCTACTGGAAAATCCTTTTCAATCCTTTTCAATCCTTGTCATATGAAGAGAAATTATAGATTTGACATTTGACATTTTAGTCATTTAGCAGACGCTCTTATCCAGAGCGACTTACAGTTAGTGAGTGTATACATTTTAATACTGGATTAATATAGATAAAACATATCATGCTCATCGGCCATTGGACATTAACATTATACAAGTTGGAAATCGCAAATTCAACAATGAGTGGTTTGGAAGGAATCAGTGGCTAACTGCAAGCGTAGCAAAGCAATCACTAATTTGCTTCCCTTGCCTGCTATTTGGTGGAGAGGGTGTGTGGTCCAAGAGTGTGGGTTTAAGGGTCTCATTTCCAAGCTTAAAAGGATAAATATTCACATGCAACACCATGGGCCAGAAAAGGTTGAATACATTGGCCACGCTGTCAAGCCAGCATGACTTCTGCTGCGTTCAAAACAACTGAAAACCCGGAACTGGGAAATCTCAGGCTTCAGTGAGTTCAAGACAACTGGGAACTCGGGAAAAAAACTAGCTCCAACTGGGAAAATACGTTTTGAATGGTCATCCAACTCGGAATTCCAAGTGGGGAACTCGGGCCTCTTTCTAGAGCTCCGACCTGAAGATCACTGACGTCATGAGTTGACCTTGTTTTTTTCCGAGATCCCAGTTGTCTTGAAAGAACCGTAAATCCAGAGAATGCCAGACTTTGATGACAAAATTACAGATTGCCTCTTATCCGTTCATCGTTCCCTTATGCCATAGTTTGTACATCTCAATTGTCAGTAGAAACCACATTTGTTTAAGCAAGCGCCGGAGAAGATGGCTGCCGTTTTACAGCCCTCTAACCAATTGTACTATTATGTGTGTTTTTCCGCGTTATTTGTAATTTATTTTGTACATAATGTTTCTGCCATCGTCTCTTATAACCAAAAAGAGCTTCTGGATATCAGGACAGCGATTACTCACCTCGCATTGGACGAAGATTTTTTCTTCAACGAGGCGGCCGCGAAGGATATCATACAGACACCCGACAAGGCCCAAATCCCCGTCATTCGCGTGAGGAAGAGACGGAGATATCGCGGACGCAGATCCGGATGCCTTGTAAGGATCCGACGGCGAGCGAGTAAACTGCCTCTTCCATCAATCCTATTAGCCAACGTTCAATCTTTTGAGAATAAAATGGACGATTTAAGATTACGGTTATCCTACCAACGGGACATTAAAAACTGTAATATCTTATGTTTCACGGAGTCGTGGCTGAACGACAACAATGATAACATTCAGCTAGCAGGCTATACGCTACATCGGCAGGACAGAACGGCTGACTCTGGTAAGACAATGGGTGGCGGTCTGTGTATATTTGTAAACAACAGCTGGTGCACAAAATCAAATACTAAGGAAGTCTCGAGGTTTTGCTCGCCTGAGGTAGAGTATCTTATGATAAGCTGTAGACCACACTATTTACCAAGAGAGTTTTCATCTATATTTTTCATAGCTGTCTATTTACCACCACAAACCAATGCTGGCATTAAGATTGCACTGAATGAGTTGTACAAGGCCATTAATCAACAGGAAAACGCTCATCCAGATGCAGCGCTCCTAGTGGCCGGGGACTTTAATGCAGGGAAACTTAAATCCGTTCTACCTCATTTCTACCAGCATGTTAAATGTGCAACCAGAGGGGAAAAAACTCTAGACCACCTTTACTCCACACACAGAGACGCATACAAAGCTCTCCCTCGCCCTCCATTTGGCAAATCTGACCATAACTCTATCCTCCTGATTCCTGCTTATAAGCAAAAACTGAAGCAGGAAGCACCAGTGATTCGGTTAATAAAAAAGTGGTTTGATGACGCAGATGCTAAGCTACAGGACTGTTTTGCTAGCACAGACAGCATTGAGGAGTACACCACATCAGTCAATGGCTTCATCAATAAGTGCATCGATGATGTCGTCCCCACAGTGACCGTACGTACATACCCCAACCAGAAGCCATGGATTACAGGAAACATCCGCACTGAGCTAAAGGGTAGAGCTGCCGCTTTCAAGGAACGGGACTCTATCCTGGACGCTTATAAGAAATCCCGCTATGACCTCCGACGAACCATCAAACAGGCAAAGAGTCAATACAGGTCTAAGATTGAATCATACTACACTGGCTCTGACGCTCGTCGGATGTGGCAGGGCTTGAAAACTATTACAGACTACAAAGGGAAGCACAGCAGCGAGCTGCCCAGTGACACAAGCCTACCAGACGAGCTAAACCACTTCTATGCTCGCTTCGATGCAAGCAACACTGAAGCATGCATGAGAGCACCAGCTGTTCCGGATGACTATGTGATCACGCTCTCCGTAGCCGATGTGAGTAAGACTTTTAAGCAGGTCAACATTCACAAGGCCGCAGGGCCAGACGGATTACCAGGACGTGTACTCCGAGCATGTGCTGACCAACTGGCAAGTGTCTTCACTGACATTTTCAACATGTCCCTGACTGAGTCTGTAATACCAACATGTTTCAAGCAGACCACCATAGTCCCCGTGCCCAAGAACTCTAAGATAACCTGCCTAAATGACTACCGACCCGTAGCACTGACGTCTGTAGCCATGAAGTGCTTTGAAAGACTGGTCATGGCTCACATCAACAGCATAATCCCAGAAACCCTAGACCCACTCCAATTTGCATACCGCCCCAACAGATCCACAGATGATGCAATCTCTATCGCACTCCACACTGCCCTTTCCCACCTGGACAAGAGGAACACCTACGTGAGAATGCTATTCATTGACTACAGCTCAGCATTCAACACCATAGTGCCCTCTAAGCTCATCACTAAGCTAAGGATCCTGGGACTAAACACCTCCCTCTGCAACTGGATCCTGGACTTCCTGACGGGCCGCCCCCAGGTGGTAAGGGTAGGTAACAACACATCTGCCACACTGATCCTCAACACGGGGGCCCCTCAGGGTGCGTGCTCAGTCCCCTCCTGTACTCTCTGTTCACCCATGACTGCATGGCCAGGCACGACTCCAACACCATCATTAAGTTTGCCGACGACACAACAGTGGTAGGCCTGATCACCGACAACGATGAGACAGCCTATAGGGAGGAGGTCAGAGATCTGGCCGTGTGGTGCCAGGACAACAACCTCTCCCTCAACGTGACCAAGACAAAGGAGATGATTGTGGACTACAGGAAAAAAAAGAGGACTGAGCACGCCCCCCATTCTCATCGACGGGGCTGTAGTGGAACAGGTTGAGAGCTTCAAGTTCCTTGGTGTCCACATCACCAACGAACTATCATGGTCCAAACACACCAAGACAGTCGTGAAGAGGGCACGACAAAGCCTATTCCCCCTCAGGAGACTAAAAAGATTTGGCATGGGTCCTCAGATCCTCAAATAATTCTACAGCTGCACCATCGAAAGCATCCTGACTGGTTGCATCACCGCCTGGTATGGCAACTGCTTGGCCTCCGACCGCAAGGCACTACAGAGGGTAGTGCGTATGGCCCAGTACATCACTGGGGCAAAGCTTCCTGCCATCCAGGACCTCTATACCAGGCGGTGTCAGAGGAAGGCCCTCAAAATTGTCAAAGACTCCAGCAACCCTAGTCATAGACTGTTCTCTCTGCTACCGCACGGCAAGCGGTACCGGAGTGCCAAGTCTATGTCCAAAAGACTTCTCAACAGCTTCTACCCCCAAGCCATAAGACTCCTGAACAGCTAATCATGGCTACCCGGACTATTTGCACTGCCCCCCCACCCCATCCTTTTTACGCTGCTGCTACTCTGTTAAGTATTGTCACAGTTCCCTCAGCCAGAACCCAAAAGCAGACCAGGACAAGGAGAGTTGAACGAAGGTGAGGGTTTATTAGATACGACAAAAAGGTGCAGTATAATCCAGGGACAGAGCGGGCGGCGTGGTTGAGTAGTTGGGGGTGCAGTCTGGGTCCAGTGATGGCTCGGCAGCCGCCGACCATCAGGCAGAGGTGGAGTGAAGGTTCCGGACGTGTGACTGCAGGTGGAACAAAAACGGAGGTAAGAACACAAAACTCAACAAAGTACAAAATAACAAAACTCACGCAAGATACTCTTGAACTGATACACAGTACACCTACTGTTCATGGCTAACGATCCGGCAGGAACTGGATGTTGGGCCAGAGCCTAAGAAAGGTGCTGATTAGGCCCAGGTGTGCAGATTGCTAATAGGAAGCAGGTGCGGAAACCAGAGCGCTCCCCGGAGCGTTCCCGAACCCTCGGGAAACTGGAGATTACGACCAGACCCCGACTCAGACAGCCGGGATCGTTACAGTACCCCCTCCGACAGAACGCCACCGGGCGGACTCCCGGAGCGCCAGGATGGAGGCGGTAAAAGTCCCTGATGAGATCCGCATCTAGGACCTGTCGCCGCGGGAATCCAACTCCTCTCCTCAGGACCATACCCCTCCCAGTCCACGAGATACTGGAAACCCCGGCCCCGCCGTCTGGAATCCATAATGCGACGCACCGTGTAGGCAGGGACCACCTCCGATCATCCGAGGGAGGAGGAGGAGGAGGCGGAGGAGGCAACAGAGGACTGAGGAAGACAGGCTTGAGGCAGGAGACATGAAAGGTGGGATGGACTCTGAGCGTCCTCGGTAGTTTGAGTCGCACTGCCACTGGATTGATCACCTTCTCCACCACAAACGGACCAATAAACTTCGGTAACAACTTCCTAGACTCAGTCCGTAACGGAAGATCCCGTGTGGCCAACCAAACCCTATCTCCGACGGTATAGGTGGGAGCGGGGATCCGGCGACGATTCGCCTGGAGCTGATACCGGTCCGAACCTCTAAGGAGTGCCTTTCTGGCCCGATGCCAGGTCCGGTGGCAACGCCGAATATGGGCCTGAACAGAAGGCACTGAGAGCTCCTTCTCCTGAGAAGGGAACAGGGGAGGTTGGTAGCCATACAGGCACTGGAAGGGAGACATCCCAGTGGCAGATGTAGGGAGAGTATTGTGGGCATACTCAACCCAAGGCAACTGAGAGGCCCAGGAGGTGGGGTTGGAAGAGACCAGACAGCGTAGCGTGGATTCCATCTTCTGGTTGGCTCTCTCCGCCTGACCATTGGATTGGGGGTGAAAACCAGATGTGAGACTGACTGTAGCTCCAATGGCCAAACAGAAGGACTTCCAGACAGCAGAGGTAAACTGAGGGCCACGGTCGGAAACGATATCACTGGGCAACCCGTGGACCCTGAAAACCTCCCTAACCAGGATCTCGGACGTCTCCGAGGCAGAGGGAAGCTTGGCAATAGGCACAAAGTGGGCCGAACTTGCTGAATCTGTCCACGATAGTCAGAACGACCGTGTTCCCCTCAGAAGCGGGCAACCCGCGTGACGAAGTCCAGGGCCAGATGCGACCATGGACGCGCGGGGAATAGGAAGGGGATGAAGTAGTCCAGAGCTGGGCCGATTGGTACTCTTATTCTGCGCACACACTGGACAGGCAGCAACAAAACCCGAGTATCTCGGCCATGGCAGGCCACCAAAAAGCGTCTGCGAAGAAACGCCATAGTCCGAGCCACGCCGGGGTGACAAGCCATCTTGCTGGCGTGGGACCATTTGAGGACAGCAGGACGAACCGACTCAGGCACAAACAATCGACCCGGGTGGACCGTTACCGGGACCGGGCTGAGTCCGAAGGGCCGCCAGCACCTCCTCCTCAATCTTCCACATCACTGCTCCCACGACGCAGTTCCGGGGGAGAATAGTCTCGGTCTTGGACCCACTCTCCTCCGTCTTGGAGAACATCCGGGACAAGGCGTCCGCCTTGCCGTTCTTAGATCCAGGTCGGAACGTCAGGGCAAACTTGAATCGTCCGAAAACAACGCCCACCTGGCCTGACGGGAGTTGAGGCGTTTAGCCGATTGCACGTAAGCAAGATTCTTGTGGTCAGTCCAGACAATAAACGGTTGCTCCGCCCCTCCAACCAGTGGCGCCACTCCTCCAAGGCAAGTTTCACCGCGAGAAGCTCCCGGTTACCCACATCGTAATTCCTCTCTGCAGGCGAAAGGCGACGCAGAGTAGTAGGCGCAGGGATGGAGTTTACTGTCCGTGGAGCATCGCTGCGACAGGATGGCGCCAACTCCCACATCCGACGCGTCCACTTCAACGACGAACTGACGGGCCGTGTCCGGTTGAGAGAGAATCGGTGCGTTGGTGAATCGCCTCTTCAAATCCAGAAACGCACGATCCGCCTCCGGATTCCACTTGAAGGTCCTGATACTGGACGTCAAGGCAGTTAATGGAGCGGCCACACGGCTGTAATCCCGGATGAATCTGCGGTAGAAATTCGCAAACCCCAAAAATCTCTGGAGTTGCAATCTCGTACCGGGCTGGACCCATTCCAGAACCGCTCTAACCTTCTCCTGATCCATCCTAATCTCACCCCTGGAGATGATGTACCCGAGAAAGGATGTAGTGTGGGCGTGAAACTCGCACTTCTCGGCCTTCACGAACAGACGATTCTCCAACAATCGCTGCAGAACCTGCCGGACATGCTGGACGTGGTCGGAAGGTTCCTTCGAGAAGATCAGAATGTCATCCAGGTAAACAAACACGAAGAGACCGATCATATCTCTCAGGACGTCGTTCACCATACTCTGGAATACCGCTGGAGCATTGGTCAGTCCAAACGGCATCACCTGATACTCGAAGTGACCCATCGGTGTATTGAAACCCGTCAACCACTCGTCCCCCTCTCTGATCCGGACCAGGTGATACGCATTGCGTAGGTCTAGCTTGGTGAACACCGTAGCACCCTGTAAGGAGTCGAAGGCAGAACTCATCAAGGGCAGGGGATACTTGTTCTTGACCGTGATGTCATTCAACCCCGATAATCAATACACGGTCGAAGAGAGCCATCCTTCTTTCCCACAAAGAAGAATCCTGCCCCCCAGGGGGTGATGACGAGGGACGAACGAGACCAGCAGCTAGGGACTCCTTGATGTAGGTCTCCAACGCCTCACGTTCAGGTCGGGAGATACTGTATAACCTTCCCTTGGGGGTAGACAGCTCCAGGAACCAGGTTGATGGCACAATCATATGGTCGGTGGGGGAGGAAGTGACAGAGCCTTCTGCTTACTGAAAACTTCCCCAAATCGTGATATGTCTCGGGAACCAGGGACAAATCTGGGGGTTTAGCCTCAATCACCTGACTGGGAACCGAATGGGGGCAGGCAGTCTTGAGACAGTTAGCATGACAATCAAGGCTCCAACTTGTTACCTTGCCCGTCGCCCAATCGAACGTGGGATTGTGTTCCTTCAGCCAGGGGTATCCAAGGACCAGAGGAACATGGGAAGACGGCAGAATGAAAAAATGAAATCATCTCCGAATGATTCCCCGACAACCGCATCTTAACCGGTTCAGTCCTCATCGTGATACGGCCAGACTACTGCCGTTCAGAGTGGTCGCTTCAATGGCTTCCGGCAATTGCTCTTGGAAAGCCCCAGCTGTTCCACCAACTCGGCATCAAGAAAGCTTCCACCGGCACCTGAATCGATAAAGCGTTAAGCGCTAAGCTCTGATTCCTGTTCACAAGGGTAGCAGAAGCGGGGGTCTGACAGAGGTACTGAGAGGTTGAAACTGGCTCGCTAAAAGTCCTCCCAACTTTAGCGAGCCGGGCAGTTTGACGACCGCCGGGAACAAGTGGAGATGTAATGTCCCGAGCGACCACAGTAGAGGCAGCAGTTGGTCTTACGTCTATGTTGACGCTCCTCCTTGGTTAACCCGTGCCGCCCCACTTGCATGGGTTCAGAATCGGGAGAGAGGGCCTCTCTACTAATCCTTAGTGGTGGAGAATGATCGACGTGTTCTGGTCCACCACCCGATCCGACTGGGAACTGAGAAGCTGATCGATTGGACGGACCCCATTGCTTCTCCCTCCCTTCGCTCTCGGACTCGATTATCCACCCGAATAGACAAGGCTACCAAGCTGTCCAGGTCACTAGGCTCCGGATAGGAGATCAACTCATCCTTGAGCTGCTCCGACAGGCCCTGGTAAAAGGCCGCTTGCAAAGACTCTCGTTCCACCCACTCTCCACAGCCAACGTCTTGAACTCGATCACGAAGTCGGCCACGCTGCGAAGTTCCTTGGTGAAGAGAAAACAGACGCCTAGCTGCGTCCCTCCCTCGGACGGAATGGTCAAGAGCTTCTCATCTCGGCCGTGAACCCCTGGTATGAAGCCATGCAGGGATCCTGTCGTTCCCAAACGGCTGAAGCCCACTCCAGCGCTCGACCACGCAGCAACTCAATCAAAAAGGCTATCCCTAGCCTTGTCAGTGGCATAAGAGTAGGGCTGTAGATCGAACACTAATCCACACTGCATAAGGAAGGAACGGCATCTTCCCAGCTCCCCTCATATTTATCCGGCGTCGGGACCTTGGGCTCACGGAGGGACACAACTTCAGAAGCGGCAGGCGAGATGGGTGAAACCGGTAGTGAGTCCTCCACCGGACACTGGCGTTGGTTCTGGACCTCCGTCAGGCGGTAGAAAGGTTCCGAACTGACAACGCGATCTCCTGTAGTACCATGCTATGATGGCCCAACATCTTCTCCTGCTGGGTAATGGCATGGCGAACAGAGTCCAGGTCCGCTGGGTTCATAATTGGCCGGATCGTTCTGTCACAGTTCCCTCAGCCAGAACCCAAAAAGCAGACCAGGACAAGGAGAGTTGAACGAAGGTGAGGGTTTATTAGATACGACAAAAAGGTGCAGTATAATCCAGGGACAGAGCGGGCGGCGTGGTTGAGTAGTTGGGGGTGCAGTCTGGGTCCAGTGATGGCTCGGCAGCCGCCGACCATCAGGCAGAGGTGGAGTGAAGGTTCCGGACGTGTGACTGCAGGTGGAACAAAAACGGAGGTAAGAACACAAAACTCAACAAAGTACAAAATAACAAAACTCACGCAAGATACTCTTGAACTGATACACAGTACACCTACTGTTCATGGCTAACGATCCGGCAGGAACTGGATGTTGGGCCAGAGCCTAAGAAAGGTGCTGATTAGGCCCAGGTGTGCAGATTGCTAATAGGAAGCAGGTGCGGAAACCAGAGCGCTCCCCGGAGCGTTCCCGAACCCTCGGGAAACTGGAGATTACGACCAGACCCCGACTCAGACAGCCGGGATCGTTACAAGTATTTATGCATAGTCACTTTAACTCTACCCACATGTACATATTACCTCAACTACCTCAACTAGCCGGTGCCCCCGCACATTGACTCTGCAACGGTACCCCCCTGTATATATAGCCTCCCTACTGTCACTTTATTTTACTTCTGCTCTTTTTTTCTCAACACTTTTTTTGTTGTTGTTTTATTCTTACTTTTTTTGTTTAAAATAAATGCACTGTTGGTTAAGGGCTGTAAGTAAGCATTTCACTGTAATGTCTGCACCTGTTGTATTCGGCGCATGTGACCAATAAAATTTGATTTGATTTGAAGTCAGCCATATCAGCTATGTTTTTAAAAAAGGCAGTAAATGAGCCTGAATGAACTGTTTCCCTGCCAGACAAGGCTCCGCTGATAGCCAGGTGTAGCGGTGGTAAGGATTCACTCCATGGTGCTGAAAATAAAGCTCTGTTTGGACAGCTTTATGTAGGCCCTAACCGTTTGTGGGCACCGTTTGTCACCGTTATAGTGCAATGAATGTATTGTTTAGTGATGTGTTGTGTAGTGGCTTTGCTGGCATGCATAATAATTTTTTTTTAATGATTTTGCCCCACCAAGATTTACATGCTAAATTTGTCACTAACTCTATTGTTAGATAGGGGTAAAGATAAAGATTTTTGTTTGGGAGCCAGGCAGGTATTAATCCTGCCGAAAGGAAAACAGTAGGATAGAGAGAGTACTGCTACCAGACACACATACATCAGCAGAAGAGACTGCCTAGAATGTAGCTTCTTTGCCAGATAGCCAGTGGAGAGAAAGGATAACACACACCATATAAGCACAAGTCACGGCACAGGGGTAAAACAACCAATAATAACTCATACAATAGTAATGGCAGAACAATTCAGAGGCAACTTAATAGAAACAACTGACAAGAAAGAACCCAGTCATAAACCTTAGAAAATATGCAATATTCTGTGTTACCTCCCAGTGGAGGAGTAAGTGGGGTATGAATGGGTGTGTGTGTGTGGGTATGTTCATAGACAAAAACAAAGAAGGCCTTAAAATCTCTCAAGTCTCCTCGGGTAAATCACAATAGTCCCACAAACAAACTATCCGGTCCAATCAATAATCCCAAATAATAAACAATCTCAAATGCACTCCTTTGAACATAAATGTTTAAAAAATCAATAACAGGAGCGGTCCCAGCAGATTCAAAACATGACCTAGAGCGGTAACACCAGTGATCGGCTTAAAAACTTTACAAACTCAGCACCCTGAAAATAAACAAGGCTTTTGCAAAGAGTAGCACACACTGTCAAAACTGCCACGCCAAGCGAGAGCTCTCACACAGAGCCGGAAGAGCCATCTTTATTTGCTCCTTCCTGACTGCCGATGCCCTCTTAAAGTGGCAGATCACAGTGTAGGCTCCATGCAGGATTTCACCACAAGCTAACCTAGCTTAATTTGCCATGGAGAGAACAAAGTTTTGAAGTTGAGAACTTCTCCCACCTGACAGACTCGCCATCTCAAGATGGTCAACTACACTACTGGTCAAAGGTTTTAGAACACCTACTCATTCAAGGGTTTTTCTTTCTTTTTACTATTTTCTATATTGTAGAAAAATAGTGAAGACATCAAAATTATGAAATAACACATATGGAATCATGTAGTAACCAAAAAAGTAAACAGATTCTTCAACTAGCCACCCTTTGCCTTGATGACAGCTTTGCAAACTCTTGGTATTCTCTCAACCAGCTTCACCTGGAATGCTTTTCCAACAGTCTTGAAGTAGTTCACACATATGCTGAGCATTTCCTTCACTCTGCCGTCCGACTCATCCCAAACCATCTCAATTTGGTTAAGGTCGGGGGATTGTGGAGGCCAAGTCATCTGATGCAGCACTCCATCACTCACCTTGTTGGTAAAATAGCCTTACACAGCCTGGAGGTGTGTTGGGTCATTGTCCTGTTGAAAAACAAATGATAGTCCCAATGAGCCCAAACCAGATGGGATGGCGTATCGCTGCAGAATGCTGTGGTAGCCATGCTGGTTAAGTGTTCTAATTCTAAATAAATCACAGACAGTGTCACCAGCAAAGCACCCCCACACCATTACACTTCCTCCTCCATGCTTTATGGTGGGAAATACAGATGTGGAGATCATCCGTTCACCCACATTGTGTCTCACAAAGACACGGCGATTGGAACCAAAAATCTCCAATTTGGACTCCAGACCAAAGGACACATTTCCAACGGTCTAATGTCCATTGGTCCTGTTTCTTGGCCCAAGCAAGGACTCCTTATTGGTGTCCTTTAGTAGTGGTTTCTTTGCAGCAATTCAACCATGAAGGCCTGATTCACACAGTCTCCTCTGAACAGTTGATGTTGAGATGTGTCTGTTACTTGAACTCTGTGAAGCATTTATTTGGGCTGCAATTTCTGAGGCTGGTAACTATAATAAACGTATCCTCTGCAGCAGAGGTAACTGGGTCTTCCTTTCCTGTGGTGGTCCTCATGAGAGTGAGTTTCATCATAGCGCTTGACGGTTTTTGCGACTGCACTTGTAGAAACTTTCAAAGTTCTTGAAATGATCCATATTGACTGACCTTCATGTTTTAAAGTAATGATGGACTGTCGTTTCTCTTTGCTTATTTGAGCTGTTCTTGCCATAATATGGACTTGGTCTTTTACCAAATAGGGCTATCTTCTGTATAGCCCTACCTTGTCACAACACAACTGATTGACTCAAACACATTAAGAAGGAAATAAATTCCACAAATTAACTTTTAAGAAGGCACACCTGTTAATTGAAATGCATTCCAGGTGACTACCTCATGAAGCTGGTTGAGAGAATGTCAAGAGTAGGCAAATCTCTCATCAGGGCAAAGGGTGGCTATTTGAATAATCTCAAATAGAAAATATTTTTTGATTTGTTTAACTATTTTTTTGGGGTTACTACATGATTCCATATGTGTTATTTCATAGTTTGATGTCTTCACTATTATTCTACAATGTAGAAAATAGTAAAAATAAAGAAAAACCCTTGAATGAGTTGGTGTTCTAAAACTTTTGACCGGTAGTGTAATTCAGTTCTATGTGTAGGCTAAAGTCTACGCTGACCTTGTGTTTAGCCAAGCTGACAGCAGCTAGCTAGCATAGCTTTGTGATAGCTGCAGCTGGCTATCCTATCTAGCTGTTACTGTATTTCTCTGTCAAATCAGTTATGGCAAGAGAGCAAGAGCCTGTATCTTTAATGTGTTTCAGAAGAAACTCATTCTACAATGCCTTCCTACAAAAGTAGCTTGCAACTTAGTTTCAACGTTTCATCACTTCATGTTTCCGTGGAAATGATATAAACTACTGCAATTGAATGCCTGCGGTTTTCAGTCAGCTCAGCTGTCCTACAACACAATATTCTATAACTGGCTATTTTTGTCTCTCTTTTTATCTGCTGTTAGATCTTTCCCGGAAGACAAATCCCAGAACTAATATCCCTACAACAGGTGTAGGCTACATGTGGGCATTGCACAAACATTGCCCAGCTTGACTGTAGATGCATCAACAAAAAAATCACTGGATGTGTTTGTGTTACAAACACAAAACATTTTCTGCTGTAAATATCATATGTATAAAGACAGTATGCCTACACTTTACCTAACAAATCAAAATCAGTTGTGTGTAGAGTACAACTTCAGCTGTCTAACCAGAACTAGAATGGCATTTCTATTTCTATAGTCATTTTGCCCAAATCTAAGGATTTGTCTGTCTAACACACTGATATGCACAGCTCTCTGTCTCTGGGTGAGGTTCTGTCTTCAAGTCTCCAGTGGGTGATGAAGTCTCTTCTATCTATGTAATGTACTACAGGTTATGGACATGTGCAGTCAGGTGGCATGAGGGGAAGAGTGCATGACACTCCATCCTGGATATGACAGTGTGCCTCATGGGTCCAGCAGGCAGAGTTCAATAACTACAGGCAGATGTGAGACGCAGGAGGAAGGCCCTCTTCTCATACTGAGTAGCCTACAGAGTAATATGAGAAGAATGCAATTGCTGAACTTATGTAGATATTCTAAACAAAGTGTTTTGATAACTTTCAAGTGTAACAGTTCCATGTAGGATAAACCATCCTTCACATACACTACCGTTCAAAAGTTTGGGGACACTTAGATTTTTTTGTCCATTAAAATAACATCAAATTGATCAGAAATACAGCGTAGACATTGTTAATGTTGTAAATGGCTATTGTAGCTGGAAACTGCTGATATTTAATGGAATATCTACATAGGCGTACAGAGGCCCATTATCAGCAACCATCAGTCCTGTGTTCCAATGGCACGTTGTGTTTGCTAATCCAAGTTTATCATTTTAAAAGGCTAATTGATCATTAGAAAACACTTTTGCAATTATGTTAGCACAGCTGAAAACTGTTGTGCTGATTAAAGAAGCAATAAAACTGGCCTTCTTGAGACTAGTTGAGTATCTGGAGCATCAGCAATTGTGGGTTCGATTACAGGCTCAAAATGGCCAGAAACTCGTCAGACTATTCTTGTTCTGAGAAATGAAGGCTATTCTATGCGAGAAATTGCCAAGAAACTGAAGATCTCGTACAACGCTGTGTATTAATCCCTTCACAGAACAGCGCAAACTGGCTCTAACCAGAATAGAAAGAGGAGTGGGAGGCCCCGGTGCACAACTGAGCAAGAGGACAAGTACATTAGAGCATCTAGTTTGAGAAACAGGCGCCTCACAGGTCCTCAACTGGCAGCTTCATTAAATAGTACCTGCAAAACACCAGTCTCAACGTCAACAGTGAAGAGGTGACTCCGGGATGCTGACCTTCTAGGCAGAGTTGCAAAGAAAAAGCCATATCTCAGACTGGCCAATAAAAAGAAAAGATTAAGATGGGCAGTCTGAGATATGTATTTTTCTTTGCAACTTTATTGCTACTTTACATTTACATGTTTGTCATTTAGCAGATGCTCTTATCCAGAGCGACTTACAGTTAGTGAGTGTATACATTTTTCATACTGGCACCCCATGGGAATCGAACCCACAACCCTGGCGTTGCAAGTGCATGCTCTACCAACTGAGCTACAGGAGGCCTGTTTTCAGTGGCACATGTATTAAAAGGGTCATGTTATCTTGTCTGCATTTACAGTTTATTGTCTGTCTGTAAATTCTCTTTATTGTGGCAGCACTATTTCACAGAGTCAAATTCCTGTACATGCAAATGTGTTTGGCGAATAAAGTTGATTCTGATTCTGATATTGCTAAACACTTGTGATATCCTGTCTTATTAATAATCATCTTTTGTCCCTTCTGAGGTGTTTGCCAGTGGCAGTAGATCAGCTCCAGGTCCCCCTCGTCACAGATATTGGTCATGATCCGACCCAGCTCCTTTCACAGCGAAAGAGACGGAGAGAATCCAACAGTAAATGGAACAACATACAAGACACACATACTGTATACACACAGCACTGATTACTTTATCAATGGTGGTTAGGTGAATTCCAGGACAGATATTACTTTGACCATTGACCAGACCAAATCTGACCAACCTGATTCAAGTAACCTCCATTACTCTGAAGCGGGACTGGTTTCTGGCCACTGCCTCAGCCTTCTGTAACAGCTGCTGATATGGTAGGGGGGTACCCACGACTCAGCTGAACAACAAATTCACCAGGTTTTTTACGTTGCCTGTGAATGAAATAAAATATTAGGCATCATCCCTCCTGCTGGCTGTGGAGGAGAGGAGATGAGAGAGGGATGGAGGGAGAGAGGGAAGGGATGAAGGAAGGGAGGGGAAGGTCAGGGCTTCTTTTGCCTGGTGACTGCATGGCGGGACACATACACACACATACACACTGTGCCCAATCCCATTAGGTCTGAACTCCTCCAGGGTCCTGGCCTCCTCCAGGGTCCTGGCCCAATCAGACAATTAGATATCAATGGCTCCCTTAATGGGTTTACCACCGTGTATTACCTGGCACCATATCGCTGTCCCTGGTTTTACCACAATTTATTAACTGGCACCATTTCTCTGTCCCTGCCTACTTCACTTCTGAACACAGCACCACTCTCCAGTTTCAGCACAACACAAAATACACACACATTACTTATTTTACATTAAATTAAATGGTACTTGTAAACAAGATGGCGCCAATAGACATGGCCGCCTTGTTTCAGGCTCCTAAGCAACTTTGCCGTATTTTATTATTATTTTTCAAGCATTTCGCTACACCCGCAATAACATCAGCTAAATATGTGATTGCGGCAAGTAAAAATGTGTAAACTTTACCGTGAAATGTTTACTTACAAGCCCTTTCCCAACAATGCAGAGATAAAAAGTAAGGAAATGTGCAAATCATTTTTTTTTATATTAACACAATAAATAACAATAACGAGACTATATCCAAGGAGTACCGGTACCAAGTCAATGTGCAGGGGTAGGAGGTAGTTGAGGTAATATGTACATGTAGGTAGGAGTAAAAGTGACTAGGCAATCAGGATAGATAACAAACAGAGTAGCAGCAGATGACGCAGCCAGTCAAGATGCTCTCAACAGTGCAGCTGTAGAACCTTTTGAGGAACTGAGGGGCCATGCCAAATCTTTTCAACCTCCTGAGTAGGAAGAGTCGCTGTCGGGCCTTCTTCACTTGCTAATGTGAGTGATGTGGACAATCCACTACAGCCCGTCAATTTGAATGGGGGTGTGCTCACCCCTCTGTTTCCTGTAGTCCACGATCAGCTCCTTTGTCTTACTAATGTTGAGGGAGAGGTTGTAGTCCTGGCACCACACTGCCAGGTCTCTGACCTCCTCCCTGTAGGCTGTCTCATCGTCATCAGTGATCAGACCTACCACGTTGTGTCGTCAGCAAACTTGATGATGGTTTTGGAATCGTGAGTGGCCACACAGTCGTGGGTGAATAGGGAGTACAGGAGGGGACTAAGCACACACCTCTGAGGGGCCCCTGTGTTGAGGGTCAACGTGGCAGATGTGTTGTTACCTACCCTCAGTTGCAGAGGGAGGTGTTCAGTCCCAGGGTCCGGAGCTTGGTGGTGAGCTTGGAGGAGACTATGGTGTTGAACGCTGAGCTGTAGTCAATTAACAGCATTCTCACATAAGTATTCCTCTTATCCAGGTGGGAGAGAGCAGTGTGGTGTGCAATAGAGATTGTGCCATCTGTGGATCTGTTGGAGCGAATAGGAGTGGCTCCAGGGTGTCTGGAATGATGGTGTTGATCTGTGCCAAGCAGTGATGCCAACTTAGCAATTTTGTTGCTAGATTTAGCAACTTTTCAGACTACCCTGGCAACTTTTTTTTCAAGCAACAAATTTAGCTACTTTTAAAAATGTATTTTGTACTTTTAGCAACTTTTGAACTAAAATGCACGCATTTTCCCTCTAAATGACACAAAAACGTTTTTCTCTGTCACACACTCAGTCACAACACACGTGCCTGGCTGCAAAAGTGCATTGTGAGTGACGTCAGCAGCAGGCGCTCAGCTCGTGCACAGGCAGCAGCAGGCCAGCAGCAATTTCAGCAAATTGCAAATCATTGTTGGCTGACTGCAGCAGCAGTAGTATGCGTTCGACGAGACAAACCCAATGAATATAGTTGTCCACGAATATTTGATCTTGAACAGAACTTACATCAATCAACATGTCTCAATCAAAATTGTACAGCCAGAAGTACAGAAAAGAGTGGGAGTCTGTACCATAATTTAAAGGGTGGCTGAAGCCAGTAATTGGGGATGATTGTCGGGGATACTGTGCGTACTGCAAATCAGATATGCTTGCAAAAATGTATGACATCAAAAAACATTGTGCTACAGCAAAGCATATAAATAAATCAAAACTGTACAACCCCGCAATGCAGTCTACATTACCACAGTTGGTTAAGAAAGTGGATAACTGCAAAACCGCAGAAGCAACTATGGCAATGGCCATTGCGGAGCATCGTTCGCTGCTAGCATGCAACCATTTAGGTTTGGCTTGCAAAGCTGCCTTTTCAGATTCTATGCAGCAACAAACTTCCAAATGCACCACACCAAGTGCAAAGAAATGATTAGGGGAGTACTGGCTCCTTATTTTCTCAAAAGGGTAACATTATCGGTAATTTTCTAGTACATATGTTATGAAATGATAAGGGCAAAAGAGAATAAACATGATTGACACTTTGTAATCCAGATGCATGCCTGGATAGTAACTATAGTCAATACATTGTGTAACTGTCCTTTAACGTATGTATGTATATTATTTTTGGGGAAAGTGTCTGAGTCACGCCACCAATATAATGAGATAAGAGGCAAAGGCCCTGCCTAGAGAGACGACACGTAGACTTTGAAAGTAAACAGTGCGTGGCACTTGGACTTTGAAAGCTAATGGTGGCGTGGCACTGAAAGATGTCAATCATTTACATAAAGAGGAGTAACTATGTACGTTGTATAAGCATGACTATGCATGTTGTGTAAGCATGAAACTGTATAAAAGGAGAACTCTGTGTCAGGGCAGGCAGTAGCTCCATGGACCAGCTCGGCTTTGTTACTTTGTAAAAAAGTATATTCTGAATTCACAAGCTCCGGTTTCTGAGAGATATTATTGAACTAATATTTCTACCACAACGTCATATGTGGGGGATGAGATGTTCAGTCTCCTTTTGGATGAGTCCACTGATGTCAGTGTCTCGAAATACCTGGGTGTGATGATTCGGTATTTCAGTGTCCACATTTCTCGGGCTGGTTGAATTGGAGGGGGGCGATGCCAGATCAATAGCAAAGACGGTAGTTGAGTTTCTTGAGAAGTGTAACCTTAAAAAAGAGAATCTTCAGGGTATTGGCACTGATAATGTGTCCGTGATGACTGGGGTGCACAACGGGGTGCACAAGATTTTAAAGGAAGAATGGGCATTGCCTAATTTGGTACTCATTCGCTGTGTGTGCCATTCTTTACAATTGGCTGTCAGTGCAGCATCCAAAGAAACCATCCCTAGGAGCGTTGAGTACTTAATCAGGGAAACCTACAACTGGTTTTCGATTTCCCCAAAACGGCATGAGGCATACAAAGCAGTGTATGCCACCATTAATTGTGGCCAGAAACCCATGCAGATCACCAACGTGTTGGCTATCGATTGAGCCTGTGGTTACTCGTATATTAAGCCAGTGGGAAGAACTGAAACTCCACTTTGAGTTGACCAAGGCCAGTGAGCATTGCTACATGGCAGATGTGCTCCACACCATGTACATGGACAAGACCAACTATGTCTATCTGACATTCTTGAAATCAATCTTGTCCGACGTACAAGTTGCAGTGAAGTCATTTGAGGGAATGCAAACAGATCCTGTCAAGCTTTTGGACAATCTGGTACACCTCTTAACATCAATTTGCAGCATAGTCAACCCTATGGCAAAAATGTATGTCTTGAAGGATGACATTGATGGACATATCAGTCCATCACCATACCTTGGATACCTTTTCGAGAGCATGGTGTACCAACTCAGTCTTGTGCCAGAGGACGAAAGCTCAGTCGGAGACAGTGCATCAACTACATTGTTGCTTTAAGCAAGGAGCTGCAAGCAAGGCTCCCAGACAACCTAGAAGCCTTGCAAAACATGGCCTTGTTCAGTGTTAAGGAAACGCTAAAGCACAATAAAGGCAACACTGAAATTATTAAAGTAGCTGAGCTACTGGGGTACCAGCCCCAAACAATTGATAAAATGGTTTCCCAATGGAGAAACATCCATCTGTTTAGGTGGGACAACTGAAAAGTCAGTTTTGGAGTGAAGTGAATAACTTCACGGACTATTCCGGGTCAAATCCATTTGAAGAACTGCGCAAAGCTGCACTCGCTGCCATCTCCTTGCCACACTCAAATGCGGAGGTTGAACGGCTGTTCAGCCAAATTAATGTGGTCAAGTCAAAGTTAAGAAATAGAATGTCACTGCACACTCTCAACTCCATACTGCTGGTGCGGTATGGACTGAAGCTGGCTGGTGATACCTGTTACCAGCATAAACTACCAAGTGAAGTTCTGCAGCAGTTTGGCACCACAGCAGCATACAGCTTTATGGCCACTCCATCCTCTTCTGCTGGTTCCAGCTCCGTGACAATGCAGTTGGACAGTGAAGATGAAGAGGATTTCCTTGCCAATCTATGATTCATCATATTTACAGTACGTTGCAAGTAGTGGAATTTATGGAACTGGTGGAGACACACAGCTGATGGTGGCAGTGTGCACTGCAGTGTGAGCGAGAACTGTGTCAATATCTGGAGGAAACCATTGAGCAGCTAGCCAGCCAAGCAGCACAACAACCTGGAGAGAGCTGGAGAGAGATGCCTAGCGCACACATCATTATTTGAGTTAAGTTGCTTGTTCAATAAGATAGCATATATACATTGTTATTAGCTTGTACCTATAATTGTTGATCAGTTACAGTGAGGGAAAAAAGTATTTGATCCCCTGCTGATTTTGTACGTTTGCCTACTGACAAAGACATGATCAGTCTATAATTTTAATGGTAGGTTTATTTGAACAGTGAGAGACAGAATAAAAAATATGTAAAAAAAACGCATGTAAAAAATGTTATACATTGATTTGCATTTTAATGAGGGAAATAAGTATTTGACCCCTCTGCAAAACATGACTTAGTACTTGGTGGCAAAACCCTTGTTGGCAATCACAGAGGTCAGACGTTTCTTGTAGTTGGCCACCAGGTTTGCACACATCTCAGGAGGGATTTTGTTCCACTCCTCTTTGCAGATCTTCTCCAAGTCATTAAGGTTTCGAGGCTGACGTTTGGCAACTCGAACCTTCAGCTCCCTCCACAGATTTTCTATGGGATTAAGGTCTGGAGACTGTCTAGGCCACTCCAGGACCTTAATGTGCTTCTTCTTGAGCCACTTCTTTGTTGCCTTGGCCGTGTGTTTTGGGTGATTGTCATGCTGGAATACCCATCTACGACCCATTTTCAATGCCCTGGATGAGGCTCACCCAAGATTTGACGGTACATGGCCCCGTCCATCGTCCCTTTGATGCGGTGAAGTTGTCCTGTCCCCTTAGCAGAAAAACACCCCCAAAGCATAATGTTTCCACCTCCATGTTTGATGATGGGGATGGTGTTCTTGGGGTCATAGGCAGCATTCCTCCTCCTCCAAACACGGCGAGTTGAGTTGATGCCAAATAGCTCAATTTTGGTCTCATCTGACCACAACACTTTCACCCAGTTCTCCTCTGAATCATTCAGATGTTCATTGGCAAACTTCAGACAGGCATGTATATGTGCTTTCTTGAGCAGGGGGACCTTGCGGGCGCTGCAGGATTTCAGTCCTTCACGGCATAGTGTGTTACCAATTGTTTTCTTGGTGACTATGGTCCCAGCTGCCTTGAGATCATTGACAAGATCCTCCCGTGTAGTTCTGGGCTGATTCCTCACTGTTCTCATGATCATTGCAACTCCATGAGGTGAGATCTTGCATGGAGCCCCAGGCCGAGGGAGATTGACAGTTATTTTGTGTTTCTTCCATTTGCGAATAGTCACACCAACTGTTGTCACCTTCTCACCAAGCTGCTTGGCGATGGTCTTGTAGCCCATTCCAGCCTTGTGTAGGCCTACAATCTTTTCCCTGACATCCTTGGAGAGCTCTTTGGTCTTGGCCATGGTGGAGAGTTTGGAATCTGATTGATTCATTGCTTCTGTGGACAGGTGTCTTTTATACAGGTAACAAACTGAGATTAGGAGCACTCCCTTTAAGAGTGTGCTCCTAATCTCAGCTCGTTACCTGTATAAAAGACACCTTGGAGCCAGAAATCTTTCTGATTGAGAGGGGGTCAAATACTTATTTCCCTCATTAAAATGCAAATCAATTTATATCATTTTTTACATGTGTTTTTCTGGATTTTGTTGTTGTTATTCTGTCTCTCACTGTTCAAATAAACCTACCATTAAAATGATAGACGGATCATTTCTTTGTCAGTGGTCAAACGTACAAAATCAGCAGGGGATCAAATACTTTTTTCCCTCACTGTAGATAGCATATTAACTAACTACCAATACACTGTTTAAAACTATAATTGTTCAGAATGTGTAGGTTTACTAGTTAAAAAGAAAATAAATAAAATGTAATTGTTCAATAATGTGTAATGTGTAATTGTTCAATAATCCAATGTGTTGTGTTTAAAAATAAAAATATCTGATCATATATAATGTGTTGTGTTGATATTTCTTTTACAAATAAAAATATGTGATAATTAACAAACAAATCTAAACCAAAAAAATTCAAACATTTTTTTCGCCGAGATGGCCAGTCAGTTTAAGTAACGTTATTGTGAATTCTACGTAATGATGCAGTTTTACGTTATTACGTAATGACATGATCATGCAATGACATCACAACGTTATTTAGCAACTTTTAGCAACAAATCGACCTGCCTCTAGCAACTTCCACTGGAAATTAGTTGGCAACACTGATGCCAAGACCAGCCTTTCAAAGCATTTCATGGTTACAGATGTGAGTGCTAAGGGACGATAGTTGTTTTTGGCAGGTTACCTTTGAGTTCTTAGGAACAATGGTGGTCTGCATGAAACATGTTGGGATGACAGACTGAGACAAGGTGATGTTGAAAATGTCAGTGAAGACACTTGCCAGCTGGTCTGTGCATGCTCTGAGAATGCGCCTTGGTATTCCTTGGGCTGTGGCGGTCATGAAATTTTGTCAGCTGGTGATTGTCAAGCAAATAACTGCTGGTCTCACAATAATTGACCATTAATTAACATAAACACATTTAGCATCTCCTGGCTTCCACACATAGCCTACAAGCCACTGATGCAGACCTTTGGAACATCTACATTTTAAAAAGTCTAATCAATCCATTTAATATAGCCTAAACCATCACAATAAATGCATTATTTATTTTAGACAGGTCTAAAGAAACATGATATGAAGCAAATGTTATCTATTTCAGAAGAACAGAATAGCATACTCTGAGTTGCAGTGGCGGCTCCTGAAAAAATTCTCAGGAGGGGCAATTTTTCTGATGATTTAGGTGACCTACACACATTTAAAAAAAGATATGTCCAGCAACAACATGAAGACAGGGGCAGCATATAAGTCAATACCAGAAGCATTTATTGACTGATCTCAAAAGTGTTGGCTTACCAGGGTTGGTGGAGCCCTCAGTTTCATCTTTGCCTCGCAAAGCTAACTCAAACACTCCGCAAAACTTCACACACTGGATTAGCCGGCTGAGGATGTGGCGGTTCTTGCTAATGTCGTAGTAAATATATTTGTTATAGTGAATATGGAATATGATATGTTGAGTAAAATGTTGTGCTAAGATCTATTTAGGTCAGGAGCTGGTTATAAGTTCTGTTCCTATCCAATAACAATGGACAAAAGGGTCCTATCTTGTCAGCCTTGTCAGCAGGTGGCCAAGGACAACACCCACGCCATAGGCCTCTCAGTTCTTCCAACTCACGAGTTCTTGCTCTGAGGACACACACACACACAAACACACACACACACACATCATCACTGTTAAAACACACACACACACACACATCATCACTGTTAAACACACACACACACACACACACACAAAAATCCCCTCTCTTAGGCTGAACATTTGAAGACAGAGAACCCGACTCAGAGCCAATGCAACAGTGACAGTAGCCTGCAGGGGACCTCGCCCAACTCATCAGGACCAATCAGAAGATCAGAACTACTAGATTGAACCTACTTCATTTATTGCATAAAATGTCTGCACACAATGTTTCGGGGCTCTTTTCAGATAATAATAATAATAATAATAATAATAATAATATGCCATTTAGCAGACGCTTTTATCCAAAGCGACTTACAGTCATGCGTGCATACATTTTTGTGTATGGGTGGTCCCGGGGATCGAACCCACTACCTTGGCGTTACAAGCACCATGCTCTACCAGCTGAGCTACAGAAAGTGGATACTCATGGATGCGCATTGCAATTGTAAAATGTCAACACAATTGGAGACACCACGTCATTTTTGGAGACATGTTATTGACAGTAAACTATTGTAGATGCGACTGCTAACTAACTAAAACATTTTAGCTGGCTAGCTAATCATCTTAGCTAAATGTGGGGCAAACAATTCAGTTATTTACCGTTAATTTGAGGGATTGGGGTGAAAGAAATCGAGTTACATAGTGATACTTTACGATATACTGTATTGACAATATCGCAATATTTTAGCGCTAGTTGGCTGTACCTGCACCAAAACACCATTATTGTTCCTTCATAGCTTGTTCTCAATCTTTTCACATTGGGAGCCAATTTGTTTTCAGCACTTTTATTTCCATGACTGATCAAAACTCGTTCTCATGGCTTTCTGATCCCTCTGCAACAGACATATGGTGCGCAATAAAATCACAGTATCGAATCGCAATACGTATAGAATCATGAGACTCGCAATGCTGATGCATATATCTTATCGTGAGGTTCCTGGCAATTCCCAGCCCAAGTTCATTTGCCACAACAAATCTCTTCGCTAGCAAACGCGATGTCTTCTCCAAAACGGCAATGTGTCTCCAGCAATGTTTACTTTTTTTGACGTTCTATGGCATCTCCACTTTCCAAGCATATATGACCACATGTAATATTTTGGTAAGTGATGCAAATAGTGAACTATGTAGGGCCAGGATGTAAAATATATGTAGCTGCAGCAATTTCTCTTATCTGATATGGTAAGTAATGGGGCTTAATTTATAGCTCCCTAAGAGTTTGACGAACGGGTCCGTGAACGCGATTCCAGATATATTTACCTCTGAATAAACTGCCTTTATTACACCATATCCACATCCAGTAAACTTGTGATTATCAACACTAACCTCATCGTTGTGGCGGCGGACAGCTAGCCTGTATCCCTCGTCATCCAGTTGAGTGAGTGGCAATGTCTTTTTCGTTTCGTACCAATTTTTGGAAAATCCTCGGGTGTAGGACTTTCCGCCTTTAGTAGAAACCTGTTGAATTATTAAATTTGGTCTGGGAGGTCCTAATTGTTTCGTTGCCAATTTATCTTCATTTGTTCGCCCGACAAAAAGGAACTTCTTTCAAACAATCCACTCTTTTCTCAGTTACGTTCATGGTTACGTAACGTATGACGAAAGCGCGTAAGTGCAAGCCCACAGACACCCATTGAGATTGTATTGAAGGCTCTGAAATTTGAAAAAAATAGATTTTACATGGGAGTCTATGACAGAAGTTCTGGGCGATTTTCAATCTGACTGAAATCGCCCCAAAAGGGGGTGGAGCCATTTGAAGCACGACTTTAGCCTGATTCGACATTTAGTGGCAGTGTGGCACTGTGGCAGATCAGACGTATATATTACAACACTGATAACTACTGTTGCCGTGATATAATTGATTAGAAAAAAAATCCCTTCCTTTTCCCGTTTGGCAGTGCGTCGCCCATATCGCCCTATTGAACAGGCCGTCCCTGCTGAGTTGTCCTTATGTTAGGCCCTGATCTGGCTATGCCATATGGCTGTGGGCTACACTAGTTCATTTAGCAGACAAGAGTTGCTTAGAATTCCGTGGCATTATTTTTTATTATTGTATAGTATGAAGAATATAATTGAGCATAGCTGAATAAAATAGAAAGGATATTTTCTCCAAACGATTTCCAAGGAAGTGTGCACATGCGCTATTCTGTGTTGAGCGGTTAACAAAGAAACAGGTCCTCCTATATGCTTAATTTAGAGTTCTTTATGCAACTTTAGTTGTGATACAAACGTTGGGCTATATGTTTAGAAGGCAGCATGATGCGACTCGATTAAAAGTTTGAAAAAAGTTGAATGAAATGCATGAGCTCTGCTTTGTTTCTTGTGCAGGCTGCACACACTTCATCAGTCTCTCATTCACAATTTGACAAGCACTTGATAGTATTCTCACCAGGCCTCGAATTTCCCGGCGTCATTCCCCTTGTGTGGCCGTAATGCCCCCTAAAAAATACATGGCAATAATTATAATTCCCTTCTCCCAGCTGCCGTGCTACGAAGCACCTCTCACTCACATGGCTCACTCAGATATCTCAATTCTTATTAGCCAATGCCCGTCACGTGATTGGTGCATCTCACAGATATCTCAGCTAAGAAGTAGGCTACAAGTGAAGAGAGACACATCGGGGACGCAACTGCGCGCGTCCCTCTTATCGAATTCCAAGGCTCGTATTGAGAACTGTCCACATTTAGCCTACTTTTCGTCAGCCAACAAGATGAGTAGGCCTAAATAACAGCAAAAGCACTAGCCTATGTCAATCTACTATCCCCCATAGTACAACAGTTTACCTATTCTATATACTCTGGAACAGTTGTGGGATGCGATCACAGGAGATAGGTGGCACCTTAATTGGGGAGGATGGGCTCGTGGTAATGGCTGGAGCAGAATCAGTGGAATCGTATCAAATACATCAAACACATGGTTTCCATGTGTTTGATGACATTCCGTTCGCTCTGTTCCAGACATTATTATGAGCCATCCTCCCCTCAGCAGCCATCAAAAAACCTTTTAAAAGCAATGAGGATGATGCAACATATCAGAATGTTTAGCTTAAAATGTTGATAAACTATTAGGCTATTTCTTCACATTATAAGCACAGCAATGTGCACATGGCATAAGCGCGAATGTTTCAAAATGCAATCAGTTAGCAGGAAAACTGTTCTCAAAAGTGACCGCAAATGAGATTATGCATGTAATGCTTTATTATAAAGGTGCATTTTTATGGTGAAAATGATCTTCCCCAAACTTGAAACTCAAGCGCCGCCTATGTATGCCACTTAGGCTCTACACCAGTTGTAAAGTGGATTAATGTGCTTAATTTTAAGAAGTTATTTGGCCACTTTAGTTGTGATACAAACCTTATCAAAACATATAGGCCTATGGGCTAGGCTACATGAGGTGTGCGACTATGATTTGAAAAAGTAGTTTCTTGCCTAAACTGCACATGTTGGGCATCATTCACAAGTGATAATACATCATTCACAAGTGATTATTCTTAATTTCATGTTGTCTTTAAATATACTTAATAATATATGTGTGAAATTAGTTTTGATCTAGAATGGACCATTATTATGCACCTGTCTCAAAACAGGGGCATGGGGGAAAAATATATGTAATCTATGCACTTAAATAGCGAATGGAGGAAGCTTTTCCAGTGGTTTATTTTCATGCCAGCCAGGTAAGCTATACTCCTGTTATAAAGTGAAGCAATGTGCTTAATATTAGAAAAGTTGACAAATAAATAAAGTAGGCCTAGCCTATAGAAAGCTGATGGGATCCTCCTCTTTTTAATAGAGGCCATCAAAACTCTTTCCTCACGCAATTGAATAGCCTATATAAATGTTGCACAACATGAGTTCATGGGTTCTCATGAAGTGTTTGATTTGATTTTCGAAAACATTGATGTCAGAGTGATTAGGGGGACAATAGAGTGCTGAGTACCAGGCAGATAGCAAGTTTGGTATGCTACTAATGATCATCAGCATTATCTGAGCTTGGAGAAGCATAGTTACCATGACTTAACGGTCACGTGGAATTTGACTGCGGTCAGGACTCATGACTGCCAGTGTGGCGGTAATACAGTCACCGTAACAGCCCTAGGTATTCTGTCTGGTCTAGCGGCCTTGCGACTGTTAACCTGTTTAAAAGTCTTACGCACATCGGCCACGGAGAGTCAGATCACACAGTCATCCAGGACAGCAGGGGCTCTCATGCCTGGCTCAGTGTTGTTTGCCTCTAAGCGAGCAAAGAAGGCATTCTGCTTGTCTGGGAGGTTTGTGTCAATGGGCAACTCACGGCTGAGTTTCCCTTTGTATTCCGTAATAGTCTGCAAACCCTGCCACATCTGACAAGCGTTGGACCCGGTATAGTAAGATTCTATCTTAATCCTATATTGACCTTCTGTCACGGTTTCGGCCGAGGCTGCTCCTCCTCCTGGTTCGGGCAGGCTTCGGCGGTTGTCGTCCCCGGAGTACTAGCTGCCACCGATCTATGTTTCATGTTCGTTTGGTTTTGTCTTGATGTTGTACACCTGTGTCTTGTAAGTCCTCGTTAGTGTCCTATTTAGTTCTCGTTGTGTGTGTTTGTCTTTGTGTGTGATTGCTCTTCTGTTTCGTGTTGGAGCTACGTACTTCCCTCCAGTGTTTTGGAGAGGTTTTTCGCACATGTTAGTGCACCGTTTGATTGACGCCTGTGTGCGCCGTTATTTCGCCTTCGGGCTTATTGTGCTTATTTTCTACGTGAATATTGCACTAAAGTCTTTTGGACTGAGCTTCTGCGTCCTGCGCTTGATTCATGCACCACACCCACCTTCAGCACCCTTTGACACCTTCTCCATGTTAGATGGCTCGTCAGAGGTCATAGCGGCCTTTCTTGTAAGAATCCATGTCTGTGTCCTTTTCCTTGAAAGCAGATACTGCCTGCAATCCATGGCTTTTGGTTAGAGTGCATACGTACGGTCACTGTGGGGATGACGTCGTCGATGGACTTATTGAAGAAGCCCGTGACTAATGTGGTAAACTCCTCAAAGTTATCAGATGAATTCCTGAACATTTTCCAGTCTGTGCTAGCGAAGCAGTCTTGTAGCTTAGTGTCCGTTTTGTCGGACCATTTCCATATTGAGCACTTTACTGGTTCTTCCTGTTTTGAGTTTTTGCTTGTAAACAGGAAACAGGAGGATGGAGTCATGGTCTGATTTGGGAGGGCGAGGGTGGGCCTTGTATGCATTTCTGTGGATAGAGTAAAAGTCATCCAGATTGTTAGTGCCTCTTGTGGCACAGGAGATGTGTTGGTAAAAGTGGGGTAAAACACATTTCAGTCTTATGGCCCTGTACAGCTCATTGAGTCCCTGCTTAGTGCCATTCTCGTTTTGTGGTGGGATGTGGACAGCAGTGATGATACATGTGATGACAGAGGGGTTTGAGGGATTTGAACAATGCCACCGGAAGTGGACTCATAATGGCCAGTTGTTCAACGGTATTAGATGGCGATCCTGGTAGGGTCATTGTTTTTGGGCAATGGGCATAGCATCTTGACTAGTGTGTCATCTGTCTCACAGGATGTAAACTAGGAGAAAAATCTATTTATTTCGGGGATATGAGTCAATGGAGACTGTTCAGATAACCTCATTAACCGGTTGAGCTAACGTGCGCTAATGTAATTAGCATGACTGTTGTAAGTAACAGCAAACTTTCCAGGCCATAGACATGTCTTATATGGGCAGAAAGCTTACATTCTTGTTAATCTAACTGCACTGTCCAATTTACAGTAGCTATTACAGTGAAAATATACCATGCTATTGTTTGAGGAGAGTGCACAACAACAAAAAACTTATCACGGCAACTGGTATGATACATTCACCTCTGAAGGTAAATAATGTTCTTACATTCAGTAATCTTCCTCTGATTTGTCATCCTAAGGGTCCCAGGGATCAAACGTAGGAAAGTTTTGTTTGATAAAATCAATTTTTATATTCAAATGTAGGAACTGGGTTCTACAGTTTGAACCTCTGCAATCTCTGGCTCCACACCCACCCTGCCCGGCCATCTAGATGTGTGAAAGTTAGTATATAAGCTAATGATCCATCATGTATGACATTCCTGGGAAGGCAGTTAGATTTGGGTATGTCATTTTAGGTGAAATAGGGTCCAATCCTTAAGAGGTTTAATATGTTTGAGCCAATTAGTTGTGTTGACAAGGTAGGGGGGGTATACAGAAGATAGCCCTATTTGGTAAAGGACCAAGTCCATATTATGGCAGGAACAGCTCAAATAAGCAAAGAGAAACGACAGTCCAACCTCTATAATACTTATTCTGGAAGACTTAAGGGGAATGTTACAAATGTTCCTTGTTAGCTGGGTCAATACGGAACATTTCAAGAACTTTGAAAGTTCCTTCAAGTGCAGTTGCAAAAACCATCAAGCGCTATGATGAAACTGGCTCTCATGAGGACCGCCACAGGAATGGAAGACCCAGAGTTACCTCTGCTGCAGAGGATAAGTACATTAGAGTTACCAGCCTCAGAAATTGCAGCCCAAATAAATGCTTCACAGAGTTCAAGTCACAGACACATCTCAACATCAACTGTTCAGAGGAGACTGTGTGAATCAGGCCTTCATGGTCGAATTGCTGCAAAGAAACCACTACTAAAGGACACCAATAAGAAGAAGAGACCTGCTTGGGCCAAGAAACACGAGCAACGGACATTAGATCGGAGGAATTTGTCCTTTGGTCTGGAGACCAAATTGACACCAAATTGAGACCAACAAGTGCTCAGCATATTTGGGAACTCCTTCAAGACTGTTGGAAAAGCATTATAGGTGAAGCTGGTTGAGAGAATGCCAAGAGTATGCAAAGCTGTCATCAAGGCAAAGGGTGGCTATTTGAAGAATCTCAAAAATTAAATATATTTTGATTTGTTTAACACTTTTTTAGTTTCTACATGATTCCATATTTGTTATTTCATAGTTTTGATGTCTTCACTATTATTCTACAATGTAGAAAATAGTAAAAATAAAGAAAAACCCTTGAATGAGTAGGTGCGTCCAAACCTTTGACTGGTACTGTACATAATGTGAAAAATATCTAGTCAGGGGGGAGTTTTTTGAGCAACTGTTTTCGAGTTGGATTGAAGGTAATTGAATGTTTGAGTGTGTACAAAGTGGTGAAAAGTGGGTTCCTGACCCATGTAGAATGTTTTTCATGGTTCTCCTTTTTGTGATAGATGAGAACACTCGGTGGGAGGTAGATTAATCACTAAATCCTTCCCTATGATGTTTCAGTAGCTAGCTACGCAGGGCAACAGAACCATGAATCCATTTGTTTTCTTTACTGAGCCCACCTGCTTAGTTTTAACAGGAGTAACTGAGGTTAGTCCCCCAGTAAAACAGATCTCAATTTTATATTTTGAAGTGAGTGTGTAGAGAATGGGAGTTGGAGGGCGGAGGGTTTTTGTGTATGTGTATGTGTGGGTGCGTGTGCTTGCGGTAATATGTTTGTGCGTGTGTGCGTACTCCTGCATGTGTGTCTGTAGGTAGCCTACGTAAGTGTGTGCGTATGTTCCCTTGTGTGTGCGAACAGTGTGATGCAGAAGTGCAATGCTTTGGTCTGGCGCTGAGAAGTTCCTCTACCATTATTTTACTCTGCCTCATGGCAGAATCCCCAGTAGGATAAATGTGTTGCTTCCTCTCACCAGACACTTTGCATCTCGGCAGCAGTCCAGGCTTTGCTGAGATCTCCTGCCTGCTTGGGAGGGATGAGGAGTGTGATGTTATTTAACAGCTCATTTAGCAGTCAAGTAAAGGATGTTTACCTCAGAGGTGTAATGGCCTCAGGGACTGGATGTGCAGTAGAACACCCGCTGTCCAGCATCTTACTGCTCTACATGTGCTGGGGATTGGAAGAAAAGTTACAACATTAAAATGACATCTCAACTGACAAAAAACGGCATGTTTTTGTGTACCATTTTGTATTATTCTTCACATATCCATATTGCTAATAATGCTTGTGGCAAGTGAAATGCTTTTAAGTGCCTGGAAATACATTACATGAACAAAGGTATATGGACACCTGCTTGTCGAACATCTCATTACAAAATCATGGGCATTAATATGGAGTTGGTCCCCCCTTTGCAGCTAAAACAGCCTCCACTCTTCTGGGAAAGCTTTCCACTACATGTTGGAACATTGCTGCGGGGACATGCTTCCATTCAGCCACAAGAGCATTTGTGAGGTCAGGCAATGCTGTTGGGCGATTAGGCCTGGCTCACAGTCAGCGTTCCAATTCATCCCAAAGGTGTTTGATGGGGTTGAGGTCAGGGCTCTTTGCAGGCCAGTCAAGTTCTTCCACACCAATCTCGACAAACTATTTCTGTATGAATCTCGCTTTGTGCACAGGGGTATTGTCATGCTGAAACAGCAAAGGGCCTTCCCCAAACTGTTGCCATAAAGTTGGAAGCACAGAATCGTCTAGAATGTCATTATATGCTGTAGCATTAAGAGTTCCCTTCACTGGAACTAAGGGGCCTAGCCCAAACCATGAAAAACAGCCCCAGACCATTATTCCTCCTCCACCAAACTTTACAGTTGGCACTATGCATTGGGGCAGGTAGCGTTCTCCTGGCATCCGCCAAACCCAACAAACCCAGATTTGTCCGTCGGACTGCCAGATGGTGAAGTGTGATTCATCACTCCAGAGAACGCGTTTCCACTGCTCCAGAGTCCAATGGTGGCGAGCTTTACACCACTCCAGTCAACGCTTGGCATGGCGCAAGGTGATATTAGGCTTGTGTGCGGCTGCTCGGCCATGGAAACCCATTTCATGAAGCTCCCGACTAACAGTTATTGTGCTGACGTTGCTTCCAGAGGCAGTTTGGAACTCGGTAGTGAGTGTTGCAACTGAGGACAGACAATTTTTACGCGCTACACGCTTCAGCACTTGGAAGTCTCGTTCTTTGAGCTTGTGTGGCCTACCACTTCGCGAATGAGCCGTTGTTGCTCCTAGACGTTTCCACTTCACAATAACAGCACTTACAGTTGACCTGGGCAGCTTTAGCAGGGAAGAAATTTGAGGAACTTACTAGTTGGAAAGGTGCCATCCTATGACGGTGCAACGTTGAAAGTCACTGAGCTCTTCAGTAAGGCCATTCTACTGCCAATGTTTGTTTATGGAAATTGACATGGCTGTGTGCTCGATTTTATTCACCTGTCAGCAACGGGTGTGGCTGAAATCGCCAAATCCTTAATTTGAAGGTTTGTCCACATACTTTTGAATGTATAGTGTAAGTGCGATTGGGTGAAAGATTTACCTTTTGAGAAATTGATGTGCAATTGAAAACTGCTTAGTCAAATCCTCACTTGAGATACTAACTCTGACTTTGCCCGTTAATCATGTTTTGATGTTGATTAAATACTTGCAGAGTTACTTGCTTGGATCTGAAGTTACTGTAAAATACAGTATGCCCCAGTGTTGCCAGCTTTGATTTCGGAACATAGGAGATGAACTGCCAACTTGCCTCTGGAATGTACTAGATAAACTATAGTACCTTAATAAATCCACCTCCCCTACCCCCAATCACACACACCCCCCACTCAAAGTACAAAATGTCAGCACATCACATCAAACTCACACACACTGCGGTGCTGTCCACACACACTACGGAGAGCTATGTGTAAATGAAGCCTCGTGTAAAACGTCTGACATAGTCATGACGGCTGGACTAAAAATAACTATTTTGTCTCTGTCCCCCCCCCCCCTTATGGTTGCTACATTAGGTCAGTGCGTTCTAATGGAGAAAGTCCTGCGGACCATGTCATCGCCACAGGGCAATAGGGGAGAAGAAACAGAACCGTATTACTCCCTCACACTCAACATCAACCCCAAACTCTCTCACACACATAAACACACACACATACAAATATGCAATCCCACTAACAGAAGAAAGCATGGACACCCCCACCTCCACACACACACACACACACAGGACAGGCACCCATGTCCACGCAAAAGAAAAGAGGTCAAAGTCGATTTAAAAGCTATTATGGTGTTTAGAGCACGCAATTTATTTGACTTTATGTCATTTGAAAACATATAACCAATTATCCATGTCTGCTTCCCATGCACACGGCTCTGTCAGATTGAATTTAGTTGTTTGCTACAGAAAATTTGTCGGCACTATCTTTAATGCATGTGTTTGCTTGAGCGTGATGCAATATGAATGGCATGTGTGTCTGTCTGTGTACACACTCTGAGTGACACATTTAGTCTATAGTGTTAGAAATTGAGAGTTCCGGTCCCCCCCCCATCCCATCCCTTCGACAGATTATGCGGTTTACGCGCAGATTTCTGTCCATAAGAGATTAAACAAAGTATAATTATAGTATGTAACGTAGTTCAAAGTAAAATATGGTTGAATGGTTGGCTGAAAGCAAACATATCATAACTATTGGAAACTCCATGTACTGCATAGTCATTCGAAGTCCAAATAAACACTGCAGCTCTTTTTAGATCTCTTTTCTAAGAAGGACATTTGTCTGCATCTGAATTCTCACTGCTCAGGTGTCTGGTGAAAAAACATCAGCTGCCAACTCACCTGAGGGCCACAATTAGCATTGAGCAGCTGCTTTGCTTTTTGTGCAACGACGACTGAACACGCCGCAGACGCCATGGACACAGCCTGTCAGCCACAGCTACATCAAACACACACACGAACACGCACAAGCACACACACACACACACTTACAGACAAATTGGTTCCTCTCCCTGTCCAATTTCAATGTCGACACAATTTTCATGATTTTGTTAGTTGTTGCATGTGTTTATCATATAGCGGGAGCCCATATGTGCTGTATCATAGGCTCATACAGTATGTACACATTGAATGTACATTTATCACATCTTAGGTGGAGGTTGGCGAGACGCCAGACAGACATGAAGGCTAACCTCCTTCTATTTCATCATCATTGTGCTGACCAGCTGGACATCGTCTACACACTGATAGGTCCCCAACTCAAATAGCTTGTTGACCCGCTGTAGAGAACAGACAGACCGTGGGCCCTGGGTAACGCTGTGGTCAGTACAGCATCAATGGCCCCGGTGGCACATATAATGAGAGACACTGGCTCTGTGTGTGATCTGAATCAGAGAGGACCGCTTCTTTCTTTTCCCACGCTAGATCTACCGAGCTGTATGGGCAGAGACTAGTGTTTTAATGATTATTAGAAGAGCCAGAAAGGGCTGGACAGATGGTCTTCTTTAGAAGGATTCCTGATTAGGAGCAGCTGTCACAAGTTAAAGACGAAGCTACCTTAAATTATACATCACACCCCCTCCCATCCCTCAAAACCAACTCTCATATAAATTGGCATGGAAAGCCTCTGCATTCAGCATTGATATACTGTATTTATTTTATTTTATTAACTTTTAGTTATTTAGCGGAACCCAGTTGAGACCAGTGTCTCATTTACAATGGTGCCCTGAGGACAAAAATCACATCAAGAAGGGAGTATTGAAGTGATCTGCAGGACTTTAGTGAGGCCTAGCTGACCTTCTGATACAGGATGCAGTGATGAGTATTAAAACTGTTACCTGTAATAAAGCGCAGGGAGCTATGGTAGACGACATCCACATTTTTAAGAGTAGTGACTGCTGCATTCTGGTAAATGGTGTCACCATAGTTAAGAACTGGCAGGAAAGTTGACTGTACAATCTGATTCCTGCTGTTTGTAAAAAATAAGCCCATTTTAAAACGTAGCTTTTTAACTAGCTCATCAGTATGTTTTTTATCAATCCAAACGCCCAGATATTTATAAGCGGGAACCAGCTCGATGAGAGAACCATCCATTGAGTGAATATGTAGCCCATGCTCATCTGCAACCTGGTCTCAGAGCATTTCGTATTATTATGTACGTAAATCCGTGACGTTCCATTTAATATGATATGTTACATTTTGTATGGTATGTATTAATTTGTGGATGTCCATCACCCATTTCATATGATATGTTACGAATTACAATTTTTATTATATGTTATGAATTTGCAAAATGTACAATATGTTACAAATTTGCTAAAAGTATGATATGTTACAAATTCTAGCTAGCTAGGCTAGGGGTTAGGGTGAGGGGTTAGGGTTAAGTTTAGATTAAAGGGTTAAGGTTAGGGTTATGTTTAGGGGAAGGGTAAGCTAAAAGTGTTAAGGTTAGAGTTAGGGGAAGGTTTAGCTAAAAGGGTTAAGGTTAGCGTTAAGGGAAGGGAAGGGTTAGCTAACATGCTAAGTAGTTGCAAAAATAGCAAAAAAAATAGTAAGTAGTTGACTGCAATGTATTGACAAAACTTCAACCCTGTGACACTCATCTTTTCCCATTGAATGCAATGTATTGAGAAAAACATCAACCCTGTGACACTCATCTTTTCCCATTGACTGCAATGTATTGAGAAAACTTAAACCCTGTGACACTCATTTTTTCCCATTGTCTGCAACATGTTGAGAAAAATGTTTTGATTTTGTGGTCAACCCAAGTGGAAAATTAACAAATATACTTAAATAATACTTAATTAACATATTTTAATTATATTTAAAATTATCTCAATTGGATTATGCATTTAATGTCAATTTTCTTTGTATTTTATTAGCATTTAAGTATATTAAATACATTTAAAATTATCTCAATTGGGACACTTTTTTGTACTTAAGTATATTCTTAGTATATTAGATAAAGAGCAAAACAAATATACTTTGAATACACCTTAAGTACATTTTATGTATATTTCTCATACATTAGAAATATACTAAAATGGTATTTGAATTAGAAGTCCTGCATTTTCTTTACAAAAGAAAGTGTATTTATAATGTGTTTCAAGCATACTTTTACAAATAAAATTCTACTCATTAACAACATTAGCTATTGTAATTAGCAATGTAAACATTACATTGATTGACCATGGCATCTTCTCAGCCAATGTTAACATGCTATTTACAAAGCAGTTGTGGCCGGAGCAGCAATTTACAAGTAACACTTATTAGAACTGTGCACCTTTGGCATTTCACACTTTAGTTGTTCACGTCACGGTAATAAATTAACATTTTAATAAAATGTGTAATGTGTAATTAAAAGTACAACATTATTCAGTTTGAAAAAGAACATCAAAACATTTGAATAAGCTTCATATGAGGAACAATATCATATTATAAATCAAAACTTCAGTTGCAGAAAAGGATGCTGGGGAAGATGCACATTTTTGTGCACATGCGTTTTTGAAAGTATACTTTAAATATATTTTGGTCGACTTTTAAGTTAAATACACTTTTTTAACGTATACTTAAGTATATTTTCTTGAGATATGAAAAATAATACTCTTAGGAAGCATGTTCCTCAGCTGTGCAATAAACAATCGTTATCATTGTCAACTTTCTCTGCTCTCTTCTGAACAGGAATTCAGAAAATACTTCAAAACTCATTATTGCCACTGAAACTACAGTGCCTTGCAAAAGTATTCATACCCCTTGGATTTATTCACATTTAGTTGTTACAAAGTGGGATTATAATGGATTTAATTATACTTTTGTGTCAACAATTACGTAAAATACTCTGTCAAAGTGGAACATTTCTATAATTTTTTTTGAAAATAGATAGAAATTAAATAACTAAAATATGGTAATTGCATAAGTATTCAGCTCCCTGCGTCAACACATGCTAGAAACACAGTTGGCAGTGATTTACAGTGGTGAGTCTTCTTGTATATGTCTCTAAGAGCTTTACTCACCTGGATTGTGCAATATTATACAACGGGTGGGTCTAATCCTGAATGCAGAATGCTGGTTAAAAGCGCATTCCAGCCGGTGTCTATTCCACAAATTACCACCGGCTAAATTTATGACGTTAAAATGCCTATTTACCTTGTTCCATCTGACTGCGCAATCCACTGTCTCATCAGCCCAGCCAGGCAAGTTATAAACTTGATCTCCACTATTAAAAGTATCTAGACATTATCTCACATTTATTTTAGACTAACGTTTAGTTTTCAACAGCGGAGATTTATATAAACCTTGCTGTCTGTCTCTCCAACATTTGCAACATTGTTTCAATATTCAAATTCGATCTCCAGCTGTCCCATAGTAATGAAGGAGTCAGGATGAGACAGACAGGCAGGCAGCTTTTCTCAGCCATTCGCAATCATGAATCAGCTGACATCATTTTTATGGATATATACAAAGAGATGTAAATTGAAAAAAGGTCAAACAAAACAAAGTGCAGCTACTGTAGTTTGCAGTCTTTCCAGTTTCAATTTGAAGTGATTGTGTTATCTGTGGTGTGGGCTAGCTCCTCTGAACAAGTGTACTGACGAGTGAGCACATTTTCTATGCCAGGCGAAATCGTGCCTCATTAGCTCATTGTTATGGATGTATCCAAATAAATGTCACTAGAAAACAGCTTAAACAAATGCAAATGAAGCTATTTTGCTGTTATTCTGGCTGACGTAACTGTAAGTTAGCCGTGGTTGGCTAGCTAGCAAGCAAGAGATAAGAACGTTACCAGCCAGTATTGCAATGGAACATTTAGAACGAACGACTGGGTCGCGTCCATAGATACAGAACAAAAAGACTGAACGACTGGGTCGCGTCTCTGGCAACCGAACCAATAGAATGAACGACCAGCCGGCTTGGGTAGCAACCCTAGATTTGTGTCGGGACTATATCTTGTGGAAGGATGAAATAGTATGAATAAATTAATCAAAATAACGTTTTTAATGAAAATATGTCAATCATTATTTGAATATGTTGGTTACCCGTTGTATAAAAATTATAATGCCCTCGAACCCAGTGTTTGGAGGACATATTGGCACACCCCCATCTTTATCAAGGATGCCACTAATTATGGACTTGACTGTATCTGTGTGTGTTTGCAGTGTATGAATCAATGTCTACTTGAATGGATCTGTGTTTACTTCAAACAAAAGCAGATAACACAAAGGAACACCAAGGCTCACATACAGTACACAGACATCTATGCCAAGTCAAATCTTTCCTGGGAGTGGTGTACCTGCCTCCCTTTCCCCCTCTTTCCTTCTGTAAAAACGTTTTTCTTTCGAGGGAGTGAAGGTGCATATCTGCTCAGAGAGAGAGAGAGAGAGAGAGAGAGAGAGAGAGAGAGAGAGAGAGAGAGAGAGAGAGAGAGAGAGAGAGAGAGAGAGAGAGAGAGAGAGAGAGAGAGAGAGAGAGAGAGAGAGAGAGAGAGAGAGAGAGAGAGAGATGTTCCTACTGTACCAAAACAAACAGGATACATCTCACCAGCAGAGGCAGCTGAGCAGAGATGAGTGAGATAACAGCCGTGGGCCCCACCGACTGCTGCTCTGTACCTAATCAAGAAGCCTTTTCAAAACCATGTGTCACTTTTATCCAGGCAGAAAGTGGGGGATGAAAGAAGGAGAGGTGGAGGTGGGGGAGTGAAGGTGGCATTTGAAGTAAGGAAAAGCTAAAAAGCAGAATAAGATTTATTCTCTTTATTTGTGTGAGGGGCAGGATAAGATGAATGATCTTTATTTGTGTGAGGGAGGGAGGGAAACAGGTGTTGAGGTAGAAGGTGTGTGTGTGTGTGTGTGTGGTGTGTGTTTGTGTGCGTGCTTGTGTGTGTGCATGCGTGCATGCAGTGTAAGGTGTCAGTAGAGCGAGACGTGGCCCAACACAAGCCTCCGTGACATCCCTGAATAATAGTCCTGATTTATGGTACAGAGCGTCTCAACAACCTCTATTATCCTGCCCAAGGTGAACACATTCCTGGTTTTATTTGGTCTGAGCCTTCATTCAGATTTGTACATAATATGTTTTCCTTTTACGGTTACAGGTGTATTGTATGCAGTGACTGAGGCTTTCTATAACAGTGGGTGACCCCAGATTGGCTCAGATTGATTAAGAGTCAAGATGATAATTTTTACCTGCAGAACCACAGTTAGAATCTAAAGTGGTGGCACACTTGCAGGTTGGATTGTGGATACACAACACTACACTACTGTATTATGTACAGTTGAAGTCGGAAGTTTACATACACCTTAGCCAAATACATTTAAACTCAGTTTTTCACAATTCCTGACATTTAATCCTAGTAAAAATGCCAGTTCAGTTAGGATCACCACATTATTTTATTTTAAGAATGTGAAATGTCAGAATAATAGTAGAGAGAATGATTTATTTCAGCTTTTATTTCTTTCATCACATTCCCAGCGGGTCAGAAGTTTACATACACTCAATTAGTATTTGTTAGCATTGCCTTTAAATTGTTTAACTTGGGTCAAACGTTTTGGGTAGCCTTCTACAAGCTTCCCACAATAAGTTGGGTAAATTTTGGCCCATTCCTCCTGACAGAGCTGGTGTAACTGAGTCAGGTTTGTAGGCCTCCTTGCTTGCACACACTTTTTCAGTTATGCCCACAAGATTTCTATAGGATTGAGGTCAGGGCTTTGTGCTGGCCACTCCAATACCTTGACTTTGTTGTCCTTAAGCCATTTTGCCACAACTTTGGAAGTATGCTTGGGGTCATTGTCCATTTTGAAGATCCATTTGCGACCAAGCTTTAACTTCCTGACTGATGTCTTGAGATGTTGCTTCAATGTATCCACATAATTTTCCTTCCTCATGATGCCATCTATTTTGTGAAGTGCACCAGTCCCTCCTGCGGCAAAGCACCCCCACAGCATGATGCTGCCACCCCCGTGCTTCACGGTTGGGATGGTGTTCTTCGGCTTGCAAGCAACCCCCTTTTTCCTCCAAACATAACGATGGTCATTATGGCCAAACAGTTCTATTTTTGTTTCATCAGACCAGAGGACACTTCTCCAAAAAGTACGATCTTTGTCCCCATGTGCAGTTGCAAACCGTAGTCTGTCTTTTTTATGGCGGTTTTGGAGCAGTGGCCTCTTCCTTGCTGAGCGGCCTTTCAGGTTATGTCGATATAGGACTTGTATTACTGTGGATATAGATACTTTTGTACCGGTTTCCTCCAGCATCTTCACAAGGTCCTTTGCTGTTGTTCTGGGATTGTTTTGCACTTTTCGCACCAAAGTACGTTATTCTCTAGGAGACAGAATGCATCTCCTTCCTGAGCAGTATGACGGCTGCGTTGTCCCATGGTGTTTATACTTGCGTACTATTGTTTGTACAGATGAACGTGGTACCTTTAGGTACTTTGGTTTAGATATAAGGATGAAACCTCTAACACGATACATTCATTTGGCTTGGTGAAAATCAGTTTTTTGGACACACACTTGCTTACTACTTTTTACATGTGTTTTTTTCCTTTCCAGACATGGAATGAGGACCTCTTCCTAAATACTTGTTCAAATTGTTAATTTTGTGTAAGGTTTCCTATAAACAAGGCTGGCTCAATTTACTCAGGCTCAACTTACCCCACTCTCCCCTATGGTAAATGATCATAATCTTTGTAGGATGATTTTTGTTTGCAGAGCAGCACAATATGCACTCAGAAACATTATTTAATCTCAAGGCAACTGCTCAAGTTCTTGCTTTTGTTTCTAAAATCACAGCAGAACAGCAGACCAGAGCTATTGTTTTTATTGAATTTAGTTTTTTGATTTACCACAACATCTTGGCCTAAACCACAGAGGCTGAGTTGCTGATATCACAGAAACAAAACAGAAACATGTCGCCCGAGAAATCAAACCAGAAGAAAATTACTGTTGTACTGTTTCCTCTGATATGCATAGACATTTAACTTGAGGGATGCCATCACTATCTCTGTGATGGGAACATTACCAAACCCATCAGATAGGATAGCAAACCCAGTGATGGCCACCTCAAAGCCTATAATATCCATTACTTAGAGAGTGGTTCTTCTTTCACATCCTTACTGCAATCAATGGCCATCAAAACATTGCTGAGAGCAGGGTCTTGCCAGCATAAAAACTCCTTAAAGAGATGCCTGTAAATGAGATAATACTTTTACAAACATCAAGCATCCTACATGAGCACATGGAACTCTCTACTATACCATTTCCTTCTAGATAGATTAGAGCTGTTAGTGGAGACCCACTGCAATGTTCCACTATAATCTGTGCAACTGATATATAGGCTATACTGTTCCTTGTATTGAAGCTCTAAGTTTGCTGATAGCTACTTTATTGAGGAAAAATTTACTTACTATGACTGTGATATGTGGTTGTCCCAACTAGCTATCTTCAGATGAGTGCACTAACTGTCAGTCGCTCTGGATAAGAGCATCTGCTAAATGACTAAAATGTTAAATGTACTACAGCAATGTGTCTTAAACTCACTATTTAGACTCTAACAATGAAAGCAGTAAGTAAACACTGGTAAAGGATTAAAATATTCACATTTAAAATATTACACTCAGAATCGAATCAATTTGTCTTAAACTCACTATTCAGACTCTAACAATGAAAGCAGTAAGTAAACACTGGTAAAGGATTAAAATATTCACATTTAAAATATTACACTCAGAATCGAATCAATTTGTCTTAAACTCACTATTCAGACTCTAACAATGAAAGCAGTAAGTAAACACTGGTAAAGGATTAAAATATTCACATTTAAATTATTCCACTCTTAGAAACCTCTCATGTATTCAACAAACAAAGTATCTGTAGTTACTGAAAGAGCAAGCTAAAGATGTCACGCCCTGGCTCTGGGGACTCTTATATGTTGAGCCAGGGTGTGGATTTTCTATGTGTGATTTTCTATGTTGTGTTCTAGTTCGTGTTTTCTATGTTGGCCAGGGTGGTTCCCAATCAGAGGCAGCTGATTCTCGTTGTCTCTGATTGGGAACCATACTTAGGCAGCATGTTGGCACTAGTTATTTGTGGGATCTTGTTCTGTATAGGTTTGTGTTGGTGAACCTTTAGACTTCACGTATCATTTTGTTGTTAGTGTAAAGTACTCATTAAAAGATGTACGCCTATCACGCTGCGCCTTGGTCCGGTTCCTATAACGATCGTGACAGAAGATCCCTCCGTAATAGGACCAAGCAGCGTGTGCAGGAGCAAACGCCGGGTATGGAACAGGAGGTTACTCTGGTAGATGTCCTCCTCGGTTGGGGGAGAATCACAGAGGAGGAGGCCGTCCGCTACCGGAGGGCGATGAGGGAGGATGCCCAGGCAGGAGAGGAGAAGCGGCGCCAACCGGGTCGTCGTCGGACAGGCGAGAGGCAACCCCAATAATTTTTTTTGGGGGGGCACACGGCATGGACGACGGGGATGCTGGAGGCAGCTACAGGACGTATCGGCGGATTAGGAGAGGAGGCCACCAGGTTTGGGGGGCTGGAAGGGAGGTTGGCAGAGCCTAGAGGTAGAGCAGAGTCAACTCCCCGTACTCAGGCTAGGCAGCGTGAGACTGGGCAGGTTCCGAGTTATGCGGAGCTGCGTACTGTGCCGCGAGTGGTCCGGCACAGTCCTGTACGTCCTGTGCTAGCACCACGCACGTGTCGTGCTAAGGTGGGCATGCAGCCAGGACGGAGTGTGCCGGCTCAACGCTCGTGGCCTCCAGTACCCCTCCTCGGTCCCGGATATCCTGCGCCAGTGCCACGTGCTGTAGTGCCAGTACGAGTGCACAGCCCTGTACGTCCTGTGCTGATGCCTCACACAGAGTGTGTAGAAATAGGCATTCAGCCAGGACGGGTTGCGTCAGCTCTTCGCTCCAGACCTCCAGTCCGTCTCCACAGCCCGGTCCGGCCTGTTCCTGCTCCCCGCACCAAGCCAGTGGTGCGCGTCGTCGGTCCGGCCCGTTCCTGCTCCCCGCACCAAGCCAGTGGTGTGAGTCGTCAGCCCGGTCCGGCCCGTTCCTGCTCCCCGCACCAAGCCAGTGGTGCGCGTCGTCAGCCCGGTCCAGCCCGTTCCTGCTCCCCGCACCAAGCCAGTGGTGCGCGTCGCCAGCCCGGTCCGGCCCATTCCTGCTCCCCGCACCAAGCCAGTGGTGCACGTCGTCAGCCTGGTCCGGCCTGGTCCTGCCCCCCGCACCAAGCCAGTGGTGCGCGTCGTCAGCCCGGTCCGGCCCGTTCCTGCTCCCCGCACCAAGCCAGTGGTGCGCGTCGCCAGCCCGGTCCGGCCCGTTCCTGATCCCCGCACCAAGCCAGTGGTGCGCGTCGTCGGTCCGGCCCGTTCCTGCTCCCCGCACCAAGCCATTGGTGCGCGTCGTCAGCCCGGTCCGGCCCGTGCCTGCTCCCCGCACCAAGCCAGTGGTGCGCGTCGTCAGCCAGGTCCGGCCCGTTCCTGCTCCCCGCACCAAGCCAGTGGTGCGCGTCGTCAGCCCGGTCCGGCCCGTTCCTGCTCCCCGCACCAAGCCAGTGGTGCGCGTCGCCAGCCCGGTCCGGCCCATTCCTGCTCCCCGCACCAAGCCAGTGGTGCACGCCGTCAGCCTGGTCCGGCCTGGTCCTGCCCCCGCACCAAGCCAGTGGTGCGGCCGTCAGCCCGGTCCGGCCGTTCCTGCTCCCGCACCAAGCCAGTGGTGCGCGTCGCCAGCCCGGTCCGGCCCGTTCCTGATCCCCGCACCAAGCCAGTGGTGCGGCGTCGTCGGTCCGCCCGTTCCTGCTCACCGCACCAAGCCATTGGTGCGCGCCGTCAGCCCGGTCCGCCCGTGCCTGCTCCCCGCACAAGCCAGTGGTGCGCGTCGTCAGCCAGGTCCGGCCCGTTCCTGCTCCCCGCACAAGCCAGTGGTGCGCGCCGTCAGCCCGGTCCGCCCGCTCCTGCTCCCCGCACTAAGCCAGTGGTGTGCGTTCGTCGGTCCGGCCCGTTCCTGCTCCCCGCACCAAGCCATTGGTGCGCGTCATCAGCCCGGTCCGGCCCGTGCCTGCTCCCCGCACCAAGCCAGTGGTGGGCGTCGTCAGCCCGGTCCGCCCGTTCCTGCTCCCCGCACCAAGCCAGTGGTGGCTGCCGCCAGCCCGGTCCGGCCCGTTCCTGCTCCCCGCCAAGCCAGTGGTGCGGCGTGGTCGCCGTTCTGCTCCCCGAGCCAGTGGTGCGCGCGCAGCCCGGTCCGGCCCGTTCCTGCTCCCCGCACAAAGCCAGTGGTGCGCGTCGCCAGCCCGGTCCGGCCCGTTCCTGCTCCCCGCACCAAGCCAGTGGTGCGCGCCGTCAGCCCGTCCGCCCGGTTCTGCTCCCCGCACCAAGCCAGTGGTGCACGCCGTCAGCCCGGTCCGGCCCGTTCCTGCTCCCCGCACCAAGCCAGTGGTGCGCGCGCCAGCCCGGTCCGGCCCGTTCCTGCTCCCCGCACCAAGCCAGTGGTGCACGCCGTCGGTCCGCCCATTCTGCTCCCCGCACCAAGCCAGTGGTGCGCTGCCGCCAGCCCGGTCCGGCCCGTTCCTGCTCCCGCGCACAGTCAGTGGTGCGCTGCCGCCAGCCCGGTCCGGCCCGTTCCTGCTCCCCGCACCAAGCCAGTGGTGCGCGTCGTCAGCCCGGTCCGGCCCGTTCCTGCTCCCCGCTCCAAGCCAGTGGTGCGCGTCGTCAGCCCGGTCCGGCCCGTTCCTGCTCCCCGCACCAAGCCAGTGGTGCGCGTCGCCAGCCCGGTCCGGTCTGTTCCTGCTCCCCGCACCAAGCCAGTGGTGCGCGTCGTCAGTCCGGCACAGCCCGTGCCTGTTCCACCGGTGCCTGGTCAGGCACCGGTCAGCTGCTCCACACCGGAGCCTGAGCAATCCGCACCACCGGTGTCCAGTCCAGCTCCGGCCAGCGGGACCAGACCAGGGGCGCTACGGGGGGGGTAGCGAGAGAGTGGTGGTCACGCCCGGAGCCGGATCCACCTCCGAGGCGGAATGCCCACCCGGCCCCTCCCCTGTTGGGTTTGGTTGGCGCGGTCCCAGTCCGCGCCTTTGGGGGGGGGGGGGGTACTGTCACGCCCTGGCTCTGGGGACTCTTATATGTTGAGCCAGGGTGTGGATTTTCTATGTGTGATTTTCTATGTTGTGTTCTAGTTCGTGTTTTCTATGTTGGCCAGGGTGGTTCCCAATCAGAGGCAGCTGATTCTCGTTGTCTCTGATTGGGAACCATACTTAGGCAGCCTGTTGGCACTAGTTATTTGTGGGATCTTGTTCTGTATAGGTTTGTGTTGGTGAACCTTTAGACTTCACGTATCGTTTTGTTGTTAGTGTAAAGTACTCATTAAAAGATGTACGCCTATCACGCTGCGCCTTGGTCCGGTTCCTATAACGATCGTGACAAAAGAACGGAATGTATGAAGGCGTATCTGAATTGCTACCTTTCATTTCTAAAGCTCATTTATCTTTGCTGCTATTTCAATACTATTTATATCCTCCTGATTCCAGCTTACAAGCAAAAACTCAAACAGGAAGTACCAGTGACACGCTCAATACGGAAGTGGTTCCGATGAAGCGGACGCTAAGCTACAGGACTGTTTCATTAGCACAGACTGGAATATGTTCTGGGATTCATCTGATGGCATTGAGGAGTTTACCACATCAGTCACCAGCTTCATTAATAAGTGAATCGACGACATCGTCCCGACAGTGACCATACGTATACGGCTGTGGCAGTCATGAAATGCTGTCAGACGGTTATTGTCATGCAAATGTGATTGGACTATAATTAACATAAACATGTTTCGCATCTCCAGGCCTCCATGTATACAAGCCGCACCTTTGGAACATCTAGGCCCCTACATTTAAAAAAAGTCTAATAAATCTATTTTAATATACAACATCACAATAATTATATATTTTCAAGCAGGTCTAAAGAAACATTATGATATGAAGAAAATGTATTTCAGAAGAACCAAACATGAGTTGGCCTGCTGTATGTTATCTGGCTATGCGCCATGCCATAGGCTGTAGGCTAGTTTATTAAGCAGACAATATACAGTGGGGAGAACAAGTATTTGATACACTGCCGATTTTGCAGGTTTTCCTACTTACAAAGCATGTAGAGGTCTGTAATTTTTTATCATAGGTACACTTCAACTGTGAGAGACGGAATCTAAAACAAAAATCCAGAAAATCACATTGTATGATTTTTAAGTAATTAATTTGCATTTTATTGCATGACATAAGTATTTGATCACCTACCAACCAGTAAGAATTCCGGCTCTCACAGACGGGGTTTTTTTTTTTTTTTTGTTAGTTATTTTTAATTTTTTTACAATTTTTTTTTTACTGTATTTTTATTTATTTTTTTATTTTATTTTTTGGGGGGGGAATGGATCACAGACCTGTTAGTTTTTCTTTAAGAAGCCCTCCTGTTCTCCCCTCATTACCTGTATTAACTGCACTTGTTTACTCGTTACCTGTATAAAAGACACCTGTCCACACACTCAATCAAACAGACTCCAACCTCTCCACAATGGCCAAGACCAGAGAGCTGTGTAAGGACATCAGGGATAAAATTGTAGACCTGCACAAGGCTGGGATGGGCTACAGGACAATAGGCAAGCAGCTTGGTGAGAAGGCAACAACTGTTGGCGCAATTATTAGAAAATGGAAGAAGTTCAAGATGACGGTCAATCACCCTCGGTCTGGGGCATCAATGATCATGAGGAAGGTGAGGGATCAGCCCAGAACTACACGGCAGGACCTGGTCAATGACCTGAAGAGAGCTGGGACCACAGTCTCAAAGAAAACCATTAGTAACACACTACGCCGTCATGGATTAAAATCCTGCAGCGCACGCCAGGTCCCCCTGCTCAAGCCAGCGCATGTCCAGGCCCGTCTGAAGTTTGCCAATGACCATCTGGATGATCCAGAGGAAGAATGGGAGAAGGTCATGTGGTCTGATGAGACAAAAATAGAGCTTTTTGGTCTAAACTCCACTCGCCGTGTTTGGAGGAAGAAGAAGGATGAGTACAACCCCAAGAACACCATCCCAACCGTGAAGCATGGAGGTGGAAACATCATTCTTTGGGGATGCTTTTCTGCAAAGGGGACAGGACGACTGCACCCTATTGAGGGGAGAATGGATGGGGCCATGTATCGCGAGATCTTGGCCAACAACCTCCTTCCCTCAGTAAGAGCATTGAAGATGGGTCGTGGCTGGGTCTTCCAGCATGACAACGACCCGAAACACACAGCCAGGGCAACTAAGGAGTGGCTCCATAAGAAGCATCTCAAGGTCCTGGAGTGGCCTAGCCAGTCTCCAGACCTGAACCCAATAGAAATTCTTTGGAGGGAGCTGAAAGTCCGTATTGCCCAGCGACAGCCACGAAACCTGAAGGATCTGGAGAAGGTCTGTATGGAGGAGTGGGACAAAATCCCTGCTGCAGTGTGTGCAAACCTGGTCAAGACCTACAGGAAAGGTATGATCTCTGTAATTGCAAACAAAGGTTTCTGTACCAAATATTAAGTTCTGCTTTTCTGATGTATCAAATACTTATGTCATGCAATAAAATGCAAATTAATTACTTAAAAATCATACAATGTGATTTTCTGGATTTTTGTTTTAGATTCCGTCTCTCACAGTTGAAGTGTACCTATGATAAAAATTACAGACCTCTACATGCTTTGTAAGTAGGAAAACCTGCAAAATCGGCAGTGTATCAAATACTTGTTCTCCCCACTGTATGCTTATAAATTCCATGCCATTATTATTTTAAAAAACTGACAACTTAACACTTACATACTGTACATGCATTTCCACAAATATTAATGACATCGAGCTTGCTCAGACGGTGATTGTCAAGCAAATAACTGCCAGTCTCACGGTAATTGACCGTTAATTAACACATTTAGCATCTCCTGGCTTCCACGCATAGCCTACAAGCCACTGATACAGACCTTTGGAACATGTACATTAAAAAAAGTATAATAAATCCATTTAATATAGCCTACAACATCATAATAAATCCATTATTTATTTTAGACAGGTCTAAAGAAACATGATATGAAGAAAATGTTGTCTATTTCAGAAGAACAGAATAGCATACTCTGAATTGTCCTTATGTTAGGCCCTGATCTGTCTATGATTATTTTATAGTATGAAGAATACAATTGAACATAGCTGAATAAAATTGAAAGGATATTTTCTCCAAACGATTTGAGGGAGTGCGCACATGGGCTATTCTGTGTTGAGCAGTTAATAAAGAGACAAGGCCTCCTATATCCTTAATTTAGAGTTATTTATGCAACTTTAGTTGTGATACAAACGTAAACGTTGGGCTATATGTTTAGATTTTTAATACATTCTAAGGCTGCATGATGCGACTAATTATGAT